>NC_133126.1:50919699-51232824 GCF_048418815.1 Hemitrygon akajei | reverse complement strand
TATCACATCAGGAGGGATATATTTATTGTGATCTTTCCTCCCCCACTCCCCTGCCACATCACCACTGTTTCTTTAACTATCTAATGTCGTTCATAACCATATTTTAGAAGAATGGAGAACTTTGAGTTTTGGGACTGCGTAGCCTCTGTAAAGACCGCTGCCTAGCTTGTATAATAGTTTCACCAGATTGACAGTTCGTTTTCAGAAACCACCAGAAATGACCTTGGAATGGTCTTCCTTATTTCTTTTAGAACCACAGTTTGACCCTCTGGCTTGCTATAGTAAAGTGAAGGATAGAAAATCCATAATAATAAGCACTGATGATGACCCAAAACAACTGCCCGTTTATCACCCTACAAATAGAATAACTAAGTAGATGAGAAAGCAGTCGAGTAACTAAATTCCCTAATGTTAGCTCATCTTCTACTGTAGTCCTGATCTGACAGCTGTTCCCTCCAGAACTTGGCTAGCATAGTTCAGATTCAGAAACAGTTATTGCTCTTCAACCATCAATCAGCTGAGCCAATGTGGATCATCCACTCACCTCCATACTGAACTGATTCCACAATCCATGCGCTCACTTTCAAGAACTCTACAACTCATGTTATCGGTACCATTTATTTATTTGTTATCATGATTATTATTTGTTTTTTGTACTTGCACTGTTCATCTTCTTTTGCACATTGGTTGCTTTGTGTGTAGATTTTCATCGATTCTATTGTACTTCTTTTTTCTACCGCATATTCCTGCAGGAAAATGAATCTCAGGGCAGTATATGGTGATATGCCGTATATGCACTTTGAAAATTAATTTACTTTGAACTTAGAACTTTTTGAACTTTGATTAAAATGTTAAGAAAGAAAGGGAAAGATATGTTTATTAGTGTCACCTCAACAGAAGTGCCAGAAATGGCAAAGCATTAAATATGCATACTGGTGGGGTGGAAGTTAAGAACAGGGATATAATTTGTTGTTATATTTTCTTTAAATAATAAGGATTATAAAAATTGTTAGAAATTGCACTTCTTTGAAGTACCATGTTTTATTTCAACTGGCTTTGGGGCTGATAACCAAAGAATATAACTGATATAATTGGGAAGGAGAGACTAGCAAAATGAGAGTCGGGATTGTTGACAGTAGGTCAACAATCTTTTCAACTGTGCCATTTTCTTTGCATTTCCTGATGATTGACTTAACTGTACTTCAAGGGATAGTCAGCGACTTGGAAATTTTCTTTTATCTATCTCCTGACTTATGCTTTTCAATAACCTTTCTGCAGGGTTGCTTGGAGTGTTCTTTTGTCTTCATGATGTGGTTTCTGCCAGGATACTGACTCACCAGCAGCTGGACCTTCCAGATACAGGTGTATTTTTACTACAATCAATTGAAACACTTTGACTGCACACAGGTGTTCTCCATTTAACTGATTGTGTGACTTCTAAAACCAATTGGCTGCACCAGTGATGATTTGGTGTGTCATATTAAAGTGGGTGAATACTTACGTATTCAATTATTTTGTGTTTTATTTTTGTAATTAATTTAGATCACTTTGTAGAGATCTGTTCTCACTTTGACATGAAAGAGTCTTTTTCTATTGATCAATGTCAAAAAATACAAATTAAACCCACTGAGATCTTCCGGAAATAGTAGGGGACCGAGGGTCTAGTGAGATGGAGGAACTGAGGGAAATACATGTTAGTAGGGAAGTGGTGTTAGGTAAATTGAAGGGATTAAAGGCAGATAAATCCCCAGGGCCAGATGGTCTGCATCCCAGAGTGCTTAAGGAAGTAGCCTAAGAAATAGAGGATGCATTAGTGATAATTTTTCAAAACTCTTTAGATTCTGGATTAGATCCTGAGGATTGGAGGGAGGCTAATGTAACCCCACTTTTTAAAAAAGGAGGGAGAGAAAAACCGGGGAATTATAGACCAGTTAGCCTAACATCAGTGGTGGGGAAAATGCTGGAGTCGGTTATCAAAGATGTGATAACAGCACATTTGGAAAGAGGTGAAATCATCGGACAAAGTCAGCATGGATTTGTGAAAGGAAAATCATGTCTGATGAATTTTATAGAATTTTTTGAAGATGTAACTAGTAGAGTGGATGGGGAGAGCCAGTGGATGTGATATATTTGGATTTTCAAAAGGCTTTTGACAAGGTCCCACACAGGAGATTAGTGTGCAAACTTAAAGCACATGGTATTGATGTGGATAGAGAATTGGTTGGCAGACAGGAAGCAAAGAGTGGGAGTAAATGGGACCTTTTCAGAATGGCAGGCAGTGACTAGTGGGGTACCGCAAGGCTCAGTGCTGGGACCCCAGTTGTTTACAATATATATTAATGATTTAGACGAGGGAATTAAATGCAGCATCTCCAAGTTTGCGGATGACGCAAAGCTGGGCGGCGGTGTTAGCTGAGAGGAGGATGCTAAGAGGATGCAGGGTGACTTGGATAGGTTAGGTGAGTGGGCAAATTCATGGCAAATACAATTTAATGTGGATAAATGTGAGGTTATCCACTTTGGTTGCAAGAACAGGAAAACAGATTATTATCTGAATGGTGGCCGATTAGGAAAAGGGGAGGTGCAACGAGACCTGGGTGACATTGTACACCAGTCATTGAAGGTGGGCATGCAGGTATGGCAGGCGGTGAAAAAGGCAAATGGTATGTTGGCATTCATAGCAAAAGGATTTGAGTACAGGAGCAGGGAGGTTCTACTGCAGTTGTACAAGGCCTTGGTGAGACCTCACCTAGAGTATTGTGTGCAGTTTTGGTCCCCTAATCTGAGGAAGGACATTCTTGCCATAGAGGGAGTACAAAGAAGGTTCACCAGATTGATTCCTGGGATGGCAGGACTTTCATATGAAGAAAGACTGGATCGACTAGGCTTATACTTGCTGGAAATTAGAAGATTGAGGGGGGATCTTATTGAAACGTATAAAATTCTAAAGGGATTGGACAGGCTAGATGCAGGAAGATTGTTTCTGATGTTGGGGAAGTCCAGAACGAGGGGTCACAGTTTAAGGATAAAGGGGAAGCCTTTTAGGACCGAGATGAGGAAAAACTTCTTCACACAGAGAGTGGTGAATCTGTGGAATTCTCTGCCACAGTAAACAGTTGAGGCCGGTTCATTGGCTATATTGAAGAGGAAGTTAGATATGGCCCTTGTGGCTAAAGGGATCAGGGGGTATGGAGAGAAAGCAGGTACAGGGTTCTGAGTTGGATAATCAGCCATGATCATACTGAGTGGTGGTGCAGGCTCGAAGGGCCGAATGGCCTACTCCTGCACCTATTTCCTATGTTTCTATGTTTCTAGATTCAATGTTGTGAAACAATAAAACATGAAAACTTCTGGGGGGATGGGGTGGTGAATACTCTTTATAGGCACTGTATACCTCATGTAAAGATAGTAGGTTCAGATGTAAATTTGAAGATGGATTGTGTAAGTATATGAAGTTGATAGATTTTTTTTTAAAGAGAATTAATGCCTTCATGATGGATTGAATGCTTTCACCTGAACCATAAGGTTCTATGCTGAGTAATATTGTTCCACAATCTGACTCAAATGTCAGCTAAATAAGATTAGAAATTTGCTGGTGACTGTTTATGCTAAACAAGGCCTAGAGTATTGTCCGTCTCTGTCCTACTGACATTGGTTTCTGCTAAATCCTGTGGCCAAAACGTTAGCGCCTGTTTACCAAATGGGCCAAAAGATGAATGCTTTCTCAGCAGTATCAGCCAAAGCCACTTTTGACAGTAGGTTCCTCAAAATTCCCATTAGTTTGGTGGCCTGATACACGCATGATGTCTGCTGCACTAAGTAAGTATGTGAGGAGAATGGAGGCCCAAGAGGCTGCAGATGCTGCAATAGGGAGTAAAAAAGCAAACCGTTGGATGAAATGAGTCAAGCAGCTTCTGTGGAGGAATGGTTCAAATTATGAATTGGGCCTTACATTGTATGACTGAGTTCTGATGCAGAGTCCTGATCTGAAATATCGATTCCACGGATGCTGCTCAACCTCTGAGTTCCTTCAGTGTTTTGTTTTATCGTATGTGAAGGAGGCAGCATAATCCAGAGATTAGTACAGCATTTACTTTAACTGGGCTTCCTGTGATCAGATGAAAGGCGAAGGGTAATCCTTTATGACCTTGGCAAAATAGTTTCCAAACTATTTTAACTCCTGGCCTTATGTATACGAGACCAGTTACGAATCTGCCTCAAAAAGCTAGAATGGGTACTGGTCAGTGGTTGATAAGGATCACATGTGACCTCACCAAACCGCGCCCCCCCCCCCCACCCACCAACCAGCCAGCAGGGTAATAATCATTTTCAACAGGATGGAACAGGGTAAGGAGAGTTATGAATGAACAGATGTTTTGGGCTAAATCCAAAAAGGGAAGGCAGGGATATTGGAGACTCCTTGAGCAGCTACCAACTCTAAAACGTGAGTTAAAAATAATCTTGTATCCACAGAATTCACTGGAGGTCTAAGCCAATGGCTTCCCCACTAAGGCTACAGTTAATATTACAGTTGGACTTAATGATGTAAGTGAGGCCAGCCAGTAAACTGACCGCTGACAGATACACAAAAAGGTAAGATTATTGCAGATGCAATAGCTGCAATTTGCCCATGTCACCTGGACAGGAATTTGTATTTGGACTGGTATATTCCATAACTTAAGAAAATGAAAAAGAAACACTTTTCTGTAGGTTAAAATCAGTTGTAAGAAGTAATTGGAATCTATTGCAAGAGACAGAGTGACTGAACACTTGGACAAGTACTAGTTGATCAAAGAAAGCCAGCATGGATTTGTGAAGGGTATGCCATGTCTGACTAATCTAATTGTATTTTTTGAGGAGGTCACTAGCATAGTTGATAAGGGAGTGATTCTGGTTGCTATCTATATTAACTTCCGGAAGGCATTTGAAAAGGGTCTGCAAAAGAGATCATTAGAAAAAAACAAGCATGCATAGAATTGGAGGTAACCTTGTGACATGGGTCAGTAATTAGTTGGGAAGTAGGAGACAGAGGGTAGGGATAAAGGGAGATGTAACAAGTATTGTTCACCAGGGGTCTAAACTGGGCCCCAACTTCTCACTATATGGTAATTACTCGAAGGAAAGAATAGGCTTCTATACCCACATTTACAGGTTATTTATTGAGCTGTGTGAATAGGAACAGCAAGTTGTAAAGAAACATGTTATTGAATTTAAAAAAAGCAAATCTTTAGCAGGAGACGTTGAAAGTGGGTAAGGGCTGGTTTATCGATTCTGAATTCAAGTCAATCAGAATATTAATCATGAGAGATTATTTGGTACAGAGAAGTTAAAGGATTTTGGATCTTGCAGACTTGTGCATAGATACTGAAAGTTAACTAAAAGGACAATATAACATGGTTTTTATATTACAGGGTTGGAATTCAAAAATGCTTCAGTTCTTCAGGGTGGTAAATTGATGCAGCAGATTATCTACTGATGGACAACACCAGCTCTCTAGATTAGATCTGACTCCTGATGCGTTCAGTGTGGGAGTTGCCTGTTCTCTTTGACTGCATGGGTTTCCTTCGGATGCTATATTTTCCTCCCACAGACCCAAGACCTGCTGGTTGGAGGGTTGATTGGTTGTTGTAAATTGCCTCTTATGCAGGTGGGTGCTAACGGAATCAGAGTGGAGATCGTATGAAAGGAAGAAAAGTAGGGAAATGCAGTTAATGGGTTTACTCTGAAAGCCTGTTGATAGGCTGAATGGTCTCTTTCTTTGTTGTACACAAATATGAAAAATAAATTCTTCAGATCCACATACTGTGCTACCTTCAGTTTCACAAGATCAGTACCTTAGGTGTACTCTGCAGTTTCATCAACATTATACCAGGATTAAAGACTAAATGAAGTACATAATCTTTGTTTGTACATTGACATTTAAGATATAAGACCAAAAGACCATAAGTAAGACATAGGAATATAATTGAACCATTTGGACCATTGATGTCTGCTCTCTCATTCCACCATGGATGATTAATTATCCCTCTCAATCCATTTTCCTGCCTTCTCCCCATAGCCCAGACTAATTAACCTTCATTTTAAAGGTACACAATGACTTGGCCTCCACAGCTGTCTGTGGCAATAAATTCCACAGATTCACCATCCTCTGACTAAAGAAATTCCTTTTCATCTCTGTTCTAAATGGATGTCCCTCTATTTTGAGACTCATCTACTAGAGGAAACATAATCCATTCATATGAACCTCCTCTGGACCCTCTCCATGCTCACAATACTCCAAGTGTGGTCTGACCAATGCTTTATGAAGCCTTAGCATTACACCCTTGCTTTTATATTCCAGTCCTCTTGAAACAAATGCTAACATTGCATTCGCATTTCTTACCACTGACTCCACCTGCTAGTTATCCTTTAGGAAATACTACCTGAAGACTCCCAAGTCACTTTGCACTTATGCTTTCTGAATTTTCTCTGCCTTTATTCCTTCTACCAAAGTGCATGAACATATACTTCCCTGCACTCTATTCCATCTGCCACTTTTTCCCCATCCTCCCATTCTGTCTAAGTCATTCTGCAGATTCCCTGCTTCCTCAACACTACCTTTCCTCTCCGCTTAACTTCGTATTGTCTGCAAACTTGTCCATATAGCCATCAATTCTGTCACCCAAATCACTGACATATAACATAAAATGAAGCGGTCCCAACACCGACCCCTGTGGAACATCAGCAGACACCGGCAGACAAACAGAAAAAAAACCTTTTATTCCCACTCTTTACCTCCTGTCTGTCAGCCATTCTTCTATCCATACTAGTAACTTTCTTGTAATACCACGGGCTCTTGTTAAGCAGCCTCATGTGTGGTACCTTGTCAAAGGCCTTCTGAAACTCCAAGTAATTTCCCTCGGGATCAGTAAAGTATGTCTGTCTGTCTGTAAACAACAGCTACTGATCCTCCTTTGTCTGTCTTCACTGTTGTTTCTGAAAATAATTCCAAAGGATTTGTCAGGCAAAATTTCCCCTTAAGGAAACCATGCTGACTTTGGCCTGTTTTATCATGTGCTTCCAAGTACCTTGCAAACTCATCCTTAATAATGGACCCCAACATCTCCCCAACCACTGAAGTCAGACTAACCAGCCTATAATTTCCTTTACTCTGCTTCCCTCCCTTCATGAAGAGTGGAGTGATGTTTGCAGTTTTCCAATCCTCTGAAACCATTCTAGAATCTAGTGATTCATGAACAATTATTACTAGTGCCTCCACAATCTCTTCAGCTACCTCTTTCAGAATATTGGGGCATAGTACATCTGGTCCAGGTGATTAACCTACCTGCAGATCTTTTAGCTTCCCAGGCCCCTTATTAATAGCAACTACACTCACTTCTGTTGCTTGGTACTCTTGAATTTCTGGCCTACTGCTGGTGTCTTTCACAGTGAGGACTGACACAAAATATTTATTCAGTTCATCCACCATCTCTTACTACCTCTACAGCATCATTTTCCAACATTTCGATATCCACACTCACCTCACTTTCACTGTTTCTATATCTGAAAAGACTTTTTGCATCCTCTATCTTACCTTCAAATTATATCTTTTCTCTGCTTAATAATCTGATGAAGGTAGATAAAGCAATAAAGGGACCCAATGAGATAATTAAGGAATAAGCTGTAGAGGGGGAAACCAAGATAGATCTTAAAATTAATGCCCAATGATTTAAGAGTGAAATCAGAAAAGAATATTTAAAACAAAATATCTAGCTCCATAAAAGATAGATATAATGGAAGAATTGAAATAATTAAAACAATAGAGAGCATTTGCAAGATGAAGGTATCAAAGGATAGGGAAAAGAATGAAATTGAAGTCCATATTTACTCTGATTTGTCTGAAAGATGAGAAAGTAGGAGCCATAGAGAGATATAGCACTGAAGCAAGTCCTTTAACCCAGTGAATCCATGTAATCTCTTTGCTGACTTGATATTTCCCCAAAGCTGCTGAATGTTTCTCAGGGGCAATGATAATGGGCATCTGTGTAGGTTTGGTGTAAGCGGGTAGCTGACGGTCTGGGAAGACTTGATGGACTGAAGGGGACTGTTTCTATGATTCTGACCGTCATGATGAGGCTGAATGGCATGCATTGGCATTAGTTTCCCAAGTGCCAACCACATGTTTCTAGCTTTATGAATCAAGTATTAAAAACAATAAGGTGGGTTTTGACCTTGTGAAATAGTGTAAAGTGGATACACCGAATTTTACCCACTCACTTCTCTTTGCTTTCTTGTTCATCAGGCGGGATATTAACCAGTTACATTATCAGATATGATACCCATCTCCAATTAACTTGAATGTAAATTACGAAGTCTACTGACCTAAATGAACTGTCATGCCAGGGAAATTCGATTCACAGACTGATGCAAGAGAGAGTAATTGTGAGTTACCAAATCAACAGATTATCTCTTTCAGTGTTAGTTGATCTTGCTGTCAAATATAATTGGTGTCAACATTACTGAAAGGATTAGAAGGACTGCAGGGTAGCCAGGCAAATGGAAGATAACAATGTTCAGCGATTGACAAATAAAAACAAGTGGAAGTATTACAATAGTCATGGATTATCTACAAAAAAACAGAAAGAAATGTTTCCAATTGTAAAAAGCATGTACCTTTCAAAATTTCAGGACTTTACATTCTTGACTAGTCATGATGAGCTTTGAAGTTTAGTCACTATTGTAATATAAATAAAACACTAGCCAATTTGTAAAAATTAACTCTTCACAAGCAACGATGTGATAATGATCGGCTACTTTCTTTAGCTGTTATTTAATTGTTGAATAACGAATACATATTGGCCAGAATATCATGATGGACTCCCTGTTCTACTGAGCACTATAAGATTCCTTACATTCACCTGGGAAAGCAAAATAGATATAGGGTTAATGTTTCGGCCCGAATACAACACAGCACTAACTCATTGCTAAATAGTTGTGCTGATCTCCATGCAGGGATCTGAATCATAGTGTTTAAACTCTATGTATTATTCATAAGAACAATTTCAGAAAGATAAACATGCAAAAAGTCAAAGTTCATCCTTTGGTTTATAAATAATATTGGTCACTTTTGTATTGACGTAATAGCTGAGCATTTTAAGACAGATGAGAATAGTGAATGCTGGAAATACCAATTTATTCAACACTCACAAAATACTGGAGGAACACAGCGGGCCAGGCAGCATCTATGGAAAAGAGTGAACAGTCCACCCTTGGTTTCGACCCAAAATGTTAACGATACTCTTTTCCATAGATGCTGCCTGGCCTGCTGAGTTCCTCCAGCATTTTGTGAGTGTTGCTCGGATTTCCAGCACCTGCACATTTTCTCTTGTTTGTGATTGGAATGCTAGTTTATTTATTTATTAAGATACAATGCAGAACAGGCCCTACCAACGCTTTGAACCGTGCCACCCAGCAATCCCTCAATTTGAACCCTAGCCTAATTCCAGGACAATTTACAACAATCAATTAACCTACCAATCGGTAGATCTTTGGACTGTGGAAAGAAACCTGAACCTCCGGAGGAAACCCATGCGGTCGTGGGGAGAACATACAAACTCCTTACAGACAATAGCAGGAAATGAGCCTGTAAAGCGTTGTGCTAACCACTATGCTCCAAGCCGCCACACTGATGGTTTGGGCGGCACCTGTGGCCAAGTTGCACAGTAAATGTCTCTGGTTGATGGTCTTTTACCGGAAAAGATAGAAATTTAAAACATTCTAAGCTGCAGAGAAAGGGGAGAGGTGGAGAGAATAAAGGAAATGCCTGAAATGGAGTAGGGAGCTCGAGACTGACTGAAATAAGCAGTGGTGAGGTTTGCTGCAGCAGGGTGCTAAGGGTTTATTAGCCACAGCAGAGTTATCCAGAGGAGAGGCAAATATGAGGAGGTGAATAAGAAAGGAAGGAAAGGAAAAGAAAACAAGCTATGAGATATAAAACACGGCAACAGCAGAAGATCCAATTTAAAGTACAGAAAACCTGAAATACTCAGGAATTCAGGCAACATTTGTGATGACAGAGAAACATTATTATTATAGATTAGTGCCCTCTCATCACAACTGACCAACTTATGGTAACTCAGAATGTTATTTATCTGGTTATTTTAGCCTGCTTAAATGTATGATGTATCTTGAAAAAAACAGAAAGCCAATTCAATCTTTTGAAACAATGTATGTTGTCATAAAGTTAAAGGTGGCTTAATGTTCAAAGGTTAAAGGTTCATTTATTATCAATGCATGTATCCATATGTATGCAACTCTGAGATTTGTCTTCTCCAGATAGCCATGAAACAAAGAAAGAACATGAAAGTCATCCAGAGAGAAACATCAACCTCCCCACTGTACAAAAAAGTACAGCATTTCAATCATCAACTCCCCAAAACCTGCTCCCCCAACACAAAACAGAACTGGACTGTCGTACCCCCCAAAAAAAACCACTCTCCGCACAAAAGACTAACAGAACATCAACCCCCAAACTCCCTCTCCTCACACAACAAAACGGAAAAGGAACAGGTGATTTAAAACAAAACACAGAATATAAAAACATTAAGACTGAGAAAAAGTCCGCAGACCATAAACACAGAACCATGATACCATCCTACAATGTCACCAACATTCATTGAAAGAGAGGGACACCGCACGAGAAGTTTACATTTAAATGTAAACTTAAAATAAAGAAAAATAGATTGATTAATTAATTAATTAAACATAAAGGGAATACAGCTTTCTGGTATTTTTAATGACTCTGAAACATCAAATCGGGTTAGAAAATAAAATCTATAACGGAGAGAGAAGGTACTACAAAGTAGGGGTACTGAAACTTGAATCACTGGTAAGTTTATGATTATATACAATGTTTACTGCAACTTGGGGTTCAAAGCTTGAAATTTTATAAGATTACATCTGTTTTGTCTGCTGCCTTGAAGAAACCATTGGAGAGTTTGAAGATATCAATCTCAAACAATCAAAGAGAACTGTCTAAAAATGATTTCTGAGAATTTCCACTAGAAACAGATTATGGTTCATTACAGAAATCCTTTTATAATTACACTTCTGTTTGAAGATTTTGTTTTACCTTATTTACCTGAAACCAACTTCATTGAGGCAACAACAGTTCTAATGTGATTTTTGACAGAAACCCTCTTCTGAATTGCTTTATCTGTGGTAAATGTTGCCTAGCAGATCATGAATTTATTTTGCAAGTAGAATCTTGTTCCACATATAGCTTTTTATTATGCTTTTACTTCATAAAGCAAAAGCTATGTTCAGCTACTATGTGGTTGTAAAGGACTCCACAACCTCTACCCCTCTACCTTACCCCAATCACTGTTCACAGTTACTCTGTGTAAGCATTGATCATATTAACTGGTCTGTGAGATAAATCCTTATTTTCTTGTGGAAGGCTGAAATCAACAGGTGGCTACTATAGCCCAACAATAGCTGTAACTGTTCTGTGTTTTAATGAGTTACTGAGTTACTGATAGTCAAGGACCATTTAGACTTTCAGACTTTTAGGAGCAGTAGATAGCAACTGTGTGTGATCTGACTGCGAAATCATTCTTTCAAAGAATGTACAACCCTATCAGGTCATCAGATTATCATTGTGGAACATTTATCATGTTTGTATTTAATGATCAGAGATCTCTTGAAGGCAAAGGAACATTAGACAAGAAGCTGGGCAAAACTGATAAAAAATGGCTGATCAAATAACAGGTATTCTTAGAGAATCACAGGTGGGGAAAAGGAGATGTTAATTTGTGAACAGGAAATTTAACTCTAAAGAGATGACAATAAAATATCTTATCATATGATATTTTCATTTTTCAGAAAATATTAAGGAAAACATTATCTAGGTTTTCCTAAATCGCCAGAGAATTTGTGGCATTATTTTTTGCTCAAGATAGTTTAATGTCATTTCCAGTACGCAAGTGTAAAGGAGATCAAAATAATTGTTACTCTGGATCTAATGCAGCATAAAAAAAACACAATAAGATTGAGAACACAAAATAAAAAAAACACAATCAATAAAAATACATGTCAGATTATATACACACATTAATTGTATGTCCATAAGGTGATGCTGAGCAGAAGGGTGTCTATACATAGGGTGACTCTGACAGGAAATGATAAAATAGTTTATGACAGTCTAATTAGAATATAATTATAATTTCCATCCAAGTTTTCTTGCAATTACTTTTAAGACTTACAAATTGTCTGCAGGAGAACACCTGCATTTTACACCAGCAATTAACTGGAGAGTCTGTGGAGAACACAGTACATAAGTTAGGAATGTGCTGGGATCAAACACACCCAGATCTCTCTTATGACCAGTATTCCAGAACCAAAGGGTTAGATGAATATTAGATCCACCTTCTCAACTTTACAACAGTGGATCTCCCATTCACTGCCACCAACCTCATAGTTCCCATGCCCTGCACCTCCCATTTCTACCTCCTACCCAAGGTCCACAGACCTGCTTGTCCAGGTAGACCCATTGTTTCAGCTTGTTCCTGCTCCACTGAACATATCTGCAATCTTAACTCTGTTTTATCCCCCATTTCGGTCCCTTCCTACATCTGTGACAATTCACATGCTCTGGATCGTTTCAATGACTTCAAGTTCTCTGGCCCCCATCATCTTATTTTCACCATGGATGTCCAGTACCTATACACCTCCTCCCCCCACCAGGAAAGCCTCTGTTTCTTTCTGGACAAAAGACCTAATCAGTTCCCCTCCACCACCACTCCTCTGGTGGAACTGGTCCTCATCTTAATAATTTCTCCTTTGGATCCTCCCACTTCCTTCAAACAAAAAATGTAGCCATGGGCACTCACAGGGGGGTCACAGCTACGCCTGCCTTTTTGTCGGCTACATGGAACAGTCTATGTTCCAAGCCTACACTGGTGTCCACCCTCACTTTTCCTACATTACATCAACGACTGCATTGGTGCTGCTTCCTGCACCCATGCAGAGCTCGTCAACTTCATCAATGTTGCCTCCATCTTCCACCCTACCCTCACATTTACCTGACCCATTTCTGACAGCTTCCTCCCCTTTCTCAATCTCCTTGTCTCTATTGCTGGAGACAGCTTATCTACCAATGTCTATATATAAACCCACAGACTCTCACAGCTACCTGGATTATACCTCTTCCCACCCTGTTACTTGTTAAAAAGCTGTCCCCTTCTCTCAGTTCCTCTGTCTCCATGGCATCTGCTCTCAGGATAAGGCTTTTCATTCTAGAATGAAGGAGATGTCCTCCTTTCTCAAAGAAAGGGGCATCCCTTCCTCCACCATCAGCGCTGCCCACAACGGCATCTCTTCCAGTTCATGTCTTCTCTTACCCCATCCTCCCTCCACCATACCAGGGATAAGGTTCCTCTTGTCCTCACCTACCATACTACCAGCCTGACATCCAGCACATAACTCTCCATAACTTCCACCATCTTCAATGGGATCCTACTACCAAGCACATCTTTCCCTTCCCCCCCCCCCCCAATTTCTGCTTTCTGCAGGGATCGCTTCCTATGTGACTCCCTCATCCATTCATTCCTCACCACTGATCTCCCTCCCAGTACTTATCCTTACGTGTAGAACAAGTGCTACACTTCCTCCCTCACTACCATTCTGGGCCCCAAACAGTCCTTCCAGGTAAGACGACACTTCACCTGTGAGTCTGTTGGAGTCATATACGGTGTCCCATGCTCTCCTGTATATCGGTGGGACCCTTCGTAGATTAGGAGACCACTTTGCCGAGCACTTACGCTCCATCCGCCAGAAAAAGCAGGATCTCCCAGTGGCCGCCCATTTTAATTCCACTTCTCATTCTGATATGTCTTTCCATGGCCTCCTCTACTGTCGTGATGAGGCCACACTCAGGGTGGAGGAACAGCACCTTATAAACCGTCTGGGTAGCCTCCAACCTGATGACATGAACATCAATTTCTCAAACTTCCAGTAATGGCCCCTCCCTTCACCATTCCACGTCCCCTTTTCCCTCTCTCACCTATCTCCTTGCCTGCCCATCACCTCCCTCTGGTGCTCCTCGCCCCACTTCTTTCTTCCTTGGTGCCTTCTGTCTTCTATTAGATTCCTCTTTCTCCAGACCCATATCCCTTTCACCAATCAACTTCCCAGCTCTTCACTTCACTCCTCCTGGTTTCTCCCTCCCCTCCCCATCCACTTTTAAATCTACTCCTCATCTTTTTTTCTCCAGTCCTGCTGAAGGGTCTCGGCCAGAAACGTCGACTGTACTCTTTTCCATAGATGCTGCCTGGCCTGCTGAGTTCCTCCGGGATTTTGTGTGTGTTGCTTGGATTTCCAGCATCTGCAGATTTTCTCTTGTTGTGATTGCTTGTGATAGTGCCGTATAAAGAAGACCCATTTTCTTGAACAGTGTTTCCAACCTTCATTAAAAAGGGAAGTTTTTTGTTCACTTTTCATTTTTTCACTGTATCTTGATTTTTTAAAATTTACATAAGTTTTGTGTGTATCACTCTAATTTTTTTTTTAGGCTCTTTTATAACATGAGCTGACAGAGTGCCCCATTGGTAGGAGCTTACTTTCTAATGACTGCAGCCTAGTTATGAACGATGGCCCTCTCTGCCCGTTGCGACAAGCAAGGCAATGGGAATGGCTGAATCTTTAACGTTACATGGTCACACGGATTTAACTTGGCTGCAGTGTTGTTTTTTCAGCACCCAGGTTAGCAAGACCCAACCCAGTTTTATAGGGAATAAACTCAAGTGTGTTATAATACTAACTTAGAAAAAATATGTATCTACCCACAGTAAAATAATGTGAATGTATACTCACACTATTTTCTTAGCACAGGGGTTATTTGACTCCTTGAGGTTTTTTAATGATAGTTCCTCACAGATCTGCATTTCCAGAATGGTTGCATTTTTGTCATCTGCACCTGTGTGGTGTCATGAAGTGTCTTGCACAAGAATATATTTCTATTATTATCAAACCACAAATCTCCTTGATTTTTTTTAACCCAGAAATTAGGTAGAGTGAAATGATAAATGAACAGCCTATATAATATTAGTAGAAATATTAAAACATTTATTTGTGTTTTATGTTTGTTCATACATTATGGTAATTATAATATTTTAATTACCCTTTCCAAGATGGGGATGACACAGGTCAGTGAGAGCTCAGGACATGTAAACTGTGCACTATGATATCTCCAACCTGGAAATATATTTGCAAATTTATTGCAATCTTGCAGTAATGCAGTAGTATTTTCTGTTGTGCGTCCATGATTAATCAGAAATGTCAATAATGCAGGGGACCTCTGCCCAAGTACAGAGAGCCTTAAGTAACGTTCATACTTGGGGCTGATAAATAGCAAGTCATATTTTTGTGTCAGATTCCAGGTGATGACCATCGCCAATAAAACAGAAAGTATCTGTCTAGCATTACATTCAATGGCTGTGTCAGTGCTGAAGTTTTTTTCTGCCAACAACCCAGTGGTTCACTTAGATCAGAAATTGAAATGAACCAACCACAAAGTACTTACAGGCAAAAGAACTGAACTTGTTTTTTCAAGGGCCATGGCATGACTGCTACAACTAGCATTTACTAGCCATCCCTAATTGCCCCTCAGAAGATGTTGAGAAGCAATATCCTTAAGCTGCTGTAGTGCGTATGGAGAAGGAGTACCACAGTATGTTAGGTGGGGTGGATGTTCTATTATTTGATAAAATGAGCAAATGATAGCATACTCCAGCTTGATATGGACCTTTGGTAGTCGTGATTCTCTGTTCTTGGTCGATAGTCCTGAAGTCACAATAATTTCAGTAGTCATCCAGGCATTTGTCAAATATGCCATGGGTTTCTGCCTCCTCCATCCTTTCAGCTGATGAATTCTAGAAAAATCCCCAACTCTCCCCTACTCTTTAACCGCTTTCCTCTGGATATTGTTCTCTCTGCTAAAGGAAATATGTTCTTTCTGTACTAAGCCTCTTATCATTTTATACATATGAATCAAAGCTCAACGCAGTCTCCCTTGTTCCAACAAAAACATGCCCAGTCCAGAAAGCCTCTTCACATAAATTTCCAAATTTGGCAACATTTTTGTAAATCTCCTCTACATCATTCTGCTATGCCACATCCTTCCTGTCCCCTGGCAAAAAGTTCTGGGCACTGTGCTCTCAAAGTAGCTTATCTAGTGTTTTATATAATTCTAGGATGAACTCTACTTACATATTCTCTGCCCTGAACAATTCTTGATCTCGTTATTTAAATGTCCTACCACTCAGAATCTGTGGACATTCATTCCAAGATCCCTATATCTCCTTGTTCCTGGCCTAAATTTAAGTCCAGGCATAGGAATGAGCCCTGAAGAAACCTAATGCCACTGTTCTCCAATCAGTAAAACTCTCATTAACAATTCAATGTTCAAAGTAAATTTATTATCAAAGTGCATATACAGTAAGTCACCAAATGCAACCCTGAGATTTATTTCCTTGTGGGCATACTCAGTAAATCCATAGAATAATAACCATAACAGAATCAACTAGGGTGCTCACCCAGTGTGCAAAAGACAACAAACTGTGCAAATACAAAAAGAAAGAAATAATAATAATAAATAAATAAGCAATAAATATCAAGAACGTGAGATGAATAATCCTTGAAAGTGAGTCCATAGAATGTGGGAAAACTTCAATGATGGGGCAGGTGAAGTTGAGTAAAGTTATCCCTGATGGTTGATGGCTGATTCCCTGTTCCTGAATCTGGTGGTGTAAGTCCTGAGGCTTCTGTACCCTCTTCCTAATAGTAGCAGTGTTAAAGGAGCATGCCCTGGGTGGTGGAGGTCCCTGATAATGGTTGTTGCCTTCCTGTGACAGTGTTTCGTGTAGATGTGCTCAATGGTGGGGAGGGCTTTACCCGTGATGGACTGGGCCATATCCACTACTTTTGTAAGATTTTCCATTCCAGGGTATTGGCGTTTCCATACGAGGCTGAGATACAGCCAGTCAATATACTCTCCGCCACACCTCTATAGAGGTTGTCAAAGTTTTAGATGTCATGTCCAATCTTTGCAACCTCTGAAGTAGAGGCATTGCCGTGCTTTCTTATTCTTTCCATGCACCTACTGAGTTAATTTTTAATTCAACTTGTTACTTTCCCTTAGTTTTGCCATGGGCTTTCATTTTCTTCATGAGACCTTGTCTGATACCTTGATAAAAATTCACAAAGACTTCATTGAGCTCCACCTTGACAATCCACACAATTTCTTTTCCTACCTCCTCACAATTCAATTAAGTTTGTTGGGCAAGCTCTTACTTAACAAATTCAAGCTGACTGTCCCTGATTAATTGGCACCTCTCTAAAAGCCGGTTTAAACCTCAGAATACAGTTTACCCACTGCTGGCTGTGGTAACTCGTTCAATCCCTTTCTTGCTTTTTGAACAACAGTACTGCATCATCAATCTTCCAGCTCTTTGGCACCATGCCTGTACCTAAAGGCGATCGGAAAATGACTGTCAGAGCCTGCACTGTTTCCTTCCTTGCTCACCATAAGTACCTGGCACATCTTTTATCCAGCTTGGATATTTAGTCATATATAAAGATGCTAGACCCCTTAATGTGTTCTCCCTCTGCTTGATTATCATTTCCAATACTCTCTCCTTCACATGAATGCACACCTTATCTTCTGTGAAGACGTTTGATCTCTGCATAGATTTGGTCTCGAATGTCAAGTTGAGAAGATTGCCTAGAGCAGAATTACAGTGAGGTTCAGGTACAATGAAAAACTCGCTAGCAGCAGCATTACAGGCATGATGAGACCATCTTTTTTCTTTGTTTTGCAATTCCCTTAACATATTTATGAAACATCTAAGGGCTTCTCTGGATCTTACCTGGCACCTTCTACACTCTCCAGGCTTTCTGCAATGCTGAACTTGTGGTATTTGCCAAGTTTTCCTCTTTAGGGCCTAGATTGTTGCTTGGTACTCATGGGATATAGAATTGGAAGTTCCCTTTTCTCTTTCAAGAGAACACCACTGGTCTGAGCTCTTACTACCTCCTCCTTTAATGCTTTTCACCACTCTGACATTGATTTACCTGCAAACAGCTGTTTCCAGTGCACTTTTCCAGTCTAGTGAATTAAAAAAAGCTGTAGATGCTGGAAGCTGAAAATAGAAATAAAATGCTGGGAGTACTCAGTAGGTCCGACTTCTACATTGACCCAAAAGATTCTGCAGATGCTGGATATCCAGAACAACACAGACGAGATGCTGGTGGAACACAGCCGGGTCAGGCAGCATCTATGGAGAGGAATAAACTGTCGACGTTACATACCCGTAATGTCTGCTTCCTATTACATTTGTTGTCTCTCTGCTTCCTGTCCCAAGACCAATCTGGAAGTTAGCTGTATGAGCAGGCAGCAGACTTGTCTATCTTCTTGGAGCTTCCTATGCTGTTGCTGGTTCTATAGTCTGTGACATAGTAAATTCCTCCTTACCATCAAAGCTTCCCTGATACTTGGGTATGCTGTGCACCAAAATATTTTGGTTCTTTAACCTTCCTCTTGTTTCATTAAAGTTCCATTTACCAAATGAGCTTCTAGTCTTTTAAGGAAAATGCCAACAGGGTTGCCTAGTTCCTATCTCTGGCAACAGACATCTGTGGGTCTGTTGAAGTGTATGATGACTTTTCTTAATACTTTATCAAGGTTCTGACATGACAGCCAAAAAGATGCAATGTTTTTCTCTCTCATTCACAAAAATGTATGCTTGACCTTCCCATCATCACTCGGTCTTCCAGTAAACTGTTGAACGTTAGTTTACTTTTCTCATTAGTTTTTTTTTGTATGTTTAAACATCATTGACATACCAGTTCACTCTAGTGGAATCTGTGATATCATCACATCCACATTTCACACACTCAGATTATCTGATCACCCTGGGAGGTTACTTTTAAGGTCACTACTAATTAAGTATTTTTACCGCCAAACCTATCTACATTATTTATTCAATGTAACTAAAGGATGTTTTTTTAATTGCATCTCGTTTTGAGTCAGCTTTAACATTCATGTTGTTTATGTCGGTTGGAATATAACTCACTGGACTGTTGACATTATGTTACCACTTGTTATTCCCACAGTTTAGTTTCTTAAGGCGCACTTAATCTATGGCACACGAAGTGTTTGTTTTCAAGCTACAGGCCATTTGCTGCTGTCTTTTTTTACATCTAATACAGTGCACTCATGAGTGATGGGAAGAAATTAAAATAAATGGTACACCCAGGATTGATAATATAGGTCTCTGTACATTGTTGCAATAGCTTAACGTCTAACTATGCTAAATCTAACAGATTTATAATCTCTGCCTCCAAAATGCTCTCTGCTAACCACCCTGGCTACGTGCCCAGATATATTCCTCAAAGCTAAGTCTACTACTGTCCCTGATTTTGTTGAGTTTGCCATGTACTAGTTTGAATGTTCTCTTGAATATATATCATGTATTTTGCTTTCTTCATCCACTTGTCACTTCCTGTCCTGGGTAGTTGAAAATGTCTGCAATTGCCATCTTGTATTTGTAGTTATTCAGAGAGATTTGATGTTCTTCAACACCACCCCAATCATGAAACCCCACCCCCACTACTACCTCCCAATGCACCAATTGTCTAATAACCACTGATTAAAACAGGTACATTTTAATAATTGTGGCCTTTCCTATTGAAGCCAGCCTTCCAAGTTTAAAACATTAGGGATTAGCACTAGGGGTAAATAAATATATTGTAAACTCATTCTTTAATTACATTACGTCACTAGCAAAGTAGCAACCAGAAATGAACCTGGTTGCGAAGTGAATAGACAGGGTAGATAGGCCTGGCAGTAAAATTACTGAATTAGTAATGTCATCAAAAGTAATCTCCCTGAGCCTGCAAACTTAAAGGTCTAACTCAACTTTTTTATGTTGATGTATAAAATGAATGTAATAAAATGTGATAATATAGCTGCAGCAGGATATAACTCCATTTTGAAAGTTATCAATGGTAGGATTCGATTAAGCCTGCTTTCACATCTTATTTATTTATTTGTTTGTTTGTTTGCTTGTTTGTTTGTTTATTTATTTATTGAGATACAATGTGGCATAAGCCTTTCTGGCCCTTCAAACTGTGCCACCCAGCAATCCCCCAATTTATTCCTAGCCTAAGCACAGAACAATTTACAATGACCAATTAACCTACCAAGCAGTACGTTTTTGGACTGTGGGAGGATGCTGGAGCACCAGGAGGAAACCTATGTGGTTGCGGAGAGAAAGTGCAAACTCCTTTACAAGCAGCGGTGGGAATTAAACTTGAATCACCTGTACTTTAAAGCATTGGGCTAACCACTATGCTACTGTGCTGCCCCACTATTCGAACTATTCTCTGGATTCTGTTCATAGAGAAGATATTTTATAGAAGAGTATACTGAAGTTCACTTTCATAACCTTACTCGCTCCATACCCTCTTCTGCAAACTTCCATTTTAAAATTGACTGTTTGTGGTCTTATTTGTTTTAAAATTTCAAGCAGGTTCCAGTCACCGGAACAAAACTGGTTGAGAACTGTTTGATAGGTTATTGGGTGAAGAATGAAGAATATGTGATGCCAGATATCAATTACGACATTACACAAGTCTCAAGAAAAGTGAAGTTGTTGGGTCAGGTAAAAAAACCAACAATTACTGTATTGCAATTCTGTCACCATTACCAGAAATAACTGCTTATTCTTTATTTTGGCTGGACTAGACTATGTATGCACTGTAGATTTTCTTCACTTTCTTGTATAATTTATGTCCAATTTATGGTGTGTGTGTTGTCTGAATCTACATGTCTATGATGCTGCTACAAGCCAGACTTCCATTGGTACTTGTGCATATGGCAGCACACTCAACCTGACTGGACATAAGAACACCCGTCCCATGATTATTTTGGAATGGACCCAATAAATGCATTATTTAGAACACATAAACATTTGAATAAACCTTGACACGGATTCCTTATTTGCCGACTGAACAAAATCAGCACTTCCTGCAATAGTCTACTTAGAGTTTACTTTGGCTTCATAGAAACTTATTTCCAAAATGTTATCAATGCAAAATCCAGAATAATTTTAACTTTTTGTAATGTATTTATTCTTCCACCATGTTAACCAAATAGGCTTCCATGTAAGGCAGTGCACACAGGTTGGCAGAATTAGTTGAAAGGTCTTTAGGAGAAAAATAGCTACGTGGGTAGAGGAATGCAGTATCTGAATGTACATTTGTTGGCCACTCCATTGGGTACACTTGCTCATTAATGCAAATATCTAATCAGCCAAACATGTGGCAGCAACTCATTGCATAAAAAACATGCAGACATGAACAAAAGGTTTAGTTATTTTTCAGACCAAAATTTCAGAATGGGGCAGAAGTGAGATCTAAGTGATTTTGACCATAGAATGATTGTTCTTGCCAGATGGGGTGGTTTGAGTGTCTCAGAAAATGCTGATCTCCTGGGGATTTCATGCACAACAGTCTCCAGAGTTTACAGAGGGTGGTGCAAAGAACATTCAGCGAGTGACAGTTCTGTAGGCGAAAGTGCCTTGTTAAAGGGGAGAATGGCCAAACTGCTTCAAGCTGACCGCAACTCAGACAGCCATGTTATAACAGTGATGTGCAGAAGAGCATCTACAAAGGCACAACACGTAAAATTCAGAGGTGGATGAGCTACAGCTGCAGCAAACGGTGGACGTACACAGAGTGGCCACTTTATTCAGTAGAGAAGGTACCTAATAAAGTGGCCACTGAGTTTACATTCATATATATTGCTTAGTTAATAAAGCTATATAAAATGTTAAAAACATAAACAGTACACACCTTCTTTCTAAAGAGAGGGAACTTAGAAATAGGGAAGTTATGCTAAACATATAAAACCTTGATCAGACCACACTTGGAGGAATGTGCACATCTTGGGCCTGAACTTTCTCAGAAAGATTCAGTGCATCTAGGGAAAGTGTCGTAAGGAGATTTAAATGTCTAAATGTTGCATAAAGAAGATTCCTTTTTAGGAAAGGTCAAACTGCTTGTAGCATTTTGTCCAGATAGATGATCGGATGCTCGTCTTTAAACTTAATTCCTCGCAGCCTCGTATTACTATTCAATATATTCATAACTTTATACCTCACATTTCCTTATCCCATCCGAAAACCCTTTGATAATCTTGCCCCGCCCATTTGGCTTCTCCACCATTATCACCTGCACTTTTAGCCCTAAAGTTTGCAATTAATTCCAGCTTGGAATCAAAGTACTTTCCAAATATTAACAAGACAGGCAAAACATATGCCAAAGGAGTTTGGGGTCCATGTACAGAAAATAATAATATGCCTGGACAGCTACAGAAAATAATCAAAAAGTTTTAATTAATGCTAGCTTATATGAAATTTGATTAGTCCATTAATAAAATTATACCTGGTGTATTGTGTTCAGTAATGGAAATCGTAACAAATGGTGGTGTTATTGGCTTTGAAAGGAATGCAGTGTCGAACCAAATCAAATCTCTACAACTAAAAGAGGACAAGGGTGAGGGCACATGGGAATACATCAACTGCAGATTCCCCCTCCAAATCAAATAACATCTTAGAAAAATGCTGTTGATCCTTCACGGTCACTTAGTCAGAAGCCCTGGACTGCATAATTGAAGGCATTGTTGGACTACCTTCACCAGAAAGACTGCAGCAGTTTGTGAAGGTGGCACACCACCATATACTTAGTGCAATTAGTGGTAGGCAGTTATGCTGATTTTCACAATGATCCACAGATCCTAAAGTTAAAATACATAAAAATACCTAACAATTAATTATGAGAAAAGATTATATATCAGAAATGTATCAGAATAAGCTTGTTTAGTGAAATATTAAAGGGAATTTTTAAATACAAACTGAGGTCTAGAAGTCATTGTATCTTTATAGGCTGCTTTGTGGTCATTTCATGTTGAATTGACAACACTTTCAGTTCTGTATTAACTGTCACAAATGTAGGTAGACTGAGGTGTTCAAATAACCCAACATTGCATTTCTTCCACAATATGTTGCTGAATGCCAAGCAACAGTCCCCATCCTGGACCAAAACTGGATGGGGAAATGGACTGGGATGAGAAGTCATTTTCATGAAAAGGCTGGTCAAAAATCATGGGACTGAGTCTGCTGTGGGCTGGTGGACAAGGGTGCGAACAAGGACTCTAGAGACTGCTGATCGGACAGTTAGGTTTGGGACAATTGTGAAGATCAGGATCAACATTGGGTACACTGTAAGGCTGTACCAATGATGTTTTAGGCACTGTGTCATCAACGTGTTTGAAAATCAGATAATTGGGAACAAGAACAAGACCAGAAATTAAGTTAAATATTTCGACAAGAAAAGTTAGAATTTAAAATGGTGGATGTGCAGAGATTGAAGATAAATCAGATAATGATAACAGGAATATTTCATTAAGATACAGTATATAGGAAAAAGGAAGATATATAGAGTTAGTTCACAGATCTACCAAGATCTTGCTTAATGGTAAAACAGTCTTGGGCCCTATTCTTTTGCTTTGAAGAAATCATATAGAAACACAAGATGTACAACTTGTGTTTTACACTATGAAAAGCTATGAATCTTACTAGATAATGGAAATTCATATATAGGGCAAAATGATTGCCATTACATTTCAAGAATCTTCTGATATTAAATGAATTATTCCTTTCTGTGTCATGAAATGTGTAGTCTGGTACAAGGCTGTGAGTGTCATGTGCACTAATTGCTTCCCATATCCAATGTACTTACTGATGTTTTGAATTGGATATCTCTTTTGTTATCTGGTTCCCTGAGAGAGAAACGTGGAGTTCCAGCATGTAAAACCATTACTTAGATAATGGTGTTCTGCTAGAGGTTAAGTAGACAAGGATTCACTGATACTTCATGGAATGACATACCAGCAAAGAAACTTCAGACTCAAGTGAACTTGCTGGTATTGCTCTTTGGGAACACGCAAAAGTTCATTTGGCTACTTAATTGTTTGTGGCAGAGAGAGAACACAAACATTCGAAGCTATGACTTCAATCTGAGATGCTTATTGTATGTCTAACATATGAACAGCACTTATACTAGCATCTTGCAGCTGCTTATTCACTTCTCCTTTATGCATTGTACAGGAGGAGATAAAGAGCTTAGTAACATGGAGTTATGACAACAACCATCGACTTCAGGAAGGGGAGTGATGCACATGCTCATGTCTACAACAACAGTGTGGAAGTTGAGGGGGTTGAGAGCTTCAAGTTGCTAGAAATGAAGTTCACCAATAGCTTGCCCTGGACCAACCACATAAAAACCAAGACCAGGAAAGCTCACCAAGACCTCTACTTCCTCAAGAGGCTAAATAAATACAGCATGTCCCCATTACTCTAACCTATTTTTATTGATGCAGCATTATATCAGGATGAATAATAGCTTGGTATGGCAATTGCTCTGCAGGAAACTGCAAAGGATTGTGGACACAGTTCAGCACATCATGCAAACCAGCCTCCCCTCTAGGTACTCTTCTGAACTTCTTGCTGCCTCAGTAAAGCAGCCAACAAAATCAAGGTTCCTCCCATCTCAAACATTCTCTTTTTTCCCCTCTTCCATTGGGCAGAAGTTACAAAAGCCTGAAAGGACCTACCACAGCTTCTGCCCACTGTAAAAGGACTATTGACAGTTCCCTGGTATGATAAGATGGATTCTTGACCTCACAATCTACCTTAATATGGACTTGTACTTTCTTGCTTACCTGCACTGCACTTTCTCTGGAGTCATTACACTTTAGTTTATATTGTTATTATTTTACCTTGTTCTACCACAATGCACTGTATAATGAATTGACAACAATAAAGCAATTCAAATTCCAGTTGTAATGAAGGGATTCACCTGCGGAAATCCATGTCTCAGTGTGAATGGCTCCATAGCATTAAGAATAATGTTTTATTCTTGAGTTTGAGAAGGATGGAGAGAGCTTCCTAGAACTGCTGCAGTTTATGAAAGATACTCCAAAGGTACTGTGGCATAGGAAATTCCATGATTTTGATCTGGCAGCTGTGAAAAATTGAGGGTAAATGAATGATGACCATACTGGACTGCTCTTTATTTCTACTCCAGTTACCTTCGCCAAAGTGAAATCACTTCAACACTAAATTTCACTGACAGCAATTCCAATGTAGCTTTATTAAATATTCATCTGAATTGTCTCACTGTCATGTGTATTTGCAGCCCGCAGAAAAAAAATTCAACTTTTTATAATAAAATTATGAAGTAAGGAATGAATCTTTCATAGAAATTAGCACAGGGAGAGTTAGAAGAAGGGAAAATAATTTAATAGGAACATTATGCATTAACCTCTATCCAGACCTTGAAAACTATCCTGCTGCAGGCTTGTGTTTGACCCACATAATGGGCCATTCTGGAGCTCATTACTGCAGAAGAATTGCAAACCCCGTCAATGACAATGGCGTTCAACTGGCATCTGTATATAATAAGGGAAGTCTTTGCGCCATAAAAAAATTCTATGCTGTTTAAGCTAAACAATATTGCCTTTTCTCAAACTAACTGCCTTTGGCATTTCAAGTTAATGCTTCCGTTCAAAAACACAGGCTTCGATGCCTTTATTAAAATGAATTGGCACTTAAAGGGAGCAGGGAGGATGGAGTGTAAAATAGAGAAAACATCTATTAAAGTTGGTACTTTACAAATTATTACCTATGAATCAACAGAATTATTTAACTCTTTGATTACTCTTCTGTGATGAGTTCAGTATTGATATAAAATGAATTTAAAGACTTTTTACAAAACTTGCACTTCGGTCCAACAGAAATTTCATCTACAAATAAAAGTAAAACAAAAATGTTCAAATCGTAAAGAAAGTTTGGTGTACAACAAGGAACCACATGGTCAAACAGGAAACATTTGCATTCAATTGATGTTAATGTTTCTGCTTTATTTTAATAATTACACATCATCAGAGCATAGTGATGACGTGTAAATGCAAAGGTCCATTTTAACAGGCAGTAAAACTTTAAAGGCAATAGACCAATTGCAAACAGTTTTACTGCTTAAGATGCTAGCCTCAAATGTACTTACCATTCTTTTTATGTGTTTCCATCGTAAATCAATGTGCTACCAAATATGAGTCTGGAATCTGAAACGAGACATACTTCTGTTAGGTTTCTGGCCTAAAGCTAACATTCACTGAACTTGTTTCTAGCGTTCCTTATGGCATAAAGTTGATCAGGAAAGAGCTAAAAGGGAAAAAAGAGATGAAGATGAGGTTGCCGCAGATGTTATTAAAAGCAGAACCTTCCTAAAGAATCTTACCTTATATTCATTCAGTGCCACAACCCTCTTGATCCATTCACCATGATTAAGTAAAAAATTACTATGCTTGCAGAAGGTGCAAAAATATTCTGAAGCAGATAAAAGAAGTAATTTACCTTTGAAATGCCCAGAGAATCACCAAAGAAAATGAAAAGGGGCAGAGGTTTATAATATCTGGCCTCCACCTTTGTGTCAGAAACAGAACTTAGTTGTGGCTCTATTTTTCCTGATTCATTTCCTTCCTCACAAACGGCTTCAGAAGGAATTTGGAGCTGTGCTCTGTTCTGTGACGTGGACAGGTCAATATAACATGAGGAGGTGCTAGTGCCTATCTGAGAATGAAAAGGAGCAATATGTGAAATAACTTCTCACGCGATTGCACTCTTGACCTGTTTTACTTGTCCAACTAGCAGTGAAAATGCATCAGGTGGGGACCTTAGCTCCTGCTGTCTGCTGAGTGCCAAAAATAAATAGTAAGCAATGCTTAAAAATAACCTGCAAATGTACGAAAATTCTTTGGGAATGGTTAACATCTTAAATGACTATTAACATTTGAATCAAGATATCAGTTACATACCAGCCAAATCAACTTTTCATGCCTGACTGATAGCTTAGGTTTTCTGAGGAGCTAACAGAGGAAGTCACTTAGGCAGATTTTTAAACGCAGTCTACATGTTATTAGTGCACAGTAGGCCGTACAGTTTGCAATCCAGATGACATTAACAGGTGGCCGATTGGTACTCCTAGTCGGGAACGTTGAATGGGCAGAAGTCCTTCCATGCATTCTATTTTAGTACAGCAGGTATCTGAGGTAAACAGCAAGTAGCAAGGCAATGACATTCACAAGGCTTTAACCACTAAGTACGCAAATAAATCAGGGCAAATGAGGAGCCAGACCTAATTTCAGCTCTCTCTTTGCAGGCTATAGGCTATGCAGAAAGCGATGTGCACTACACATGATCTGGAGGCTTGTTAAGAATATATGCACGGTATATTTAGCCAATTCTGTACCATTGCTTTTTGAAACTATATAATATGTGCTGTATGTATTCTGTGTAAGATAATTCTTGTAAAGTAGGAATTTGAAAGAAACCTAGTTGAACTATTAAATGGGAAAGTGATAGGCAACTGGACTATCGGCTGAAAGGTTATGAACTAGAAATGTTAACTTTGTTTCCCTCCTTCTACTGACACTGCCTGACTCACCAAGTCTACCTTGGCGTTTGATTTTGTTTGATGCCCCAGCATCCACAGTAGTTTTCTTTCAAACTGTAAATGTTATTCACCTTATTACACGTTGGGGGAAGTTTTCACGGAAGAGTAAACTGGGATCAGCTGTGTACTATATATCACCCAGAGAGCAAAGTTAAATTGCCTCTGTTATGTCTCTACCAGGAGGGACAGTAGACTGCGAAGGAATAGTTGACAAAAGCATAGTAAATTTGATAAATTATGTTAGTAGACAGTACCATGGCAGATTAAAATTAATACAATATGGAAAAGTATTTTAAAAAGTTGCACAACTTATAGAATTTCAGAATAGAAAAGGTCACTCACGTCAATATGATATTCGTGCTCCCTCCAAGGCATCTCCTACCTTGTTTCATCACACTCCATTTTTGTGTAATCTCTCTCTCTCTCTCTCTCTCTCTCTCTCTCTCTCTCTCTCTCTCTCATCTCTCTTCTATGCCTTTCAAATAATCTATGTGGCAAGGAGTTCTGTGTTTTCCAGTTTAATTAGAGCTGGATGCTATCAAAACTAATGTATTCAATTGAAAGAATTGAAGGTTGAAAGACTATTTTTTTCACATTGTAGATTATGTATAACATTGAAGTAGAAATTGTTTAACTTAAGTTTATAGTTTCTAAGAATCAAGGTTACAGGTGATTTTGTTTACTAGTTTTCCACAGAAAATTTTTATATGACAAGCTGTTGAAATGTAATTTATTGAAAAAATGTAACTTTCTTTCAAGGAATTTAGAGGCATGCTGACCTGATGTCCTGGTGAAGGTATTTTTTTTACAATTCAATTGTAGCTCCTTGTTTGGGATGAGCAGAGTATTTCAGAATCAAAATTAAGTTTAATATCACTGAGCTATGTCATGAAATAGGTTGTTTTGTGGCAGTACAATATTGTCAAGGAAGAAGCTGTACCTGAAAACGTTGAGTGTGTGTCTTCAAGCTCCTGTATCTCCTCCCTGATGATAGCAATGAGAAGAGGGTATGTCTTGGGTGATGGGGGTCCTTAATATCTATGCCACCTTTTTGAAACATCATCTTTTGAAGGTGCCCTTGATGCTGGTTTTGGGGGGGGGGGGGAGGGTTGCTAGTGCCCATGATGAAGATGACTGAGTTTATAACTTCCTGCAGCTTTTTCTGACCCTGTGCAGTGGTCCCTCCATACCAGCCAGTGATGCGACCAGTTAGAATGCTCTCCACAGAAATTTGTCAGTGTCTTTGCGAGTTCCTCAAACTCCTAATAAAATATAGCTGCAGTCATGCCTTCTTTGTAATTGCATCGATATGTTGCGCCTAGGCTAGATCCTCAGAGATGTTGACACCCAGGAACTTGAAAGTGTTCACCTTTGCTACCTCTGCGATTGGATTTACAGCTTCCTGACCAACAGAAGTCAGCAGGTAAGGATGGGACAGGTCACCTCGGATATTCGAATCACCAACACCAGCACCCCCCAGGGGTGTGTCCTCTCTCCACTGCTGTTCTCCCTCTACACCAATGACTGCACCTCCTCCAACCCCCATGTGAAGCTTTTGAAGTTTGCAGACGACACTACCGTCATCGGACTCATCCAGAATAGTGATGAGTCTGCATATCGACAGCAGGTGGACCAACTGGTGCAGTCGGAACAATCTGGAGCTGAACACGCTCAAGACAAAGGAGATGATGGTGGATTTCAGGAGACATCCCCCCGCTATGTCTCCCCTCACAGTCCTCAGCAGCCCTGTGTCCACCGTGGAGAACTTCAGGTTCCTGGGAACCACCATCTCTCAGGATCTGAAATGGGAGCAGAACATCAGCTCCATCCTGAAGAAGGCCCAGCAGCGGATGTATTTCCTGTGGCTCTTGAGGAAATACGGTCTGCCTCAGGAATTGCTGCTGCAGTTCTACACTGCAGTCATTGAGTCTGTCCTGTGCACCTCCATCATTGTGTGGTTTGGAGCCGCCACCAAGCAGGATAGAACCAGACTACAGTGCACAGTGAGGACTGCCGAGCGCATTATTGGAGCCTCCCTGCTCTCTATTGTGGACCTGTACTCTTCCAGGTTGAAGAAGAGGGTGGGGAACATCATAAAGGACTCCTCCCATCCTGCAAACGGACTGTTTGATCTGCTTCCGTCTGGTAGGCACTTCAGATCCCTCCAGACTAAGACTAATAGGCACTGGAGAAGTTTTTTCCCTACTGCGGTCACTTTGTTGAACAGTTAACTGCCGGTTAACTGTCGGCTAACTATTACTTGGATTGCACTACCTGTATGTATAATCTATATTTTCATTTATATTTATCATTATTATTGTTATGAGCAGAGAGACAACATCTGCCGGAAGTAAATTCCTTGTATGTGCATAGGTACTTGGCGATTAAAGTCTGATTCTGATTCTGATTCTTTTCCACTGGTGATCCCTCAGTGAGGACTGGTGTGTGTTTCCTTGACTTCCCCTTCCTGAAGTCCACAGCCAATTCCTCGGTCTTATTGCCGTTGAGTGCAAAGTTGTTGCTGCGACACGGCTCAACAAGCTGATCTACTTCACTCTTCGTCACCATCTGAAATTCTGCCAACAATAGATGTGTCACCAGAAAATTTATAGATGGCATTTGAGCTGTGCCTAGCTACACAAACGTGAATGTAGGGAAAGTGCGCTAGTTTGATTGTCAGAGATGAGAAGATGTTATTTCCAATCTGTACAGACTGTAGTCTCCAGAAGAGGAAGTCCAAGATCCAGATGCATAGAGAGGTGCAGAAGCCCAGGGTTTGGGGCTTATTGATTTGAACTGACGGCATGAACTTATCCATCACCCCTCTGCTGGAACATGACTGCGGGACTCAATATTAATATGATGGAGCATAGAATCATTACATGCTGTCTTATTCTTCAATCTAATTCTACTGCTGTCCACTACACCTGTCAGGTACTGCATCAGGCCACAAATTAAAAAATATGGAAAATGCTGAAAAGACTTAGCAAGTCAAACAGTATCTATGAAAAAAAACCAATGTAATGTTTCAAGTTGATAATCCTTCATCAAAATCTTTTAACAAAATGAAATTGATTGAAGGCTCAGTAACAGCATGGATGCAAATCTGGTCAAGAATTGGAAATTAGAAAGCCACTTTTTGAATTGGAGGGAATATGGATTTGTGTCTCCCAAGTGTTGTTCCTGGAACAAGAACTCTTTTGAGGTTTTATAACGCTTTGACTTTTGGCACTGGAATGTGTGGCGTCACTTGCAGGCTGCCCCAGCACATCCTTTGGTGTTGACACAAATGATGCATTTCACTGTCTGCCATAAATAAACTAGAGTCTTGAATATTGATCATTGACTCGGATATGCAGGACATTATCACAAAGTTTGCAAAGGTGAGATAATCTGGAAATAGAGTAAATACTGAGGAGGATAATACCAATCATCAGAGTGAAGTGGAATATAGATTAAATGATCAACGACATGGCAAATTACATGAAGTCCAGAAATAGGCAAACTGATGCTCTTATGGAGGATAAAAGAGAGACAAGATGAATGGATTAGATCAGTTGCAAAGAGATGAAGAGAGTGAAAAACTGGAAAAAATATAACTATGTTGAAGGTGCTTTAAGAAGCTGTTAAGTTATTGAAATTCTTATGGAATATTAGACACACAGACTTAGAATTCTAAGCCAAGGCAACTATGGTACATCTTTCATAAATCAAAGAGCAAAGGAAAAGTTGCTACTACCAGCAAATAATTAGTACCAAAGGCTCAGTGATTTTAATTAATTAACAATATCTTTTTCCTCACACTCAATGACTAACAATTGGAGAAGTACAGCACAAAACAGTCCTTTTGGCCCATCTAGTTCATGCCAAAACTATTTAAATGCCAACTTGCATCGAACTACACTGGGACCATAAGCTCTATACCCCTACCATCCATGCACCTATCCAACTTTCTCTTAGATGTTGAAATCAAGCCCACATGCACCACTTGCGCTGGCAGCTCATTCCATATTCTCACAACCCTCTGAGTGAAGAAGTCTCCCCTCATGTTACCCTTAAACTTTTCACCTTTCACCCTTAACCTATGACCTCTGTTTGTATTCCCACCCAACCTCAGTGGAAAAAGCCTGCTTGCATTTACCCTACCTATACTCCACATAATTTTGTACACCTCTATCAAACCTTATCTCAATCTTCTACATCTTAAAGAATACAGTTCTAATCTTCTAACCTTATAACCTTATAACTCAGGTCCTCCAGACCTGGCAACATCCTTGCAAAGTTTCCCTGTACTATTTCAAACTTATTTACATATTTCTTGTAGGTTAGTGGCCAAAACTGCACACAATACTCCAAATTAGGCCTTGTCAGAGTCTTATACAACTTATATAACATAACTTCACATGTCCTGTACTCAATACATTGATCTATGAAGGCCAATGTGCCAAAAGCTTTCTTATCCACTCTTTCAACATGTGACACCAAATTCAATGAATTATGGACCTGTATTCCCAAATCCTTAGCTCTATTAGACGCCTGTTCACTGTCAGAGATCTACCCTGGCTAGTTCTCTCAAAGTGCAAAACCTCACACTGGTCTGCATTAAATTCCATTTGCCATTTTTCAGCCATTTTTCCAGTTGATGCAGATCCCTCTGCAAGACATAATAGCCTTCCTTTCTGTCTACTCCACCCCCAATCTTGGTGTCATCTGCAAATTTGTTGATCCAGTTAACCACATTATCATCCAGATCATTGATATAGATGACAAACAACGAAGGACCCAGCATCAATCCCTGCGGCACACCAATAGTCACAGTCTTACAGTTAGAGAGACAACCATCTACTACCACTCTCAGGCTTCTACCACAAAGCCAACATCTAATCCAATTTATCACCTCATCTTGAACGCCGAGCAACTGAACCTTCTTGACTAACGTTTCATGCAGGACCCAGTCAATATGTGAAAGTTAAAATCACCTACTGAAACAGCCTTATGTTTCTTGCAATAGTCTGCAATCTCTTTACAGATTTGTTCCTCTAAATCCCTTGGACTGTTGAGTAGTCTGTAATATAGCCCCATTAATGTGATCATACCTTTCTTCTTTCTCATTTCCACCCATAACACCTCACTAGAGAAGTTCTCCAGTCTGGCCTGATAGAGACGGTCATGATATTTTTCCTGACTAGTAATGCCACCCCTCCTCCTTTCATCCCTCCTATTCTGCCATGTCTGAAAATAACAGAGCCTCGGAATGCTGAGCTGCCAGATCTGCCCCTCCTACAACCATGCATCGCTAATAGCTGCAATGTCATAATTCCAGGTGTTGATCCATGACCTGAGCTCATCTGACGATTCTTCGTATTGAAATATACACAGCTCAGGACACTAGTTGCACCACGCTCAACCTTTTGATTCCTGACTTTGTTTGGTGTCTTATCAACGTCTGTCTTCACAAGCTCTCCACTAATTGTTCTGCAGCTCTAGTTTAAACCACACCGTGCAGCATTAGAAAACCTTCCTGTTAGAATATTAGTTTCCCTCCAGTTCAGGTGCAAACCATTCTTTCTGTACAGGTCCCACCTTCCCTGGAAGAGAGCCCAATGATCCAAAAATCTTATGCCCTCCCTTCTACACCAACTCCTTAGCCACATGTTAAACTGTATAATCTTCCTACTTCAGGCCTCATTAGCACACAACATGGGTAGCAATCCTGAGATCGCAACCCTGGAGGTCCTGCCATTTAACTTAGCACCTAACTCCCTGAACTCACTCATCTCTCGTCTTTTTCACGTCATTGGTACCTATGTAGACCATGACCTCTAGCTCTTCGCCCTCCCACTTGAGAATGCTGAGGACTTGATCTGAAATGTCCCGGACCCCTACTATCACCACAGCACATCTCTTCTCCCTGCTTCCCATCGGAGCCACAAAGCCAGACTCAGTGCCAGGGACCTGACCTGCTGTGACTTTCCTCTGCTAGTTCAATTCCCCCAACAGTATCAAAAGTGATATAATCTGTTGTTGAGGAGGATAGCCATTAGGGTACTCTGCACTGGCTCTTTAATCCCTTTCCCCTTCCTAACTGTCACCTATTTCCTGCGTCCTGCACCTTGGGTGTAACTGCCTCTCTGTATGCCCTATCCATCTTCAGCCTCCCGAATGATCCGAGTTCATCCAGCTCCAGCTCCAATTCCTTAACACGGATTGTTAGAAGCTGCAACTGAATGCACTTCCCACAGTTGTAGTCATCAGGGACATGGGAGGTCTCCCTGCCTTCCCCGCGAATCCGTGAGAGGAGCGTTCAGCTATCCTCCCTGGCATCTCTAATGTCTGAACTGAGAAAAATACTTTACTTAGAGCTTTTCTTTTTTGCTTTCTCAGAACTGAAACCTCCAAGAGCTAAACCCTCAAAATGGCCACTCTAGCTCTGCACACTCCAATGATGGCCGTTGCACTTGCCCCTGCCTTCTTTTAATTTGTTCTTGAGAATGCTGATCGGTTGCTGGTGAGAGCTCCAAACAAACGGCTGCGAGTTGCTGCCTCTTACACTCGGTCGACGGACTTGAGTGAATTTCCCTCCTCTCCAGCTTCTGATCTCCCGATGGGCAGAGTGCGAGTCCAACTGTAGTGCTGGTGGCAAAAAATCCTAAAACTATAGAAAAGTGATGAGATGTTGCAATGGGAGTAGTGTATGATGCTCCAGAATTGATTTTGAGTTTCTGGTTTTGTCATAAGGTGACACCTTAAACATTGTAACTGCAGGTTTAGAGAAGTTGTCAGAAAAATGACTGAAGTAAGAATGCTACCCTCAAACAAGCTTTTCATTTGAATCTATTTTGTAAGGCAGTTGTTTTTACTTATTCAGCTATCCAAGTTCAACATAATATTTTAGCCATTTGAAATCTCACACTATGTTGGCCAAATTCTTCGAGCGTTCCCTAGTTCTGATAATTGTCATTTTTTAGATTAACTAGTATGCACAGGTGTGTTGTGTGTTGCCCATTTCAGTGGCTTTCAACCAGCTCAGTCGTGAACAACACTTTCATTAAGGATTTGAACCCTGCCAAATTTGAGACAGTTTTTAGGACTGGCCCAGTCTCTGAAATGTTGAACAAGTCTATGCTATGGACACACTGGACCATTGTTACACCACCATCAAGAATGCCTACTATGCTACTCCATGCTCTCACTCTGGGAAGTCTGATCACCTGGCTGTACTTCTACTCCCTGAGTATAGGCAGAGACTGAAGACTGCAGCACCAGCAGTGAGGACCAAGAAGGTTTGGACAAGGGAAGCACAGGAACGCCTACAGGACTGCTTTGAATCGGCGGACTGGACCGTATTCAGGGATTCATCTTCAAACCTGGATGAGTATGCTGCAGTTGTTACCAACTTCATTAAAACCTGTGTGGATGAGTGTGTGCCCACATTTCCAAACCAAAAGCCATGGATGAACCAGGAGGTACATTGTCTGCTGAAGGCTAGATCTGTGGCATTCAAGTCTGACAACCTAGGACTGTACCAGAACTGAACTCCTGCCTCAGTAAGGACCTGGACCCACTGCAATTTGCCTAGTGCCACAATAGGTCAACAGCAGGCGCAATCTCAATGGTTCTTCACACGGCTTTAGACCACCTGGACAACACAAACACCTATGTCAGGATGCTGTTCATCAACTATAGCTCAGCATTTAATACCATCGTTCTCACAGTCCTGATTGAGAAGTTGCAAAACCTGGGCCTCTGTACCTCCCTCGGCAATTGGATCCTCGATGTCTTAACCGGAAGACCACAATTTGTGTGGACTGGTGATTACATATCCTCCTTGCTGACGATCAACATTGGCGCACCTCAGGGGTGTGTGCTTAGTCCACTGCTCTACTCTCTATATTCACATGACTGTGTGGCTAGGCATAGGTCAAGTGCCATCTATAAATTGGCTGATGATACAACCATTGTTGGTAGAATTTCAGGTGGCGATGAGAGGGCGTACAGGAGTGAAATATGCCAACTAGTGGAATGGTGCCACGGCAACAACCTGGCACTCAATGTCAGAAAGATGAAAGAGATGATTGTGAACTTCAGGAAGAATAAGACGAAGGAACCCATACCAATCGCCATAGAGGGATCAGAAGTGGAGAGAGTGAGCAGCTTCAAGTTCCTGGGTGTCAAGATCTCTGAGGATCTAACCTGGTCCCAACATATCGATGTAGTTATAAAGAAGGCAAGACAGCGGCTATACTTTATTAGGAGCCTGAAGAGATTTGGCATGTCAACAAATACACTCAAAAACTTCCATAGTTGTACCATGAAGAGCATTCTGACAGGCTGCATCACTGTCTGGTATGGAGGGGCTATTGCACAGGACCAAAAGAAGCTGCAGAAGGTTGTAAATCTAGTCAGCTCCATCTTGGGTACGAGCCTACAAAGTACCCAAGACATCTTTAGGGAGTGGTGTCTCAGAAAGGCAGCGTCCATTATTAAAGACCTCCAGCAGCCAGGGCACGCCCTTTTCTCACTGTTACCATCAAGTAGGAAGTACAGAAGCCTGAAGGCACACACTCAGCGATTCAGAAACAGCTTCTTCCCCTCTGCCATCTGATTCCTAAATGGACATTGAATCTTTGGACACTACCTCATTTTTTTTTCAATATACAATATTTCTGTTTTGCATGTTTTTTAAATCTATTCAATATACATAATTGATTTACTTGTTTATTTATCATTATTATTATTAGTTTTATTTTATTTATTATTAATCTGTCTTCTCTGCTACATTATGTATTGCATTGAACTGCTGCTGCTAAGTTAACAAATTCCACGTAACATGCCGGTGATAATAAACCTGATTCTGATCAGGAATGAGCATTGAAGACATCACATCATATTTTGATCTGGTGCAATGCTGAATGGCCCAAGGTACTTATTAACTCCTCGCAGGCAGGCAGCTTCCATAGAATCTGACATAAACACCCTTTTAGAACCGTTGGTGTGTGAAGTCCTACAGCTACATTAAAAGATTAGCTTTATTTGTCACATGTACTTTGAAACATGTACTGAAATGCATCATTTATGTTAGATCAAATCAGCAAGGATTGTGTGGGGCAGCCTGCAAGAGTCACCATGCTTCCAGTGCCAGCTTAAACTGCCCACAACTCATTAACCCTAACTGTCTTTGTAAACCAGAGCACCCAGAGGAAACCCGTCTGTTCACGGGGAGAACATGCAAACTCCTTACAGGCAGCAGACGAAAGAGAACCCTGATGGGTGAGAGCTGGCACTGTACAGTGATTCTCTAACAGTTGCGTTACCATGACACTCCATATTTAGAGTCATAGAAAAGTAATCACAGAAACAGGCTGTTTGGCCCATTTAGTCCATGCCAAAACATTTAAACTCCCTAATTCCATCAATCTGCACCATCCCCCTCCATACCCCTACCATCCATGTACCTATCCAAACTTCTCTTAAATATTGAAATCGAACTCACATGCACCAGTTGTGCTGGCAGCTTGCTCCGCACTCTCATTCAAAGATTTAAAGATTCAATGTGCATTTATTATCAAAGAATGTATAAATTACACAGCCTTAAGTCTCCTTTACTTAACAGGCACTTGCAAAGTAAATAAAACAAACCCCCAGAGCCCACAGAGAAATCATGCAAACAATAGAAATGAGCAACAACAACGGCATTCCGAACCAATTTGAGTCCTTAGGTCCAAATCCCCAGACAGCTCAGAGTAGGCCCAAAGCCTCGGTATTCAGTTCATCACTTTAGCAGGGCAAGTCACTGTAAAGTTCACAGACACAAAGCACAGTAGCTGGGGACAGTCTCACAGCCTTAGCATTGTGGAGAGAGGAGCCCCCAGACCAACTGGGCTGGCGTTTAAATAGTCTGAACCTCGCACTAGATAGATAGATAGATAGATAGATAGATAGATAGATAGATAGATAGATAGATAGATAGATAGATAGATAGATAGATAGATAGATAGATAGATAGATAGATAGATAGATAGATAGATAGATAGATAGATAGATAGATACTTTATTCATCCCCATGGGGAAATTCAACTTTTTTCCAATGTCCCATACACTTGTTGTAGCAAAACTAGTTGTAGGAACCACAACAAATCATTCTGGGCCTAGATTTCACTACTGGAGAAGCCATTCTAAACCTTTCCAAATCAGCTTAGCACTTAGAGCGACCCAACCTTACCCGGCCCTTGACATACTGCCTTTCCAGTCTATCTGGGCCAGTGTTTAGATTGTCCAAAGAGCGTAATGTACCTCGCAATAGGTACTTAGGCCTTGCTGTGGCACATTGCTCCAGCCGATTCACTTCGGACCTGGATTCCTCTGCCAAAAAAGCCATTCTCAAACTCTCCAAATCGGCATGACCCTCTGACTGAATAAGTTTCCCTTCATGTTCCTCTTATATATTTCGCCTTTCACCCTGTGATGCACCATCAATAACTCTTGGAGACGTGAGGCGAGATATAGGCTTTTATTGGCTGGAGGAAAGAAAAAGCAGCAAGTGATCACCACACTACATCCTGGAGACTGAGGCCGGGGCGGTGTCCCCAGTCGCCTTTATACCGGGGTCTGTGGGAGGAGCCACAGGAGCAGTCAGCAGGGGTCTGTGGGAGGAGCCACAGAAGCAGTCAGCAGGGGTCTGTGGGAGGAGCCACAGGAGCAGTCAGCGGGGGTCCGTGGGAGGAGCCACAGGAGCAGTCAGCAGGGGGTCTGTGGGAGGAGTCACAGGAGCAGTCAGCGGGGGTCTGTGGGAGGAGCCACAGGAGCAGTCAGCAGGGGGTCTGTGGGAGGAGTCACAGGAGCAGTCAGCAGGGGTCAGTGGGAGGAGCCACAGGAGCAGTCAGCAGGGGGGGGTCTGTGGGAGGAGCCACAGGAGCAGTCAGCAGGGGTCTGTGGGAGGAGCCACAGGAGCAGTCAGCAGGGGGTCTGTGGGAGGAGTCACAGGAGCAGTCAGCAGGGGTCAGTGGGAGGAGCCACAGGAGCAGTCAGCAGGGGGGGGTCTGTGGGAGGAGCCACAGGAGCAGTCAGCGGGGGTCCGTGGGAGGAGCCACAGGAGCAGTCAGCAGGGGGTCTGTGGGAGGAGTCACAGGAGCAGTCAGCAGGGGTCAGTGGGAGGAGCCACAGGAGCAGTCAGCAGGGGGGGGTCTGTGGGAGGAGCCACAGGAGCAGTCAGCAGGGGTCTGTGGGAGGAGCCACAGGAGCAATCATCGGGGGGGGGTCTGTGGGAGGAGCCACAGGAACAGTCAGCGGGGGTCTGTGGGAGGAGCCACAGGAGCAGTCAGCAGGGGTCTGTGGGAGGAGCCACAGGAGCAATCATCAGGGGCGTGTCCAGACAGGTATATGTAGTTCACCACATTCACCCCCCCCCCTTTGTTTTAAAAGAGAGTCCCCATGGGGCGAAGTTTCTTACAAGTATATTTACAGGTTAAGTCTATCAGGTGGTTGAATCTGTTGCTGCGATCTACGTAGCACCGGCTGTGATTGCACAGGTGCCAGTGGTGATTGCACCGGAGACGGTGGTTGTGCTGGTTCCGGCCTAACTGGAGGTGTCAGCCCACTAGGCGTCAGTGATCCCTCATGCGTGTGCGAGGCGCCTGGAATATGTGTGTGCGAGACGTCTGGTATAGGAGTGTCGTGAGGGGTCAGTGTAGGGCTCGGTGTGCGCGGTGTCACCTCGGGTACAGGGTTCATAGTTACCGTGGAGTGTTCGGGGTAGTGGTCTGCTGCTCCTGCGGGTGCCAGGTCACGGACGGAGACCGTGTCCTCCCACCCATCAGGTAAGACCACGTAGGCATACTGGGGGTTCGCATGTAGAAGGTGAACCCTCTCGACCAGTGGGGAGTATTTATTGCTCCTCACATGTTTCCGGAGCAGCACTGGCCCTGGGGACGTCAGCCAAGCCGGTAGGGTGGTCCCAGTGGCAGACTTCCTGGGAAAAGAAAATAGGCGCTCGTGAGGGGTGGCATTGGTGGACGTACATAACAGGGAGCGGATAGAGTGGAATGCCTCGGGGAGGACCTCCTGCCATCGAGAGACCAGCAACCCTTTTGACTTAAGGGCTAAAAGCCTTCCACACTGTGGCATTCTCCCTCTCCACCTGTCCATTTCCCCGGGGATTATAGCTCGTGGTCCTACTAGTAGCAATGCCCCTAGCCAGCAGGTACTGGCGCAGCTCGTCACTCATAAAGGAGGACCCTCTATCACTGTGGATATAGCAGGGATATCCGAACAGAGTGAAGAGCTGGCGCAGGGCTTTTATGACGGACGGGGCAGGGGATGGCAAAGGGGAACCGCGAGTACTCGTCGATAATGTTGAGAAAGTAGACATTGCGGTTGGTGGAGGGAAGGGGGCCCTTAAAGTCAACACTCAGTCGCTCAAAGGGGCGGGTGGCCTTGATAAGTTGCGCCTTTTCAGGACAGTAGAAGTGCAGTTTGCACTCAGCGCAGACTTGGCAGTCCCTGGTCATTGTCCTGATGTCCTCAAGGGAGTAAGGCAGGTTCCGGGCTTTCACGAAATAGTAAAGTCGGGTGACCCCCGGGTGACAAAGATGTGCATGGAGGGCGTATAGCTGGTCGAGCTGTGCGCTGGCACAAGCTCCCCGGGATAGGGCATCAGGGGGCTCATTGAGCCTTCCAGGCTGGTACAGGATATCATAGTTGTAGGTGGAGAGTTCTATTCTCCACCGCAAAATTTTATCATTTTTGATTTTGCCCCGCTGTTGGTTGCTGAACATGAATGCAACTGAGCGCTGGTCGGTCAGCAAGGTGAACCTTTTGCCGGCGGGATAGTGCCTTCAGTGCCTAATAGCTTCGACTATGGCCTGGGCTTCTTTCTCCACCGCGGAGTGCCGAATTTCAGGGCCTTGAAGGGTACGAGAAAAGAATGCTACTGGCCTGCCTGCCTGATTGAGGGTAGCAGCCAGCGCGAAGTCGGAGACATCACTCTCTACTTGGAAGGGAATGGTCTCATCCACCGCATGCATCATTGCTTTGGCAATGTCCCCTTTAATGCAGCTGAAGGCCGCGCAGGCCTCAGCAGAGAGGGGAAAAGTGGTAGACTTGACCAGGGGGCGGGCCTTGTCTGCGTAATGGGGGACCCATTGGGCGTAATAGGAAAAGAAGCCCAGGCGCCGTCTGAGGGCTTTGAGGGTGGTGGGAAGAGGGAGTTCTAACAGGGGGCGCATACGGTCGGGATCAGGGCCAATGACCCCGTTCTCCACGACATACCCAAGGATAGCGAGTCGGGTGGTTCCGAACACGCACTTGTCCCTGTTATAAGTAAGGTTCAGGGCTTTGGCCACTTGGAAAAATCGTTGGAGGTTTGCGTTGTGATCCGACCAGTCGTGACCACAGATGGTGATATTATCCAGATAGGGAAATGTGGCCTTCAGTTGGCACTGGTCCACCATCCGGTCCATTTCCCTCTGGAAGACAGAGACACCATTTGTGACACCGAAGGGGACGCGCAGGAAATGATAGAGCCTGCCGCCCGCCTCGAAGGCAGTGTAGGGGTGGTCCTCTGGGCGGATGGGGAGCTGGTGATAAGCGAATTTCAGATCTATTGTCGAGTACACCTTGTACTGAGCTATCTGGTTGACCATATCCGCGATGCGGGGTAGGGGGTACGAATCAAGATGGTCTATAGCCAGACCATCAATAGTCCACGACCATCCTATTTTTCTGCCCGGTCTGAACAACAACCACCTGGGCCCTCCAAGGACTTGTGCTTGGCTCAATGATCCCCTCCCTGAGCAGCCGCTGAATCTCCGACTCAATGAAGGCCCTGTCCCCCGCGCTGTACCTCCTGCTTTTAGTTGCCACAGGTTTACAGTCAGGGGTCAGGTTGGCAAACAGCGGTGGGGGAGGGATCTTGAGGGTGGAGAGGCTGCAAGTGGTGTCAGTAGCGCAGCTGTTGGCATGGTGCTGGGTGGGATGTGTGGGTCGATGTGTGTGTGTGGCAGGCTCAGTCACTGGAATCTGTTCCAAGTATGATTGGAAGCATGCAAGCCAGAGTTCAAAGGCAAGAGCTGCTTCTGAGTCTTGAGGATCAAGGTCTAATTTTTCCGGACGTAAAATGCTTTCCATGTTTTAAAACTTCCAGCCAATAAAATTGATGCACCATCAATAACTCTTGGAGACGTGAGGCGAGATATAACCTTTTATTGGCTGGAAGAAAGAACAAGCTGCAATTGACCACCACACAGCATCCTGGAGACTGAGGCCAGGGCTGTGTCTCCAATCGCCTTTATACCGGGGTCCGTGGGAGGAGCCTCAGGAGCAGTCAGCAGGGGTCCGTGGGAGGAGCCTCAGGAGCAGTCAGCAGGGGTCCGTGGGAGGAGCCTCAGGAGCAGTCAGCAGGGGTCTGTGGGAGGAGCCACAGGAGCAGTCAGCGGGGGGGGGGGGGGGGGGGTATCCAGACAGGTATATGTAGTTCACCACACCCTGAACCCATGACCCCTAGTTGTAGGCTCACCGAACCTCAATGAAAAAAGCCTGCTTGCATTTGCCCTATCTCCTCTCATTATTTTGTATAACTGGTCTCCAATTTGCTGCTGGTACTCTGATTCCAGAGAATTTATATTTGACATTACCGTTTACTTTTGTCCTAAGCAGAGAATCATTGTTTTGTACAATATGAATGCTGGAACATGTTTAATGATTCTAGCAGTAACTAACTGCTGCATTTGGAGGGCCTTTGGCATGCCCTTTGTGAAGGTATTTATGGAAGAAAGTGATATTCTAACGTACACAGCGTGCAATGTGTCACGTGACACAGAAATGCAAAGAGTCTCTGTGATTCTGTAGAGAATATTGTTTCTAGAACTGCATACAAAACAGGAACTCACTTTGAGGCAGTTTTGCCATTATCAAATCATGGTGGTCAAAGTGCTCGCCAAGAATGAAAGACTGGGAGGGGAGATGATTGACTTCAACTCAGCTTTCTCTGCTGGTAGACTTTTTCTTACTGCCAAACTCCAAACAAATGGGGTGATTGCGCGATCTTCTCTCACATAGAGCACCCGATTGAACTCAGTTCTCTGGCACTGTGAGACAGCACCTCTGCTGACTGCACCACTCTATCAATGCTGCCTGAAAGGTGTATTTTGTATACACTGGAAGATTTTGACAGTGTTGTTAATCATGCATTTAACATCACTTGGCATCAGTGCAGTGCAGGCAGAAGTTTCCATACCGAAACGTGAGACATTGAAATAAACAATTTCCCAAGGAACTTTATGGGAAAAAAGATTTGTCAATAGCTTTGTAGTTTTAACTCTATCTCATAACATCATGACAGAATTTCTTAGTTATTGAATTGTTGATACTGCTGAAGAAAATGGTAATACTGTACATAATTCTCACACCATCCACCTTCTGGGGAGCATATCCTCCTTCCCCCACTTTAGACGGTACCAGGTGGCCGTTCTACTGTGTTTTATTTGATGTACAATATCTGAGGATTAAATAAGATATATAGTTGTCAATTAGTTATCTAATCGTCTCTTCCCTAAAGTATGAGGGCAATTTATGCAGAAAAATAGCAATTCCTGTTGTGTTTAATTCAGGATCTGGAGAAGGTGCACAATAACTTTAAAGCAGTAGTCAGTTTGGTCAGTAGTCGGGGGAACCCAAGCAATACAATATTTATCTAAGGAAATGACCGTGGGCCCTGAGTCTACTGCAGAGCGCCTTCGTTCCCTCTTCTGCCCCTGACATCCCTTGTGACACAGTCCGATGGTGAAGCCCCTCTGTCAGATATGGAGTGATTGTGTTTGCCCCCAGTTATACTTCTTCTAGGGGGTAGTGATATACCCCCTCCTCATACAAACAACTCCTCCTTCCCCACAGGTTGCTACTGTAACCATGCACCAGTGAAGTCCAGTGAGACAAGTGAGTTCCTTGATAGACTAAATTTAGCATAGCATGTCTAACCTTGTTCCACAATTTGTGCTTCGAAGTGTTTCAATGGGCTCAGTTAACCTCAGTCAATTTAGCATAGCAGCTTCTCATGATGTTCACCCACTGTTTGGCTTTACATTTTCCCCAGCCCTAACTCAATATACACACATAGAGTAGCTCTCGGATGCCTTGTTCTATGGACATACAATGGATGGGATTCATCCTATTAGTTGTTCACAGATCAGGTCACTTGACCATGCATATTGAGTTAAGGAGAGGAATTGGCATGGGTGTACAGAATTCTCAATCAGAATGAAATATGTGGAACCATAAACTGGCGGACACATTATGCTTTGCTTCTATTGCAACCTACCGGGGCAACCCACTCCAAGGCCAGCAGTGTACTATGGACATCCATCTCTGAAACTATTTCTTTCCTGTATTGATTGAACCAAATTAACCCCAGGGGCAAATACGAATATTGCCTTCTGTAATGCGAGCTGTCAGAGGCTGCTATCTCTCCAATCTGCTGGTGAGTTGGCTGATTATTGTTGGCCCAAATAAAATTTCCAGCTGCCATCAAAGGATGTCTGAGGACTAGGAAATCGTTCTTAAGTAAAAGTGCTTTGCCACAGGTGTTACAGCATGCCCCTAAGTGTATAAGGTCCAGAAATTGTCATACTCTCCCTGTTCTCTAAGTGTTTTCATTTATTGAATGCAAATGGACCATTTTTAAGCAACTGATTTTGGCTCTGATCCTTCCTACTTGCTTTTGGAACAGTCCCTGAAAAATGTTGTAGTTAATATTCCTGTCGGTTTAATTAAAAGCCAGCACCTTTTAGGATTAGTTCAATATTAGATCAAGTTAAGTTTGCTTAGCCCAGGCCAATCTTCCAATTATTACTGAGGTAAAGTAAATTTAATGAAAACTGTAAAAATAGAAAGGTTTTATTTTTGTTGCGATCAGTCACAGTTATAAACAACTGTGAAAGATTAACTTGTGTAAAATTTTCTTTTGGAAAGATTTGAATGATTATTGGTAAGTATCTGCCTATTAAGAGGTACTATCACGGTTCTACAGGGTACATAACGTTATTGCCAAGTGGAAAGAATAAGCATGATTGTGCCTGTGTTGTGACTTTAACTGGCGGTGAGCAGTCCCCCCCCCCCCCCACTGGATGGAATGGGTTAGAAAAAAAGTAATAGAAAAATAAAAACCATCTTTGTTCAGAAATGAGATTGCAGCTGTGTAACTGCAGCACACAACCATAAATCAGAATGTCAAATCTGAAACACATGATCTTTGCAAGTTCTCCATGTGTGCTATAATGTGATTACAGCCTGGTTACTATTATGATTTAAAACAACATCCTTCATGCTAGAACCAAAATGTGGAATGTGAGCAGCCCGGGGGACAGTACAATAAGTTGGAAGTTTGGCCCCTTACAGTTAGAAGGATGTTTCGCAGTACCTCTAGTGGCTGTGTAGCAGGTGTGCTGGTGTAAGACGCTGGGACTTGGGAAACCCCAGAAGAAAATTCGGGAAAAATTAGTATATGGACATAATGCCATTCTTTTCTTCTTTCAGACACGTCTGTTTTTGTCTTATAAATGCATGAAGAAGATGAACTGAGGTCAACCTGGGTTCGGTCTGCCAGACATATAGATGCTTCAGATGGCATTGTCATTGACCTCCCTGCAAATTAAAATTCCATTAAGTAAAGCTGCAAAAAATTTTAAACATGTCATGTTAGTCAAAACGGACACTTAATCCCAGCAATACACATGCAGGCCTGTTGCCTAAAGTTATTAAAAGTTCTGAATGCAGCTGCATTCATTCAGCAGTTCAATTCATCTTAAAACGGGCTTCACTCCAAAAAAATTCAAGTTAAGTAATAGAAATAAAATGTGATAGTAATTTTTTTAGTTGTACAATATTTAATTTTTTTTTAACTTTGGAATAACAATGGCTATCTATGGATGAATCCAAAGGCATTGGAGTTAAGGGATAACTATACTCTAATTGCTCATGCTTTGCTTCAGTGTGGTCCTGTCAACACCTTCACCCTTTTGATCAATAAGAATCTGTTTCACACTTCAATTTACACAAGAAATGCGCTATTTCTGTGTTAGTTTTCATCCAGAATAACTGGTAGTTCTATCCATTCACTGTTGGACGAGGCAATGTTAGCACTGAGCCACATGCTTTCAGTATCACTATTATAGCGCAAAGGTATTTTTTTGTTCAGATCTCTGAACGTTTTTTTACAATAGGGCACCCAAAACTGATCTTAAACATTCACACAAAATAACCTCAGCCAAAGTTCAGCAGATTACAATTGCAGCTTAAAATGTAAAATTAAAATAACATTAAATTTTGGCATGTTCTATCACAAGTAGGACTATAAACCTGAGCTGGAGGTCACAAAACATCAAATCATCTAACACAAAATCTCCTGATACCCAATAATACAGTTTACAAATATTATTCAACCCATTCATAAAAGCATTATTTCACATAGATTAACTCTTTTTTCATGAAGGTTTCTCCATGAACAGCTGGAGGAGAGAATGGTGAGAATAGAAAGAGCAAGTACAGAAGAACAAGAGAATGGGTTGTTGTATTAATTAGATACTTAAAAGAAAATGATGCCAGAGTCGTAATTCAGCAATGTTGGGTGAATAATTCATACATTCTTCCCATTTCATTGTCATTTATCTTTCTCCATTTCACTCATTGTTTTAGGTTGTCATAAGCCTCTGGTCATTCATCTGTCCTTCTTGACTTTTTCTTATATGTATGTCCTAGCCCCATTTTAAGCTTAATTAAGTTTCTTTGCTGCAACTGTTTGTGATTGCCCACTCCTTTTTAATTCCTATTGTATGATGGTTCAATTGTCGAATGTCTTCCAAATATTCTTCACAAAATACCTTGTTTCTTTGACAAAAACAATTTTGTAGTTCTCGCTTACTGGCTTTCTGTGGTAGGTATTAACACAGAATATTAGCACTTTTGAACAAACAAGTTAAAATCTTAATATTATAACCTTAATTATTAATTTCTTAATTTTTATAAGAAATCTTCTCCCAGTGATAAATAATCACATCATAATTGTATCTATCATCAGCATATGTAAAGGCCAATACCCTTTTCTCTCTTTAAATGAGTTGTTAATACATCCAGGTGTGCATCCTCTTTGACCAATCCTTTTGCTGGACTTCTGCACACACCATACCCTGATGTGTGGGACAAATGGCCCACTAATTGGCTGTAAATAGCAACCTACTGATTATGTGTGTGAGCAAACCACCAACAGCCAATTTCTCCTGAACTCCTTTAATGGCCATTGGAAGATTCTTGAGGAAAAAATGAGGGATTAGCAACTGTAATGCTTACCTTTCCAAATTATTTTTGGTGAGTAGGGATGCTACATTTATTCTTTATTCAGGTAAGCTCAAAGGATTGAGGATCCATTGTTATTATTGACCTACACAGAAAAAAAGGATTTAGGGATCTAGGAGCTTTGGAGGCAGTCCAAGAGAGATTCATGAAGCTAATTCCTGTGATGAGAGGATTGTCTTTCCAAGTTTCACTAAATCATTTGTTCGGTACTCCTTAGAGTTTAGATGAATGACAGGTAACCTTATTCAAATGCGTATAAGCTCCTAATGGGGCTTGAAAGGGTAGATGGTGAGATGTTCCACTAGTGGGAGAATTGAAGCAAGGGAATAAAATGAGGGGCTGCTCTTTTAAAACTGAGCTGATTAGGAATGTCTTTTCTCTGGCTAGTTAATCTCTGGAATGCTTTGCCCCGAGGGTGGTGGAAGCCAGATCATTAGAGGTAGAGATAAATAAGATTTTATAAGGTTAACAATTATGGGCAGCTGGCACAGAAGTGGAGTTGAATCCAGCACAGGTTATTTGCAATTATATTAAGGTAGGTCTGAGCGACTTTGGTCACCTACTCCTGTTCCTCTTTTTTTTTCTTGTTCTATCCTTTCATTGAATATCATTTACAATAATACAAAGAAGGCCATTTGGCAAATGCTGACCTCTAGTAGACTAAACCTGTCGGCCATATCCCATAGTTCCATCACTATGTTCTTGGTGATGGTATTGTAAAATGGAAGGTTTAATTTTGTCATAAGTAAAATTTCCAGGCAGAGCAAATCTCCTAAAATACGGACATTACAAAAAAAATTGCAAATGCTGGAAATGTAAAATAGGAAGAGAAAATGCTGGGAACACACAGTAGGTCTAACAGCATCTGCAAAAGGAGAAACAAAGTTAAGCCAGAACCAATAAAGGTTCTTTGACCTGAAACCTTAACTCTATTTATCTTTCTACTATCAAACCTGTTGAATACTTCTAGTATTTTCTCTTTTCCCTTAAAAGGTGAAGATGTTCAATAAGAGAATCTAGTGAAACCTAGACTATATTCTTATTAGAAAGAGTTTGAACAGGTATTTAAAGTCAGAAGTCATTTCAGGGGAGATTGTATGTTTAATTGCATATATTATGAAAATTACAGGAAGTATTTCTTGTTGCTTCTCAGTTTTTAAGTTTATTTGGTCATACTTCTGTGGATGTAATACCTTGATTTATTTAAAGTTACAGGTAAATTAATGTAACTTGTTGCTCTTGTTTTAAATGGGCCAATGAATCTCTGGGTGTGGTTTAACCCCTGATATCTGTACAAATCCAAGCTTGTTGTAATTAAACAACAAAACTCTACTACATTGGTGTAGATAATGAAGCAGATTTTAACTTGGATCAAGTTTCCAATAGAAAACCACACTTGTGAGTTAATTTTTCTTTTGCTAGGCACAGCCGGAGTCAATGGCAATTTTAACCATTGGGGCCTCATTTAAATGTTCACAATAAACTTCCCATCTGGAACAAGCATGTAGAAAGTACAGTATAGCTCTGTACAGACCAAGATCCAAGAGCTACTACCACCAGCAAGACTGTGCATTACCAGCAGGGAGAGTTTAAAGAGTCATACAGGAAATGCTAATTGGATATATAATTATATATTTAACTTCTTCCCTTTTAATTTTCAGAATCAGGTTTAATATCATTGGCATATGTCATGAAATATGTTTTGTGGCAACTGTACGTGCAATACAAAAACAAAGTATAAATTACAATCAATATATATATTTTAAATAAGTAGTGCAAACAACAGAGGGGAATAATAGTGAGATGGTGTTCATGGGTTCAATGCCCATTCAGAATTCTGATGGTTGAGGGGAAGAAGCCGTTTCTAAAACATTGAGTGTGTGTCTTCAAGCTCCTGTACCTCCTCCCTGATGGTCGCAATGAGAAGTGGGTGTATCCTGTGTGGTGGGGATCCTTAATGTTGGATGTGAAGATATCCTCTATACTGGGGAGGCAAGATTCCATGATTGAGTTGGCTGAGGTTGCAGCTTATTCTGATCCTGTGTAGTGGCCCCTCCATACCTGACACTTTTCAATGCAGCAAATCTGCATTAAAAGCAATCCATAATAATATAACAATCTGCAATTTCTAAATTCTGAAGGATGATACTTCTGAAAATGTTAATGGTGAAAACTAGAATAATTGTTTGTATAGTAGTTAAAATTATCACAATTAAAAACTTACTTGCGGTAGAATGATCAATCCTAAGTCATTCTGGCATATTTATTTGCTATCTATCATCAAAATCCTGTAATTGCATGCTTTTCCCTGTGTCACACTATCCTCATAGATATTAATGTACCAAAGATGATTAAAATAATATATAGTTTAACCTCCAATTTTCAGCGAAGATTTGATTGGTAACTTTGGGAAGTTAAAGATCTACACCCATTTTGAAGAAATTTACACATCCAGCATTGTTCTGAATTCTTCAGCAGCTCCTAAGTCACAACTCTTAGTGATAATTGTATATTTGGTTATTTCTAAAATCACTTTTTAATGTTCATTCTTGCTGCCTAACTTTATAACTCCAATAATATTATCCCAGGGTGTTACTGACTGTCCCTGCTATCAATGTATGGATGTTATGATGGTCAGTTCCACCTGAGTGATTTTGAGACTCTTTATTGTTAAAAGAAAAATGTCATTACTGTATTTTCAAAAATTTGCTGAAATGTGTCATGCTCATGCCATAAAATTTAAATCGTACCTGTCTGCACCTCTTCCTATTATTTATTAAAAGTTATTAAATTAGGATTTTCCTCTATTTAAAATAGTTCTGGGTCACATAAAAATTGTAATAACTTGACTGCCTTCCTTAGCTACTATTTAAATCCTTTGAAAACATTCCCATTGGAACTAACTTTGTCTCAATACATTTCTAATTTCTAGTAGGGTTAGTGATTTATGAACAGATGTTGTATTAATGAAATTAATTTTTTATCATTTCATAAAACCTCAAAATAACTTGTACAAATGGAATGGTCAGTATGGATTTAAATTAATATTTTTAGTAGAGGCAGCAGATTCCATTGGAACTTTCAAAAGGAATTTGGACATCTACTTGAATATCAGTAGCTTGCAGGATTGTGGGGGAAAACTGGGTGGTATGGTAGTGTAGAGGTTAGCACAACACTTTACAGTACAGGTGACCTGGGTTTGATTCCTGCTGCTGCCTGTAAGAAGTTTGTACATTCTCCCCGTGACCAACTGGGTTTCCTCCAGTCAAACTACAGTCCAAAGACATACCGGTTAGTAGGCTAATTGCTTATTGTAAATTGTCCTGTGATTAGTCTCAGTGTGGCTCAAAGGGTCAGAATGGCCTATTCCATGCCATCTCTCAATTCAATGAAATGAATGAATTGTAGAATTAAATCAAGGACACCCACCCTCCTGGCCATGCTCGCTACCATCAGGAAGAAGGTGCAGGTCACGTGCCATCAGGTTCAGGAGCTATTATTGCCATTCAACCATCAGTCTCCTGAGCAAGTCACCACAACACTGAACTGATCAGTGAACTCTACAACTCATGTTATTGGTTTAATTAATTAATTACTTGTTATTTAGTTCTTTTGCAGTTACAATTTGTCAGGCTTTGTGTGTAGTTTTTCATTGACTTCATTATAATTCTTTGTTCTATTGTGAATGCCTGCAAGAAAACAAATTTGATGACGTGCCGTATGTACTTTGAAAATAAATTTACTTTGAACTTTGATATCAGAAAACTTTCAGAGAACCAGCAGAAAAAAGGGCTGAATGTCTTCCTTTGTACTAAAAAAAACTCTGATTCTGTTACATATTAAAATCTCCAGGAATTTCTCTGTCCCTGGGTGAATTTAAACCCTTCTATGAATTGCTCCTTGCATAATGAAGGATGAACTGAGTACAGTTCTGCTATGATGCTTGGACTTGAAATCTGACCATTTTAAATTCTCGTTCTCTCCACAATCATTTCCCCATTCACAAATGAAGTGCAGCAAGTGGTTTTCTGCAAGATCCCAGGTATCCCAGCAGCATACCATTTCCTTACCTCTTGGGCACAGTATACCACAAAATTGCTGTATCTGTTCTTGGATGTGCAGAAGAAATAGTTGCAGTCTGTCAGGGGATATTACTTTCCAAACTGAATCGCTTTAATTAATCACTGTTTAAACAGCTGGATATGGCACATACTTGTTCCAGAGTTCAGCATGTTTTTCTGCACAAGATAAGTAGGACTCAGCAAAACAATATCTCTTCGTAGAAACCATAGGTTTTGTTTCTTTAAGGTTTGCATTAGGAGTTTGTTAGCTTCAAAAACAGAAGAATGTTAAGGAAGTCAAAAGGTCTATTATGTTTTGTCACTTTGAAAAATTTATTTAAAATCAAACAGAATTGTTTTAAATTAGAGTGAAAATATTCTAAATATTCTACTTTTTGACCTGTTCCAATTTGGCTTCGACATTCAATATGCTTCATAAGGCATTTTCAAGATTGCCAGTATACTCACAGGAAAACTACCAATTTTCATGACGACGCAAAGAAATTTTGGACCATCTCCAGCAGAAAATGAAGACTTGTATCTGGCAAAAGTCTTGTGTAGAAACAAGTTCCTTTCAATACCAAATGTACATGTATAACTAAAGCCAATGATGGCTTGCATCTCTGTAAACAAGATCCAATAATGAAAACAAAAAAAAAATCTTGGATTCCGTTCATCAGAAGACATCAAGAAAACAAGACGCTTTTTGTTTTCAAAAATAAATATTTTCTAAAATTTGGTTATTTGCTCTCAAAGATTTTCCTATGGAAGAAATATTTTTAAAAATCCTAGTTTGTTTTCTATATCTTCACCTCATGAAAGCTAATGATTGGCTAGCATTGCATTTCAATGCCATTTGTATGATTTGGAAAAGGTATTGGAATTGGTTTATTATTTTCACATGTTTCAGGATGCATTCAAAAGTCTGTCATGAATAAAGTTTATAAGGTAGAATGAGGTTAAGCGATAACAAATTCAGAATAAAGTGTAACAAATACAGAGAGAGTGCAATGCAGGTTTAAAAAAACAAATAAGGTGCAAGATCATAATGAGGAAGATGATGAGGTCAATTGTCCATCTTATCATGCCAGGGGAACATTCAATAGTCTTAAAACAGTGGGTAGAAACTATCCTTGAGCCTGTTTGTATGAGCCTTCAGGGTCCGCTCAATGGACAAGAGGTGAAGGGGGAATGTCCGAGGTGTGTGGGTCGTTGATTGTGTTGGCTGCTTTGCTGAGGCATTAAGAGATGTAGACAGAGTCCATGGAGGGGAGGCCGTTTCACATCATGTGCTAGGTTGTGTCCACAATTCTCTGCAGAGCAGTTGCCATACCAAACTATTATGCATCCAGATATGCTGCTTTCTATAGTGCATCTAAAATTATGATGAGGGTCAAAGTGTATATGCCAAAAATCTTTCGTCTAGAGAGGAAGTAGAAGTATTAGTAGCTTCCTTAACTGTGGCATCTATGTGGTTGGACCAAGACAGGCTATTGGTAATGTTCACTCATTTGGAACTCTCAACCCTTCCGACCCCAGCATCATTGATGAAGGCAGGAGCAAGTGCACCACCCCCTCTTGAGGTGAATGTGCAGCTCTTTTGTTTTGCAAAGATTGAGGGAAAGTGTGTTGTCATGACACCACACTCTCTATCTCCTTTCTGTACTCTGACACATCATTATTTGAGATACAGCCCACTACATTCGTATCATCTGCAAACTTGCAATGGAGTTAGAGCAAAACCTGGTCAAATACTAATGAGTCTTTAGGCAGTAGAGTAGGGGCTGAGGATGCAACCTTGTGAAGCCTCAGTGTTTAGAATAATAGTGATGGAGGTGCTTTGCCTATCGTTAGTGCAGTCTGTTGGTCAGGAAGTCAAGGATCCAACTCCAGAGGGAGGCATTGTCTCCCAGGGTCTGGATTTTGGTAATGAATTTGCTTGGAATTATAGTATTGAAGGCAAAGCTGTGATCAATAAGCAATAGTTCTACATGGGTGTTTTTACTGTACAGATGCTCCAAAGATGATTTTTTTCTTTAAGTATTGGGATGATACTGGTCTTCTTTTCTGTGGGCTGTGATCATCACGAGAAGTCATTTGTTGTTGAGTCAGCATGAGGTTTAAAAAGAGCTTGGGCCTTTTGCTTTTTGGCAGGATGCAATTCTAATGACCTCTTAGGGATTTGGCAGTGGCCAATAAAAAGAAGTGGTGTAAGAGGAGCGGCACGAAGTTGTCGGAAGTTTTCGGACGGACTCACAGTTGGCTGTGCTCGGGTGCTTCCAGAGGCTACATCGGGAAGTTTTGCCACGTTGGAGGTTTCTTCCTTCTGCCATCTGCGTGAGATGATGGGCTATCTGGGACTTTGAGACTTTTTTTTACCGTGCCCATGGTCTGCTCTTATCAAATTATGGTATTGCTTTGCACTGTTGTAACTGTATGTTATAATTATGTGGTTTTTTGGTCAGTTAGTCTTGGTCTGTCTTGTGTTTATGTGATATCATACTGGAGGAACATTGAATTTCCCCTTGGGGATGAATAAAGTATCTATCTATCTATCTATCTATCTATTATTTGAGTGGACAGTGTTGGAGTGTCAAGCTTTGGGCTCAACAGGCTTAAACAAGAACAGGTGCAGGCTGGAGCTTAAGCTTAAAAAGTTAGCTTTCATATGATGTAATTTGACCCTGTTCCAATCCTATTTGTTTTTTCGGTTTTGATTATACATATGTTGAGAGGATCGGAGTTGGCGACACTGATGATTTTGTACTTTTTTAATAGATACTATAAACAGCCCATTATTTAATTTTTTTTTTTTTTTTTTTCTCCTTTTTTTCCCCTCTTTATTAGTGTTAGGTTGTTAGATTAGTTTTTCTTAGGGTTAATTTTTTTTTTCTTTTTCTCTTTTCTGTTTGTTTTATATATGATATATCTATTTTGTCCTGTTTATATGATATTTGTATCATTCATGATTTGGGAAGACTTAACTATATTGTAATTATTGCTTGTGTATCCTCTCATGTTCAGTGTAATTTTGTAAGTTTGTAATCCCACTATCTATGTATTAATCTTATCATGTTGATATTAATAATAATAAAGAGATTGAAAAAAGGAAAAAAAAGTTAACGAGTGTAGGCAGGATGATAGTTAAGGCAGTGGAATGCTCCTCCTGTAACGTGTGGGTTTGCAGGGCACCTAACAGTCTCTTTGATGACCAAACCTGCAGGAAGTAAACCCAAGCAGCTCCTGATTGCTAAGGTGAAGGAACAGGAGCTGAAGCTGGAGGTACTCGGGGACCATCCAGGAGGCTGAAATCCTCATAGATGAGACTTTTACTAAGGTGGTCATATCCAGAGTGCAGGCTTCAGATGGTAGATGAGTGACCATTAGGAGAAGGAGGGGAACAAAGTAGTCAATGCAGGGTTCCCCTGTTGGTATTCCCCTCAACAACTAGTATTCATCTTTTAATGCTCCTGGGTGGGGGGGAGAGGGGGATGACCTATCAGGGCACAGCAGCAGCAGCCAGGCCAGTGGCACTGGCCAGCTCTGAGGCTCAGCAGGAAAGGGTAAAGTCAGGCAGAGCAGTAGTGATAGGAGACTTGATAGTTAGGGGGATAGACAGGGGATTTGGTGGCCCCAAAAGAGAAACCAGGATGGGGTTGCCTCCCAGGTGCTAGGGTCCAGGATGTTTCAGAACTGTTTCCAGAAGTTGCGGGGCACATTGGCTGTCAGGGTCCGGTCCTGAATCCACGTTCCGGGTCTTGATTCGGTCCGAGTGCTCCGGACTCCTGGTCTTGCAGCTGTCCCTCCCGGCCTCTTTGAGCCTGTTAAGATCAGCCTGGATCAGGGAGGCACACCTGTGGCCAATTCGGCTGCAGGTGTTTATAAGGGGACGTGGGACAGAGACTGGGTGGGTGGTTGTTTTGTTCTGTTCTGCTCGGAATCCTGCTCTGCACTGGTTGCTGGACTGTTCTGTGTATGCTCTATCCGGTTGGTCTTGTTCCCCTGCTTCTCTCCTGTGCGCTGGTCCCGCTGTTCCGCCTTATTCACCTTGCTCGCGCTGCCACGCTGTCGGTTGCCTTTCCCAGTTTACCAATGTACCCAGTGGATCACTGTAGTTTTGCTGCTTGCCCTGGACCCAGCTTCCTACCCGTTGCCTCTGTCGGGCAGGTCTGGCCAGACTGCCGCTGCCCGGCGGGGGTTCTGCCCCTTCCTACCCGTTGCCTCCGTCGGGCAGGTCCGGCCGGACTGCTGCTGCCGGGTGGGGGTTCTGCCCCTTCCACCTATTGCTCTCTAAGGGTTGTGCCCCGCACTTGCCCAGGTGTCCGCGACTGGCCCAGGCCTCTGTGTTTTCCGCCTGGGAGGTGGCCCTGCCCGGGATCCATGCGGCGCGCCATGAGGAATCTGCCTGTCTGCCCCGAACCGTGGGGCCTGCCTGCCTGTCTGCCCCGAACCGTGGGATCCTCCTGCCTGCCCGCCTCGTCTGAACTCTTGGATCCAGCCCCGCCTGCATTAACCCTTACATGCCATGGCATCCCCATCCTGTCCTCCCCCTAGTACTTCAGTGACTGCGTCCTGCGTTTGGGTCCATCCGGCCCCCGTTCCTGACATTGGCACAAATGCTGTAGATAGAAAGGGGGAAGAGGTCCTAAGCAGGGAGTTATGGAAAAAGTTCAAGATTAGGATCACAAAGGTAGTAACCTCTGGATTACTCCTAATACCACGTGCTAGTCAGGGCAGGAATACAATGATAGTACAGATGAATGAATGGCTGAGGAGGTGGTGCAGGAGACAAGGGTTTCAGATTTCTGGATCATTTGGATCTCTTCAGGGGATGGCATGACCAGCACGAAAAGGACAAGTTACACCTGAACCCAAGGGGCACCAATGATCTTGCAGGCAGGTTTTCTGGATCAGTTGAGGAGACTTTAAACTGTTTTGGTGACACTGTGAGGAAGAACAGGTAGATGATGGAGCAAATTGCAGTCAGTAGGATGTGTTGAGGTAGAACGTGGGGGCAAAATCGAAAAGGGTGACAAATACAGAACTGAAGGTATTATAGTTGAATGCATGCAGTATGCAGAATAAGATCTTGAGCAGTTAGTGATTGTTCGGTATGACGTCCTGGGCATCACTGAGTTGTGATTGAAAGGAGATCATAGTTGGGAGCTTAACATCCAAGGTACACTATCTGAAGGACGGGCAGATAGGCAGTGGGGTGGGGTATATGATTGGAAGATGTAGAATCCTTGTGGGTAGAGGTACGAACTACAAGGCTAAGAAGACCCTAATGGAAGTTGTATACAAGCCCCTGAACAGCAGCCAGGATGTGGGATATAAATTACAATGGGAGATGGAAAAGGTATGTAAAAATGGCAATGTTATGATAGTCATAGAGGATATCAATTTACTGGTAGATTGGGAAAATCAGGTTAGTGCTAGATTCCAAGAGAGAATTTAGAGTGCCTACCAATTAATTTTTTAGGGTAACTTGTGGTAGAGCTGACTAGGGGAAAGGCAATTCTGGACTGTGGGTTGCATAATGAACCTGATTTGCTTGGGGAGCTTGAGGTAAAGGAACTCGCCCATCATAATATGATAGAATTCACTCTGCAGTTTGAGGGGGAGAAGATAAAGTCAGATGTATCAGTATTACAGTGGAGTGAAGGAATTAGAGATGCATAAAAGAGGAACTGGCCAAAGTTGTTGTAAGGGACACTATCAGAGATGCTGACAGAACAGCAATGGCTGGAGTTTCTGAGGGCAATTATATACAGGCCTCTGAACAGTAGCCAGGATGTGGGGTATACATTGCTCAGAGGTCTGTATATAACTGGGTGCAGGATAGGTGCATCCCAAAGATGAAGTGTACTAAGGGAAGGATGAGGTCATCTTGGCTGACAAGGGAAATGAAAGACACCATAAAAGCAATGAAGAGGACATAAAAGCAGAACAGAAGGCACATAACATAGCAAAAAAAACTAGCTGGAAGTTAAAGGATTGGGAAGCTTTTAAAAACTAATTGAGGGCAAATAAAAAAAGTATGAGAGAAAAAATGAAATATGAGGGTAAGCTAGCCAATAATATAAAAGAGGATACCAAAAGATTTTTCAGATATATCAAGAGTAAAGGAGGGGCGAGAGTGGATATTAGACTGCTGGAAAACAATGACAGATGTAGTAATGGGGGTCAAAGAAATGGCAGATGAACTTACGGTAATAAGTATTTTGTTTCAGTCTTCACTGCAGCAGATAGGTACTAGTAGTGTGCCCCAAATTCGAGAGTGTCAGCGAACAGAATTTAGTGTAATTGTATTACTAAGGAAAAGGTGCTTGAAAAGTTGAGAAGTCTGAAGATAGAAAAGTCATCTGGACGAGATGGTTACACTCCAGGGTTCTGAAAGAGGTGGTTGAACAGATAATGGAGGCATTAGTAATGATCTTTCAAGAATCAATAGATTTCTGGAATGGTTCCAGAAGACTGGAAAATTGCAAATGTCACTCCAGTCTTTAAGAAGAGAGGAAAGCAGAAGGAAGGAAGTTATAGCACAGTTAACCTGACTTCAGTTGATGCTGGTGTCCATTATTAGAGATGAGGTACTTCGAGGCACAGGATAAAATAGGCTAAAGTCAGCACGGTTTTCTTTCTAAGATTTAAGGACATGGCCCAAGACTCCATCTGGGCCAGCAGTTGCCATGGGTTCACTCTCCATAAGATTGCTCTTGCATCCATTATGTGACCGTGGGTTCTGCACTAGAGGTGCACTCGGGGTGGGTAGTGACATATCCATTCGCTTCAGTTCAAAACATATATAGAATGTGTTAAGCTCATCAGGAAGAGATGTGCTGATGTTGGCAATGTCGTCTAACTTTGTTTTGTATTTGATTCAGTTCTAGGAAGTAGGCTTAGAGCTAGTCCTATATCAGAAAGGATCACAATGCGTGATCCCTTGAAGAACAGCAAAGAATACTATTGAATCAAAGATGGTCCTGAAGTAAATTTCCAATTTGTTCTGGAAGAAACCTCATCTAATGTCAGGTCTTCATGAAATGTTGCATTTTGTGTCGTGTTTTGGTCTCCTTATCTGAGGAAGGATATTCTGGCTATCAAGGGAGGGTAGGGAAGTTTACCAGATTGATAGATAGATTTGCATATGAAGAAGGACCAGGCCATTTGGGCTTGTGTTATTGGAAGCAGACCTCATTGTGATTTATAAAATTCTGAAGAGACAAGATGCACTAAGGAGCAGGAAGAATATTGTTGATGGTGGTGAAATCCATAACAAAGAATTACAGCCTAAAGATATGGGTAAAACTCTTACGATAAGGTGAAAAGAAATTACTTCACCGAAGTGTGGTGAGCTTGTAGCATTCTCTACCACAGAAAACAGTTGAGTCAAAATAACTGAATATATACAAAACCTTGAACAATGTTCAAAAGGCTTAAGAGTTCAGGCAGTCTGAGGAGAAAACAGGAATAGTGAGCAGGTAACACTCACACAATGGGGATATTGCATTCCTAAAGAATAGTCCGTATCACAATTTTAGCAAAAGCAAAGTCCTGTCATCGGCAAATGGGTCAAGAAAAAGGAGTTGACTGAAGTTAACTGAAGTGAAGTAAAGTAAAAGAATAATATAGGAGTGAATTTTATTCTATTTCTTGCATTTTTGGGTAGCAATTTGTGAATTCCATAATGCTGAATTTTTGTTACCCAGACAGCCGTAGCACAAATGTCATCTGTATTGAATTTAAATAACTCGTTCTCCCATTGAATACTAGAACAAGTTTAGTGGATAGAATGGCTATATTTCTATGGCTGTACAACCATAATTAATATAGCATCTATATTAAATTAGGAGTTTGAGGAGACTTATGTCTCCAAAAACTCTGACAAATTTCTACAGATGTACTTTAGAGTGCATTCTGACTGGTTGCATCACCGTCTAGTATAGAGGGGGCACTGCAAAGGATTGAAAAAAGCTGCAGAAAGTTCCTTCATGGGCACTAGCCTCTCCAGTAGAGAGGACATCTTCATAAGGCTATGCTTCAAAAAGATGGCATCCATCACCAAGGATTCCCAACACCCAGGACATGCCCTCTTCTCGTTGCTACCATCAAGGAGGAGGTAAAGGAGCCTGCAGGCACCCACACAATATTCTAGGAACACCTTTCCCTCTGCCATCAGAGCTCCGAATGGGCAATGAACCCCTGTATGCCATCTCAGTATTTTACTTTTTGTTTTGCTCTCCTTACCTAATTTTTTTTTTTAACATATTTTGTTCTTGCAATTTGTAGTTTTTTAAAAAGTTATGTATTGCACTCTACTGGCAAAAAAACCAACAAATTTCATGACGTGTCAGTGTTATTAAACTTGATTCTGACTCTGACTTGTATACCTACTTTCATGGGGATGGGCTTCTGAACGTAGAATTGTGATGCTGATATTTAAAAGCCTTCAAACTAGTCTCGGCAATGCTTTCACCCTTGTCGATGGAATATTAAAATAAAGATATTCCCCAGAGAAATGCTTACCTGGAGTATTAAACAATACTATGTGCAGAGCCAAATAGGAATTGTACTCAATATCCCAACTCAAGCACCAAGGAGCCTCACTGTCAATAACATTGCATGGTATGGTGCTCTTGAAGAAAATAACGTTTGGAAGGGAATGTATGAAAGTTTGGAAGGGAGGCGATGGGTGGGCAAGGAGATAAGGAGAGAGGGGAAAGGGGATGGGGAATGTTGAAAGAGATCTGGGGTCATTACTGGAAGTTTGAGAAATCAATGTTCATGCTATCAGGTTGGAGGCTACCCAAAAGGAATACAAGGTGTTGTTCCTCCAACCTGAGTGTGGCCTCATCACAACAGCAGAGGAGGCCACGGATTCCCATATTGGAATCGGAAGTGGAATTAAAATGGGTGCCGCCCTCTTCACCATTCCCCATCCCCTGTTCCCTCTCTCAATTTATCTCCTTGCCCGCCCATTGCTTCCCTCGGTGTTCCTACTCCCTTTTCTTTCTTCCATGGCCTTCTGTTCCCTCCTATTAAATTCTCCCTTCTCCAGCCCAGTATCTCTTTCACCAATCAACTTCCAAGCTCTTTGCTTCACACCTCCGCACACCCTCCCAACCTTTTAAATCTCCTCCTCATTTTTTTTTCTCCAGTCCTGATGAAGGGTCTCGGCCCGAAATGTTGTCTGTACTCTTTTCCATAGATGCTGCCCGGTCTGCTGAGTTCCTCCAGCATCTTGTTCATGTTGCTCAGATTTCCAGCATCTGCAGACTTTCTTTTGTTCATCATTTTCATAGCATGTTTCACAGTGCCTTGTTATTTCCTAGGATTATGAAGCATGTATGTGTTGCTGATGGCCTGTGTACATGTGTGAGCCGTCTCTTCTGTGTTTAATCTGTGTGTCTGCATGGGTGCGTGCGTGTGTGTGTAGGTAATTGGAGATAGAGACCCAAAGCAAATGATCCATTCCAAACAGGTAGCATCGTACAAAAGAGCAAAAGTAAACGGTTTACCAGGCGGCATCAGCATGTCGTAATATTGTAATACTGTAATGCACATAGTATTTAATCTTCTAACTGGTGGATTTAGTAACAATTCACATTGACTTCAATTCCCCTCCCCTCCCCCCATAAATAAGAAAACATAGCAAAGCTGTCCTCGTTGTCCTCGTTAATTTAAACCTGATTTTGGTCACTAAATTGAAAGCTTAGGGCCTAGTCAGGCCTCTCTTTGAGGTCTTGCCAGTTTTCTTGCCATTAGGCCATGAGCACATGAATCTCTGATCTTTAGTGCTTTTCAGAACTCAGAGTTATTGGCTTGACCTTTGACTCTCCCTTGCTGCTAATTAAATCAGCTACTGCTCCCAAAAGGGAATCCTATATGAACAAAGTCTATTTGAGTCAGTTTTTGGACTCGAAAAGGGCAAAACTGCCTCGCTTTGTTAAGCCGACAGGAAGCTGATCCATTGAGAATCTTCAAAGTCATCCCAGGATCAACTAAAGTAAACCTTCAATCCAAGTTCATATTAGAAACATTAATCAGAAAAGTCCTGCTGGATCAAATAACCAATAATACTTAGTTTGGACAAGTACCTTTATTACATCCTTTAATAAAAAGTTTCTCCAGTGCCTCATGGCCAATCAATTAATTATAAAATGTCAATCTACCATGTAAGCAAGTGCAGCAGCAAGGTTCTTCAAACTAGAGAGACGAGTGACTGAACAATCTTTGTTACTAGTTTTGTCTTGTGCCTCTATCGATATTCTCTAGATTATCATTGTTCCAGGCTTCTACTTATACATTTTTTTGTTACTTTTATGACTCGCTTCTGAAATACTTAGGTGTTAGTAATTGCTCATCCAACAGATAGTCTTCATTGTGCTACTTAGAACTAAGCAACAAGCTCTTTTATAAATGTTAGGTTCCCAGTTTCTTGCACACACTCTGGTCACCTAGTGCATAATAAAGTTTGTAAATTTAAGTCATGGTTAGTTATAGATTTTAACAGCACCAAAACAGGCCCTTCTGCCCATTGAGTCCATGCTAGTGATCAGCTACTAATTTACTCTTTAACTTTCAAATATGTTGGCAAAGCAGCAAAAATGACCAGGAAGACTGCCCTGTTCTTATTAGGGCAATTTGGTTCACTGATATCCATCAGAGAAACGAATCTGATACAAATCCATCCATCACCAGTACAGCCTATAGTATAGTCCCGTAATCACTATACCATTGACTCTCACAACTCCCAGGGCAACAAAGGATGAGCATGCACTGTTACCACGCTTGTGTTTCCCACAGCCTAATTAAAGGGTTAAAAACCAGAAAAAAATGTCTGCATTATATTAATGAGGAGATTTTCTTCTCTATTTTAATACAATGCCATTATAAGGGTTTGAATAATTTCAAATACTAAGTTTATAATAGCTTATTTTTAATGGCTCCATGTTGGTCATTTTTGCTTTTTACAATGTCATGGCTTTGATAAGTCTTGCAAGAGAACCCAGGGGTAATTGAGTTTAGGTGCATGGTTGCATTAAGCACTTGACAAATTAACTTGGTCTTTGTCTCCAGAGGCAGATGTTTGAATCCCACCCAAGCAATTGCCAAATTTAAAAGTAAGAAAATAGTGCAGAATTAAAAATCTAGTATCAATATTAGTTAACATATTGTTCTAAACCCCTATATGGTTCAATTATGCCCTTCATTGAAAGAAATCTGAAATTTTTACCCATTCTGACCCTTAAATAACTCTAGTCCCACCAGTGTGCTTGACTCTCAACTGCTTAACAATTCACTCAGTTCAAGGGTAATTTAGAGATGGGCCGTAAATGCTGTACTCACCAGTGACAGCCCCTTCTCATAGCAGAAAAATAAAACAAAAACAGTTATCCGCATGCATTATTTGTCATTGTGAAATAAGCATCATAACAAAAGAATGTCTGACTTGCCTGGTCTGCTAATACTTCATTACAGAAATTCGTGAGTAATTGTACAGAAGCATACAAGTTACTGGATATATATGTAAGAACAAAGACCCATCTTTTTCATAATCTGGAGGTATTTGGTAGTCATAAGACAGGAGAATGAAGTTACAGCCTTCAGTCTCTTAAACATAAGAAATCAGAGCAGGAGCAAGCCATCTGGCTCATTGAGCCTGATCCCCCATTCAATAAGATCATGGCTGATATGTCCATGGACTCATCTCCACCTGCCTGCCTTTTCCCCATAACCTGTAATACCCTTACTATGCAAAAATCTATCCAACCTTGTCTTAAATATATTTAGCCTCCACTGCTTCATTGGGCAGAGAATTCCACAATTCACCACCCTATGGGAAAAGCAGTTCCTCCTCATCTCTGTCCTAAATGTGCTCCCCTCATTCTTGAGGCTATGTCCCCTAGTTCTAGTCTCACCTAACAGTGGAAACAACTTTCTTGCTTCTATCTTATCTATCCCTTTCACAATTTTGTATGTTTCTATAAGATCTCCTCTCATTCTTCTGAATTCCAGTGAGTACAGTCCCAGGCAACTCGGTCTCTCCTCAATGACTAAACCCTTCATCTCTCGAATCAAGCTGGTGAACTTCTTCTGCACTCTGCTCCAAAGCCAGTATATCCTACCTCAAATAAGGAGATCAAAACTGCATGGAGTACTCCATGTGTGTCCTCAGCAGTACCCTGTACAGTTACAGCATTAGCTCTCTGCTCTTAAAATCAATCCCTGTAGTAATTAAGGCCAACATCCCATTTGCTTTCTTGATAGCCTGCTGCACCTGCAAACCGACCTTTTGCAATTCATGTACAAGCACTCCCAAGTCTTTCTGCACAGCAGCATGCTGCAATTTTTTTTTACCATTTAAATAGTAATCTGCCTTTTGGTTTTTCTTTCCAAAAGTGGATGACCTTGTATTTACCAACATTGTATTCCATCTGCCCGCTCACTTAACCTATCTATATCTCTCTGGAGACTCTCTGTATCTTCTGCACAATTGCTTTTCCACTCAGTTTAGTATCATCAGCAAACTTAGAGACACTACACTCAGTGCCCTCTTCCAGATTGTTAATGTAAATCGTGAACAGTTGTGGGCCCAGCACCGGCCCCTGCAGCCCACCGCTCTCCACTGATTGCCAACCAGAGTAACACCCATGTATTTCCAACTCTCTGCTTTCTATTAGTTAATCAATCCTCTATCCATGCTAGTACATCACCCCCTAAAGTCAACTTTGATTCAAGTGGTGGAAAGCTTTGAGAATTACAGGTCTAAATCCACCATTCTTCCCATGCTTACTGCATGTAGATTTCTGAGTAACGAGACAATACTAAAAGCATTAAGATTCTGAATGGAAATGTAGATATGATTAGTTTGAGGTTGGTAAGATAAAGAAGGAAGTAGACTGTGCTCTAGTCTACTATTTAGGAAGACTAGAAAGAACCAGTTGATCAGTTTTAAGCTGGACAAGGTTAGATCCAAATTAGATGTAAGTGCAGAACAAGAGCTGAGAGGTAATGTTGCAGCTATATAGGACACTGGTCAGACCCCACTTGGAGTACTGTGCTCATTTCTGGTTGCCTCACTACAGGAAGGACATGGAAACCAAAGAAAAGGTGTAGAAGAGATTTACAAGGATGTTGCCTGGATTGGGGAGCATGCTCTATGAGAATAGGTTGAGTGAACTCAGCCTTTTCTCTTGGAGTGACAGAGGATGAGAGGTGACTTGATAGAGGTGTACAAGATAATAAGAGGCATTGATCATGTGGATAGTCAGAGGTTTTTTCCCAGGGCTGAAATGGCTAGCCCGAGAGGGCATAGTTTTAAGGTGCTTGGAAGTAGGTACAGAGGTCAGGGGTACATTTTTTACACAGAGTGGTGAGTGTGTGGAATGGGCTGCCAGTGGTGGAGGTGGAAACGATAGGGTATTTTAAGAGACTCCTGGATGGCTACATGGAGCTTAGAAAAATAGAGGGCTATGGGTAAAGCCATAGGTAGTTCTAGGGTAAGGACAAGTTCAGCGCAGCTTTGTGGGCCAAAGGGCCTGTATTGTGCTATATGTTTTCTATGTTTCTAACAATGGACCTGTGGATCGAGTCATATGCAATGAACACCAATTTAATAAATTAATTCTGATAGAAGTTGGACCTACTTCTGGTTGTCTCTGTCAGAATATCTTACAAATGTTGTACACAACAGGCAATTCAAGGTCAAGTGTGATTCCCCCAGACTGCTTTTGCTCACCAAAATGGAAAGGAAAGGATTTCCCTGGATTTTCTTCTCCCATGTGGACTTTTTAAAAAATATTTTTTTCACCTTTCCTGGAAGATTACACAATAGGATGCAGAGTGTATATAATGTGAAAAGATCATGAACTGAGGACAGTAGGGTGTCTAGAGAGGCCTGCAATGTTTGTATGGAGCCTAATGAAGCATTTCCAAAAGTAAAGATAAAATCATCTAAGACTTGCTTTTGCTACGAATCTTCTGAAATTAAAACTGGGCATTACATGACCCAACTTCCAGAAACTGGGTCAAAAGTGGGAAAACCCTGGCACAAGAGAACAGACAGCAGCGAAAGGGACTGAAAATTCATGGAAAGATATAACAGAAGCCCTTCAAACAAAATTCATCCTTCAAACTGAAGCAAACGATTTGCATTATTAAATCAAAAAATGAAAGTTAATTATGCAAATTGAAATTGTAATCTACCTATGCATGCATACATGTATGTGTGTGTAAATATAGGTATACAGATTATATATATATATATATATATATATATATATATATAGATGCAGTGTATATATAAATAATGCATATTCACATACAGGTAGATTGTATATACATACAATGATTGCATTCATTAGTTTATGCTGTGCTACAATTTTCTGTCAAATGAACTCGTCTTAGTCTTTGAGGTTTTAACCCAACAGTTTCACAATGAATGACATTTAAGAATCACTTGGATTGTTTTCTCTAAAATTGTCTTTTCTATAAACCAAGAATTATTATTGTACCATATTCTGAAGAGAACACAAATGCCTTAAAAATTTCTTGGTATTAAAATAGTGTTTTTTATTAGAGCAAGTGGTAAGTCAGAACACAGGAAGGATCTCATAATCACAGTACCAACCATTATTTTCTCCCCTCCATTTCCTGCCATATGAAAAAAGGCCAATGAGCCTTGCATTTATGTAATCATTCAGATGTCAGGCAAAACCAGCAATTATTGGGGATCTTAAATTGCTTTTGGAAACAATACAGTAAGGTGTATATACTCTAAAACAAGAGAAAATCTGCAGATGCTGGAAATCCAAGCAACACCTTCAAAATGCTGGAGGAACTCAGCAGCCAGCCAGCACCTATGGCAAAAAGGTGTAGTCGATGTTTCCGGCCGAGACCCTTCAGCAGGGCTGGAGAGAAAAAGCTGAGGAGTAGCTTTGAAAGGTGGGAGGGGAGAGAGAAACGCCAGGCGATAGGTGAAACTTGGAGGGGGAGGGATGGAGGAAAGAGCTAGGAAGTTGATTGGTGAAAGAGACAGAAGGCCAAGGAAGAAAGAAAAAAAGGTGGTCAGGAGCACCAGAGGGAGGCGATGGGCAGGCAAGGAGATAACATGAGAGAGGGATGGGGGGTGGGGGAAGGCATTACCAGAAGATGGAGAAATTGATGTTCATGGCATCAGGTTGAAGGCACGTCTGCTCTTACCCCATCCTCTTGCCGCACTACCAGGGATAGGGTTGCTCTTGTCCTCACCTACCACCCCACCAGCCTCCGTGTCCAGCACATAACTCTCCGAAACTTCCACCACCTTCATTGGGATCCCACCACCAAACACATCTTTCCCCCCCCCCCCCACCCCAACTTCCTGCTTTCTTCAGGGATCACTCCCCGACTCACTTGTCCATTTGTCCCTCCCCACTGATCTCCTTCCTGGCACTTATCCTTGCAAGCGGAACAAGTGCTACACCTGCCCCTACACCTCCTCCCTCACTACCGTTCAAGGCCCCAAGCAGTCCTTCCAGGTGAGGTGACACTTCACCTCTGAGTCTGTTGGGGTCACCTACTATATCTGGTGCTCCCGGTGTAGCCTCCTGTGAGACCGCTTCGCCGAGCACCTATGTTCCATCCGCCAGAACAAGCGGGATCTCCCTGTGGCCACCAATTTGATTCCACTTCCCATTCGCATTCCTATACATCCATCCATGGTCTCGTCCACTGTCGGGATAAGACCACACTGAGGTGGGAGGAACAACACCTCATATTCCGTCTGGGTAGCCTCCAACCTGATGACATGAACATCGATTTCTCAAACTTCCAGTAATGCTTTCCCCCACCTTCAGCATTTCCCATCCCCTTGTCCCTCTCTCATGTTATCCCATTGCCTCCCTCTGATGCTCCTTCCTTCCCCCTCCCCCACCATGTTTTCTCTTTCTTCCATGGCCTTCTCTCTTTCACCGATCAACTTCCTATCTCTTGGTTTCATCCCTCTCCCTCCAAGTTTTATCTATAATGTGGCGTTTCTCTCTCCCCGTTCCCCCACCGTTCAAATCTACTCCTCAGCTTTTTTTCTCCAGTCCTGCCAAAGGGTTTCAACCTGAAGCATCGACTGTACTTTTTTCCATAGTTGCTGTCTTGCCTGCTGAGTTCCTCCAGCATTCTGTGTGTGTATATACTCTACCCAATTTTGACATGGTGACAATGAACAATGTCACTGTTAAGAAAAACCATTAGGATAGATGAGCCCTGGGGCAGACAAGATATACTCCCAGGTTACTACAGGAAACGATTGAAGAGATTGCTGTGCCTTTGACAATGATCTCTGTGTCCTCACTGGCCATAAGAGTAGTTCCAGAGGATCGGAGGGTGGGAAATGTTATTCCTTTGTCCAGGAAAGGTAACAGGGGTAACCCTGGGAATTAAAGACCAATGAACCTTGCGTCAGTGGTGGGCAAGCTATTGCAGAGTACTCTTAAAGATAGGATTAATGAACATTGAGAGAAGCATAGTCTAATTAGGGATAGTTAACATCATTTTGTCGTGCCTCGTGAGCCTGAATGAATTCTTAGAGGAAATGACAAAACATATTGATGAAGGCAGAACAGTGGATGTGGTGTACACAGATTTTAGTAAGGCACTTAACAAGGTTCCCCATGATGGGTTCATTTAGGAAGTCTGGAGGTGTGGAATCCAATGAAACTTGGCTGTGTGGATTCAGAATTGGCTTGTCCATAGAAGGCAATGTGTGGTAGTAGCTGGAGTGTATTCTGCCTGGTGGTCGGTGACCATTAGTGGTCATCAAGAACCTGTTCTGGGATCCCTGCTCTTTGTAATTTTTATAAATGACTCGGATGAAGAAGTGGAGGAGTGGGTTAGTAAGTCTGCAGATTATAAAAAGGTTGGCAGTGTTGAGGATAGTGTAAAAGGTTGTCATGGCTACAATGGTACATGGATGCAGAGCTAGGCTGCGGAATGGCATAGGTGTTTGGAAAACTGTAAAGTAATTCACTTCGTAAAGTTGAACTTGAAGGCAGAAAACAGGGTTAATGGCAGGCTTCTTAAAGTGCGGAGGAACAGAGGTATCTTGGGGTTCACATCCAGAGATCCCTCAAAATTTCAATGCAAGGTGGTAGTTATGCAATGTTGTCCTTCATTAGTCGAATTGAGTTCAAGAATCACGAGGTAATGTTGCAGCTCTGTAAAACTCTGGATAGACCACACTTGGGGTCTGGTCATCTCATTATAGGAAGGATGTTCAGATTTAGAGAGGGTGCAGAGAAAATTTACCAGATGTCTGGATTAAAAAGCAGGTCTTCAGAGGAGAGGTTGAGAGGAGTTAGTGCTTTTGTCTTTGGAGAGAAGGACAATGAGATGTCACTTGATAGAGGTGCACACGATAAAAGGCGGCACAGTAGTGGTTAGCACAACACTTTACAGTACAGGTGACCCACATTCGATTCCTGCCTCTGCCTGTAAAGTGCTTTTACATTCTCCCTGTGACCACATGGGTTTCCTCCAGGTGCTCCAGTTTCCTCCTGCCGTCCAAAGGCATACAGGTTGGTAAGTTAATTGGTCATCATAAATTGTCCCATGATTAGGCTAGGGTTAAATCAGGGATTGCTGGGAGGCATGGCTCAAGGGACCTGTTCCATGCTGTATCTTAATAAATAAAAAGTAAAGAGGCATAGAACAAATGGACAGCCAGAGACTTTTTCCCAGGATGTAAGTGGCAGATACATGGGGCGTAACATCAAGGTGTTGGGAGGATGTTGGAAGTAGGTTTTGTTTTACTGGGAGGTGCATGGAGCAAGCTGTCAGGAGTGGTTGTAGGGGCAGATACAGAGGGACATTTAATAGACCCTTAGGCACATGGATGAAAGAAAACTGAAGGTCTACAGGGAGAGGGAAGGGAAGGGTTAGGTTGCTTTCGGAATAGGTCAGAGATGGGCTCAACATGGTGAGCCAAAAACCCTGTACTGTGCTGTACTGTTGTACATTCTAAATGGCAGAACAAGCTTGAGGAGCCAGGTAGTGTAATGGTCCTAAGTTGTTTGTTGGTGTCAACTCGGTGTATTGTGGGTATTTTTGAACTGCTGGGTTCAACTCATTTACCATTGTCTTGATGCCCTCCATCACAAGGGTATCCTTGATGTGAAAAAGGATTTTATGTCCCTTCAAGAGCCGTGGCATTTCTTTTTTAAAAAAAAAGTTTTAGCACCCAACTGCTTGGTGAGGATGAGGCCAATAACATTTCCCCATTTTAATTCTCTCATTATTTGCCATTAGCCTAATCTGGGACTCAGTCAGATGAGTCCATTATGGTGCCTAGAAGTAAATACTTGTGATAGGCATTAATGCCATCTAGAAAAATAAATTTTATTCCATTGCTTTGTTTGGGAGCACAAGGTTTCATGGAAACCACTGAAGCTGAGGATGTGGAAACCACAGAAAGGGTGCAGAGGAGAGGAATGTGGAAACCACAGAAAGGGTGCAGAGGAGATTTACAAGGATGTTGCCTGGATTGGGGAGCATGCCTTATGAGAATAGGTTGAGTGAACTTGGTCTTTTCTCCTTGGAGCGATGGAGGATGAGAGGTGACCTGACAGAGGTGTATAATATGATGAGAGGCATTGATCATGTGGATAGTCTGAAGCTTTTTCCCAGGGCTGAAGTGGCTAGCACTAGAGGGCACAGGTTTAAGGTGCTTGGAAGTAGGTACAGAGGAGATATCAGGGGTACGTTTTCTACACAGAGTGGTGAGTGCATGTGTGGTAAACTATGTATACCTGTCTGGACACGCCCCTCTGCTGACTGCTCCTGTGGCTCCTCCCACAGACCCCTGTATAAAGGCGATTGGAGGCACTGCTCCTCCCTCAGTCTCCGAGATGCTGTGCTCCGTTTTGCAGCTAATAAAAGCCTATCGTTCACCTCCCGTCTCCCAGAGTTACTGATGGTGCATCAGCGTGGAATGGGCTGCCCGCGATGGTGGTGGAGGCAGATAGGATAGGGTCTTTTAAAAGTCTCCTGAACAGGTATATAGAGCTCAGAAAAACAGAGGGCTATCGGTAACCCTAGGTAATTTCTCAGTTAGGGACATGTTCGGCACAGCTTTGTGGGCCGAAGGGCCTGAATTGTGCTGTAGGTTTTTCCTATGTTTCTATGACTCTCAGGAAGATGCCTTCCTGACTATGGACCTTCGAACCACTGTCTCTGACAATAAGACGGGACATAGTTTGCAATGGTAATAAAGCAATCAGGGATGATGGTTGGAATGGTTGTGATTATCACCATGTTGGGCTTTTGCTCAACTGGTTTGACTCATTCCCATATATTAGAGGATTTTTGTGAGGTTGCTTTAGTTCGGAGTATCCGGGCCAAGTCCAAACGCAGAGCTGGGGTCTGTGCAGGGTGGTTGTTAGATTCATGCAGCAGGAATGATACTATTAAAGGCAAGCTACACAATTTATTGCAAAGTTCAGAGTCGATCATTTCTCTTTGGGTTCAGGCTAGGTTTAAAGAAAACAAGTCCAGGTGAATCAGATAAATTTGAAAATAGCGCAATATTTTATTGGTCACCATTACTGATTCAGAATTATTTAGTTATCTGAATGTGTATTTTCCTATCTATCATTGTGGGATCTGAAGTCATATCATTGGATCATTTAGGTTATCAGTTCTGTATTGTAATCATTAGGAATCAATAGCTCTAAAATAGAATGATTTCAATAAACCAGAATTTTCCCTCGTAAACATTTTATGCATTCCCTACAAAGTTCCATTTTAATTAAAGCTGAAACCCACAACCCAGCAGAACAGCTTCAGGCATTCCCACATTCCAAGGCAGTGTACAAAGAAAGAAAATAGCACATGACGGGCTAACAGCGTTAAACAAAACTGTTTAATTACTTCGAGAAAGTGTAGGCTGCAGAAGCTGTGTGTGCCTGCTTTTTGTCTCCTTGAGAGGTTGCATGCAAAAAAAAATTCTACAGCACAGCAGAGGGAAAGCATAGAGCAGGTTGTTGGCCCTCAGCTGTGTTTATGAACAAATGGTCTCTGGATGCTCCTCCTCTGAACCCTGCAGCCTGTGTGGAATGACTCCCTGCCAGCATCTGGGGCTTCTGCCAACCCAGAGCCCCAACATCTGCTTCAGCTCCCATGCAACAAATAGCAGAAGTATCTTTCTGTGTCCAACCTGCCAGATCACAAAGCATTCGCGGCATATATGTATTCCTCATCTGCGACAACGTGGTGAGCCTTTCATTCTAGTTTGCTTGTTAATTAAAAACAAGTCGTACATCAGTTGCAAAAACCACGCTGTCTTTAAAAGTTAAAGCAAAAACTAGGTGGTGCATGTAAAACATAGACCTTACTTTTAAACTAAGAATTGGCAATGAGTTTCACGTTTAAAAGTAACTGGAAATTTACTGACTTGCATAAGGTGAAATGAGTTGAATTTAGCTGCTTGGGCATACCTTGCCTCTTGTGTTGTTTCTTGGGCATTTTTATTTGCACTATTTATTTGCAATTTATAGTAATTTTGTGTATTTGCACTGTACTACTGCTACAAAACAACACATTTCATGTCGTATAAGACAGTGAAAATGAACCTGATTCTGTCTTTTCAAATTTCTGAAATGCAAAGTATTTTCACAGTGCAAACTTGTTAATGGTGCCGATTGGGAACAATACGAACACCCAGTTGATATCCTAGGTTGTGAATCGATAACTTCTTAGGCAAAGCAGTGTTGCCTATAAATGGAAGCTTGTATATCAAGATCTCTTCACATCCCTATAGGCTGGCTACATATTTAATGTTCAAAGTGGCTGACAGGGCAGTCATTACTTAAAAATTCCAAGAACAACTGCCTAAAGTCTAGGCTGAAGATGAAAGCACTGAGCATTTTCCAGCAATAACGTTTTTTTGAGCTGTCCTCAGTGCTTATGCACCAGGAAGGACAAGCCGAACTGGAACCCCCAGTTTCCTTTTTCCTATGGATAAACATACAATTTCTTAATGAGCTGTCATGCTCTGACCTTAGTGGGACCTTCTCTGTTTAAACAAACCATGTTAGTCCTCCTGAAAATTGAAACCCCATCATTAAACCTCTAACAATAACAATGTACTGACTGGTCACATGATTTCTTAGTGAAACATAAACAAACAGAATGAACACGGCAACCTGAACTATCCCACAAAGCTCATTCTGATTGCTGCCCACTACTTTTGCTTGTCAGTTCTTTGATGACAGAAAGGTGTACACAGTCTGTCACATAGAGCACCTGCAGAAAGGCAACGGCAGGAAAGTGATTAAATGCCTCTCATGCCGCACTTTTGACCTGTGACCTACACACAATGTGAAAGTAAGCTTAAATATCTCGGCCAATATTAAGCCTTAGATTGTAAATAAATTACAAGAGAGAAACAGTTTTTTTTAACTAACCTTACGAACTATAGTAATAATTTGTCATCAACAATCACATTTTTTAAACAAAATTTTTTTCTTGCCAGTGGCACAGCATTTGTAAAACTGAAATGTGTTGCAGGGCTCCACATATGGCTCCTCATTTTAGATTTATGATTGAGGGAAAAAAACCAAGAACGGAATATTAAAACACTAAACCAAGTATTCAGTTCCATCGAATATTTATCTTTCTACAAACTTGCGACAGTTTTCAAACACGGGGATAGAAAGACCACAAAGACGATGTTTTAAAAGGCAAGGAAATGTAAAATCCTGCTTGGTGATAGTTAATTTCAAGGATCAGCAATAAATAACGCATTTATTTCCTTTAGCTCACAAGAGCGCCTGCATTGCAGGCTCCTCAGTTCATTGTGATTAATTGAAACTTCTAGTAGTAATTCTCCAAAATACTGGAAAGCTTTTGGAAGCTTGATATTCATATGAATGGTCTAGGAATTCCTTCACGTGGCTCCAAAAATGTTGTGCACTTGAAGATCGACTTAACTCGGATCCAATACTGTAACACAACCATTTCTGAGTACATTAATGTCATTGGAAAATTCAATCCTGGACTTTTTAGTTGGATTTTTATATGGTGAAACATCATCTGACAAGATGAAACACAGCCAAGTGTATCAAAAATAGTGTAACAAGAAGAATTCCTTTCCAGCAGGTATTTTTATCTCGTTGGCCTGAAAAACAATAATTCTTATTTAGCCACATTATCCAGGTTTAACTTAATCTGTTTCCCCTGAAACCATAATGTTTAAAGGGATAAAAGCAATCCATTCATTGCTACCACCTTGAACTCAGCCTTGGGTATGTGCTTTGGCCATGATGGTCAAGGTCATTGTCGATCTCCATTTCCAGCGGCTGATGCTGCTTACCGTTGCATTAGGAAAATCACCCACGTGCCACACTGAAGGAGAGAAAACATTTATCTTTCCTTCAGCCAACAGGAGGGTGGACAAGGCTTTGCCTGTATTTCAGGCTTCCCAAAAGTGCAGATGTTTGTAAATTGCACGCATGTACTCTTCTTTAGAAACTTCCCTGTCAAATCCTCTACTAGGTTCACCTGGTACTTGCCCTGGGGATCTCCTATGCACAAAGAACATCAGTGAATGCAGCCCGCTTGAGCATTGATCTTCATGCAGGTCTGTTTGATCTATCCCCAGCATTTATGTATCCCCCTCCCATTGCAACATTCATTCTATGTAGCGAACATCCCTCTCTCCAAGTTACCCTCCTCCTTCTCAGTGACAATAACAAGGCTTTTTCCATTTTAGTTATTGTTTCATTAAAAGCAGAGATTCCACCTGCAAGGGTAAATGCTGATAGCTATAAAAGAAAACCGAGTACACTGTGCTGAAGATGATACAGTGTGATTTTACTCAGGGAAACGGCCCATGTTCCATGAAATTTTCTAGTTGAAGGTCTTGATCAATATGGGGTCTCCAAAAACTGTTAGAGTGACCTACAATGTCATTTCAGCATTGTTAAAAATTATAACAAATCACTGGGCCATTATGTTCTTGTTGTATTAGTATTAGCCCTTTGGTATTATTACCTAGCATGGTTGTTCCACAATGATAAAGGAAATATGCCTTGTAAAAATCATTGGTATCACTGTTAATGCTAAGAATTGAGAGCAACACAAGTTAAATATTTAAATCTCTATAGTTTTATTCTTTTTAATCAGAATTATTTGACCAGACTGTAATAATGTAGTCAATTTATTGGATGAGCCACGAGAAAAAGATTAAAATTTCCCAAATTTTCAGGAGCATCTTATATAAGATTGTGTAAAATACAATTAACAAACAATAGTGTGTTTTCTTTTCAAATAGTGGTCATAGTGATATAATTTTGCACGTGCGAAGTCAATATCAAGGTTAGACTCCAGATGAAGAGGAATTTGAAAGCTTGGGATAATTGGACCATGCCATGGAGATAATTGAATTAATATTGAAAAGTCATACCATATGTGTTATATGCAACCTAATATTGAAATATGCAACAATTGAGTTTAGGATTGATTGTCATGTGGGAATTTTTCTACACTACCACTTGAGGAGCTCAGGATGCGTAACTGAGGTACCACAGCACTACCTCTGGTAGGACAGTTTAATTACAATTTTTTTAAAATGCTCCTATTTTCCCATCCCCAATTGCCATGAAAGAGTGTTACAGCAGCACAGATTAACTTGTCAGACACTTCACAGGCTTGTTTAAGAGTCACGTTGCATTATATTGTGTGATGACCACTGATTTCCTGTCCTGAAAGGTATAGTAAACCATTTAGGTTTTCACAGCATATCCATACGCTTTGCTGTTTAAACTGATTGAATTACATAAAGATAGACCCAGGAATTTATAAAGGAACATGCATGTATTTAAGAGTTCAACAGTTTGAGAGTTTATAAAGCAACTAATTGCTGACCTGATGTCTTATAAACTAAGTTAATTGCCTGTATGTTAAACATGAACGGTAAATCCATTGTGTGTGCTCCTTATACTGCTTCTGGATTATTGAATTTGGTGGAGTTATGTTTTAGAAGTGGAGTACAGTGTGAATTTCATGCAATTGCTCAATTTTGGAGGCTCAGAGCAAGGACATACAGCATGAGTTTGACAGCAGTCTCAATTTTGACAATAGCCTAAAAGGGATTTACCAGTTTACCTATTTACCAGTCAAATATTACCAATATCCCTCAGGTTAAACAGTTCTCATGAAGAATCCTGAAATAAATCTATTTTGTGCTGTCATCCAAAGCCCATTTTTTACCCTTATTTCAATCTATACCGTTAGCATACAAAATATTTTGAACAAGTTTATTTCTAATATACCCTTATACCCATGAGTTGAATTCCTTTTAGTTGAGGATTGTGACTAAATTGTATATAGTATGCATACTTTGATAATAACTGTACTTTGAACTAGAACACTGAAGATTAATGTGTGTTGTTTAAGTGGGATATACCTAAATATAACTCTGAAGTTTGAACTGCCTAATTCCAACATGCTGTGTAGTTCAGGAGAATTTTATTTCACAAGGACATTTAAATATTGAAGCTTCCATTTGTTTTTAAGATACCGCTATTTGACTCTGTTTTAGATCCACAATTACAATTAAAGCATTTCAGTGTTATTGAGCAAATAGCCTCCATGGAACAACACTTGTATTTAATGTTCGAGACAGTTTTCTGCATCCTTGTTAAAAATAGAAAATGTTACGGTACTTTGGAAGTTGCTTAAATGATGGTGTCTGAAGAGTTGACAGCTCATGACCAATTAGCTCATATTAGCATTTTAGAAGGCTGTTTTTGGGACATGCTGGTCATATCCAGCATTAACTATACAAAGCAGCTGGAGATGTTAGTCCTTTAAATGTGTGATTAATTGTGAGGTTATGCTGTGTTACACGCCTCATCAATTTTCTTTTGGGTTTGAAGTGCCTTCTGAATGGCCGCCACTATGACTCTATTACGCTTGGATTGTCAGCAGGAAAAGCTGTGCTAACACAGCTGCTGATGAACACTATAAACATAAAACTCTGCGGGATGTAGGACCACTGAGATGCTAACTGACTGGTGGGGTTGACCTGTCACGTCACTGCTGCTCCCCTGACAAGGTTTTAGAGCTGCCACATCCATTGCTTTGACAGACTGACAAGTGCGGGTAGAACAGTGAGCTTGATAAGAGAGTGTAGAGGAGCTGACTGTGGAAACAGTGGCTCCAATGTTTGTTGTCTCACTGGGTGACCAACATTTCCTCGAGTATCTATGAGATAATGACCGCAGGTTAAAAGGCTGATGAGGAAATGTAACTTTTTTGGCATCTAAATAAACCTGAAAATAAAAATATCAATGTAAAAAAACTATAATGTAACAACAGATCAATAAATTACAACCATGTTTTTATAAGAATGGTTCTTAAAAGGAAAAAAAACTGGCAGAATTTTATGGTGAAAACTTCCAAAATTTAATATTAAAACCTGGTGATGCTAACGTGAAGTAATTAATGGAAGAGTAGTCTAAGATAGTATCTATATTAATTGTTTAAAACTTTGAACAGGATATTTTCCCCTTCTAGAAATGAGGAAAAGGCCAATTGACTTGGAGGTCTTTAACATTCTGACAGGATTTGTTAAAATAGACATGGAAATGTGTCCTTTTGAGAGGAGTTCAGAAAGAGGCCATAAATAACACCACTACTAATAAATGCAGTGAGAATCTTGGGAAAGGTTTCTTTCCCTAATAGCATTTAGAGTGTGGCGTTCACTACGGCAAGGAGTTTAAGTAAAGACCTGTTTAAGGGGAAGCTACTTAGAATTGTGGAGGAAAGGACTAGGACAATATGCTGATAGGTTGAGACAGAAAGATTCACACAGAGCATTAATGATACTAAGTGAACCTGTCGGACAGCATGTTTAGTTTCTGCGCTTTCATTCTATAAAATTTTATGTAACAAAAACTGTTTATAACATTGTTTCTTTCATGTATTTGCATGCTTTCAGCCAGTATATGAATTATTCTGATAAAATAAAAATGAATTTCAACATTTAAAATTCAGGCAAATCATGTTTTCAGATACATTTGGTGTAGATATAACACAAACAGAAGTTACTGTGGGAAAGTTTATACTTTGTACAAGCAGACATTTCCTTTGAGAGATGTTAGTGTACGTTTGATTTACTACGGATGTTTTGTCTGTACCACCACCATTTCAATCTTTCCATTATTTTGTGCACACAATTACTGTTTATATTTAATGAGCATTTTCTGTATTCTGTTCCCAGGTGTACAAGTTGGAATAAACCAATTGTTTATCCCATCATTGGGATTGAGAGCACTTATATTAAACAGACAGTATTATCTTATACAAAGATCAGCATACCTTCTGATAGAATAATATAAAAGATTCTAATTTTATAGTGTTCCATTACATTTTTAGCATTTGTTTTTACAAAGCAGTTGACATTTGCTTTGAGTTCTTAGCAATATTATATCTTTATTTTAAATCATTATATTCTTGTTTTAAATCCTTCACTACCAAAATCTTTTATTTACCCAGCACCTTCTGATTCCAGCAATCATTGTACAGCATATGAACTCTCAGTAGCATTTGCTGTGAACGTACTCATCAAGTCAAGCTTAATCAGAATTCATTGAAAAAATATTATTTGCTTTGCTTTTATTTAAAACTCAAAACTTTTGTAGTTTGTGCAATGAAAAGCAAGGAAAGTTTTGACAAACGCGTTGTCTGAAGGAGGAATTGCAGAAATCGGTTCAAAATCCTCCCTGCAGACTTGCACGTTACACTATTAACTATCCACAATATATACAGGTCAATCCACACTAAATGTCAATAACTAAACCATGAGGTATAAACTGCAAATACCATGCTATCATTTACATAACTTCTGAACAACTACTGCTTATGAGAAATTTAGTTATAAATATTTGTTCAAAATAGCTTCACTTGGATGTTTGCCCAAAATGTGTGTTTTACATGTAATTATGATCATTACAAACCCTCACAAGCAGTTTATTCTAAGCAGGCAGGGTTTTCTATTTGAAGTATGGATCTTTCTCCATGAAGTAAATGGATTTCAAACAAAACACTTTAATAGTTCAAGTTATGGTAGCTTAATATGTAAACACCCTTCTTTTTCAGGTATGTATGCTCACCCTAACTGCATTTATCTTCTAACAATGCTGCCAACTGCATTATCGAACAATAGAATCATAAAGTAATGCAGTTGTAGCCACAGGCCTGGTGGTCCACCAAGTCCACACCAATCATCAAGCACGCATTCAGAATAATCTTACATTTCATTTTCTTTGGAGATACAGCATTGAACGGGCCCTTCCAGCACAACCAGCTGCACTCCCAGCAGCCCCCCCTATTTAACACTAACCTAATCACAGAGCAATTTAAAATGACCGATCATCCTACTAGCAGGTTCATCATTGGTCAGCGGGAGGAAACTGGAACACCCACGGGGAGAATGTATGAACTCTGAACTCTAGAACAGCCCGAGCTGTAATAGCCTTACGCTAACCACTGTGCTACCGCCACACCACTGAACCATTTTAGAATTCTCGTGCTTTCGTTGGTCATCATATTTTAATACTCACATTCACATTTGGGGCAGCCGAGTAGCCTTTCACCCCACACATCTTTCAAATGTGACAGGAAATTGGAGCTCCTCCGTTTCAGGGAGAATGTGTAAGCTCTAGAGATCAGGATTGCAGCTGGGTCACTAGTGCTATGTGGCCTCCTTTCCCTGGGCTACAGCTTTCTTCAATACTATGATCATCAGGAATAAATGCAATAAGAGGCAGTGGGGATTGAAATTATTTTTTCCTACCTTTAATGGTATCATCTTTCTATATGTTCCTGACCTTCCTTTGCAAATTATGCCACAGACTGTTGGATTCACCATTGGCAAAGCTTTTGGATCAGAAAATTTAGGAAGTGGGAACATGCAATTCTACGCAATCCTGTTATAATGAAGTTGCACAAGTGTACTAAACAGATATCAAGGATGCCAGGCTCTAGTTAAAAGGAGACACCAGTGAAGCCAGGAAATAAAAGGCAATTTGACAGCAAGAATTAAAAATTATTAAATGAATGAGCAAACAGTTTAGCCACAGGTCATCCCAAAAGAATGGAAAAACTCAGAATTTGTCTTAACATGTCATGGGATAATGCGACCAATGGATTTGTAGAAGTAAATGCTGTTTAATCTGTGGATAACTTTCTGAACAAGGGAAGTATCTGTGCTGAAGGACCCGTTCCTGTGCTGTACACTCATGTTCGGTGTATCTCATCCTGTCTATACATTTCAGTTTACTAGCTTGAAAAGAAATCCCACCACAAAATAGTAAGTTGAGTGACAAAATAAACAAATGCCAATTTATTGTGGTGAATCTGATGATGGAGCAAACTAGTGTGAGTAGCACTATCAATGATATTAATGCCAAGAGTTCTACCTTAGACATTATGGAAGATGGAAATTGGTTTAGAACTGAGATTGGACCCGCTACCTAATGCTGTACATGATTGAAATAAACCATTTACTTATTTGGAAGCTTATAGTAATGCAATAATTATTTATGGAATTTGGTTAGAGAGAAGGCCAGTACCTTGCTTTCTTATCCCCCATTAAATTTACCAAATGTTCTCAAATTTCACTATCTTCCCTTTGCATAAAACTAATGGCAGGTCCAAGTTGAATTTACTTGTCATAGTTATAAATTTATAAGAGCCTCAAATTCTAGTTTTTTGGTCTCTTCCCTATGTATGATTTTAGCAATAAAATAGCACTGGAAATGATCTGATGCTACCTGCATTTTTTTTTAAAAGTCATTTTTGTTTGCCTGTTCATTACTAATATTTGGAATAATTCCTTCTCAATTCTCTTCCTAATTTCAGGTGCAAGGCAAATGGAAAAAATATAAAAAGATACAGGCTTAGAAAGGAATTCTAGCTTTGTTTCTAAAAAGATAGCATGGCAAGAAATTTTTAAAAAAGCAAGCAATTAACATAATGGAGGCAGGTACAAAATATGCACTAGAATGGAAGGTAATATTAATAAACCCGGACATGTGAAAAACATCATTCAGGCAGTGACTTTGATATAATGCGTTGCCTTCTATTGTTTTCAGCTTTCATTGTTTAAAATCTTACTTTTCAATTTTTGTGCTATCATGCTACTGTTACCCAAAGCAACTAAGCTTATTGAACCCATAAGATATTTTCCTCATGTTGTAATTGTATTTACACAAATCTACCAGGTTGCATCTCATCACATACTCTGAATTTTCATCATGACCTTAAATGAAAGTCACAATTTCACTTCTTCCCCACCTCCCCAACACCCTCACCACCATCCCCATAAGCTTTGCATTGGAAAGGTAGAGCGCCAGTGAAAACTGAGGAAGATTTGTTGTGCTAAAGAGATCAGAAGTGGTTCTGCAGGGTTTTTGTTGCTGCTTCACTCTAACTTCACTGTTGGGTTTGCAGAAACTATTCAAATGCAAGGATCTCAATGGCACCATCTGAAAGGTCAATGGGAAGATGGAATTTGGAGAAGCTAGGAATTGAAGCAATCCAAAAGAGTATTGTAATGAATTCAGATGGGTTTAACAATTATGAAATGCAAATAGCGTGATATACTTCCAGGTGCAATAAGTAGCAATATTCCACTCCTGCAGAAAGAACAAACATTGTACTGGAAATAAAAACATATGACTGAGGCTGTCTGAAGATGCCAGCAACAGGGTACTGCAGATTCGTTGTACAGACCCCTGGAGAGTTATATACTTAGTTTCACACCACTTCCCTTTATGGCATCCCCTTAACTCTGACCATTGTTCCTTATATGCATGAAAACTGGCTGAAGAACTTGATGCGCCTTAACTATGGCACTGAGCTGATCTAAAAGCCATCTGTTTCTCTTGGAGTCATAATCATACAGTAGAGTAACAGGCCCTTCAGCCTACCACTAGGTGAATGTCTATGTTCATCCCATGTGCCTACATTAGGTCCGTTTCATTTTATGCATTGCCTGTTCAACCACATATCTAAACACCCCCGATTAGAAAATAGTGATAGATAAGTACATGGACGTCTCATCTAGCAAGGACAGGTATTCATCTATTGATCAGACAATGCTTTCCACCACCAGCTATGAGTATATCAACTTTGGGAGCTAGCAATGTTTTCCACCACCGGGTAGGAGTATATCAGAAACACAAAGTCTGCGGATGCTGGAAATCCAGGGCAACACAAACAAAATGCTGGAGGAACTCAGCAGTTCAGGCAGCATCTGTGGAAGTTAATAAACTGTCACTGTTTTGGGCAGGACTCCAGCACTATGAGTTCATGGAAACAGTCACACTGCATAACCCAACGTTGTTGCTGCTGCAGGCCACTTTGCTCCTTGTTTGTTGATAATATGACAGCCCTAAGGACCTTTGTGTTGGTGCCTACTCCACCAAAGTATAGTCAATAGACACAGCCATGTGAGAAGAAAGAAAATATTTGAGATCTGAATATTTATTGACATGGCTGTTAACCAAATTGTCAGGCAGCTGCCAAGCCTTTTTATAATGCCTGGAAAACCTATGGATGTGGCATTGAGTTTAAATGCTGGTGAATTGATTGCTGGTGTAAACTGTCAGGTAAAAAATCTTAAGGTTACCTTACAAAGTCAACTCATCCTTTGACTAACTCTGAAATCAAAAGTTTGCTGTTTATACATACTACCCTTTACCCTCCGTGTGCACAGATTTGTAAAGCACTACACTACTGTGTTGTCCTATTTAACCAATTAATACTGCTAGATGACTTTCATTCTTCATGGGCTAAAATTCCTGGTCCTGTGGAACTTGCCTTTTTAATGGACCCGAGTCCACTGAAACTTTTATTATTTGCTTTAAGCTGCAGAGAGAAGCAGATTCTACCCAACACATCACGGGCACGTTCTTCCGCAGCATTGGTAGTATCTACAGGAGGGGCTGCCTCAAGAAAGCAAGATCCCCAATACCCAAGTCATGCCATCTTCATTGAGCAGAAAGTACAGGAGCCTGAAGTCCTGCATCACCGGGTTCAAGAGCAGCCATTTCCCCTCAGTTCTTGACCCAACCAGTTAATCACCAGAGTTTAGCAACACTGCTGCCAACACTTGCATTAAAATTGACTTATTTTTTGTTGTGATTGTCTTTAGAATCTTTTAAAAATTATGCTTAATTTATGCTCATGCAGGTGGCACTGGAACGTTGCAACTTGTTGCATTAATACTGTTTATGCCAGTGATGCAGCTGCAAGCAAGTTTTTCCCCAAATGTTGTGACTGACGAAATCTAATTACTGGTTGATCTGTTTGGCTGAGGAGCCAGTCCAATTACAGCAGGAATATATAACTTGCATCCAGCAACATTTCTGATGGCAGTGCTGGTGTCATTGGGGGTTCCAGGGAAAATACTTCTTTTAGCATATTTTTCAATTGGAGAATTTCACTTCTTTGTCTGGCACCGTCATCAAAGCTGGAACCACCGACAGCAACAGCAATGTGATGCATAGGAGACAGGAGGGGAAGTGTTTATTGAAAATGATCTCTCATTTAGCTCCCTAATGGTTCATTGCATGAAAGAACTTCCCAGTCTAGTGCAAAGCCATACAGCCAGAAGTTTAAGTCTTTTACGGAGATAACTGAGTTCACTCAGCAATATTCATCCATCGGCTCCTGTGTGTAACAGAGCTATACCATATGTGCAGAAGATCATATGTCCAGTTTGTGCCTGATTATCCAGTTGAACAATGTGTTTGGTCCTAACTACAATACTATCCATCATCAAAAATCTGCTGTCCCTCACTGATTCAACATGAATGAAATTGAGACACATTGGGTCAGATCCATGTTCATTTAAAATCATTCTTCAGGAGAGAAGTGGAGAAATTCGGAAAAATATAATAAAGTCCCCTTTTACCGAACACATTCCCAGCAAGTCAAAATGAAATGATAACTCTCTTAAACATATCAAAGTTAAATAACGGCATTCTGTACTTTCCACATAATTACTCTGAGCACATTAGAGTCATTGGGTCGATGCAAGTAGGCAGTTTAAATGGGTCAGCACAGACCAGATGGGCTGAAGAGCCTGTTTCTGTGCTGTACTTTTCTGACTATGACTAACACCATCCTGAACTTTCCACATAATTACTTTGAGCACATTAGTCCACATTTTCCAGGGAGTGGAACTGAAGCCAGCTGCTTGCCGCTCTTGAAGGTTGACTTTGAGGTGCAATCTTTCTCCAGGAAGCCAGTTGCCAGCTGAACAAAGTCACAGCACAGGGCCTTCACAATCAAAACTGACGGGCCTTCTTCCCCAAAGAGAGCTAACCCTACCCAATTCCTCGTCTAGGAGATTACATATATGCAAATATTGCTGATATTCATAACATTCAAAATTGCTAGCCCTGTTAGTCATAAATCACTGCTAGTTATAATAGAATAATCAGTACCCTTAAAAACAAAGAGGCAATTAACAAGACTTGTATATACTTATTAAGTCAGTTATATAAAACAGGAAATTAAGTTGGTCATGGGGCTATGCTGAAAAGAAATCCCATCCATGCTGACTTTCTGCCCATCTGCTTTCATTGGCCACTCCATCAGGTACCTCCTGCACCTAATGAAGTGGCCACGGTGTATGTTTATGGTCTTCTGCAGCTGTAGCTCATACACATCATTGTTCCATGTGTTCGGCGTTCAGAGGTGCTCGTCTACACACCACAGTTGTAACGTGTGATTATTTGAGTTACTGTTGCCTTCCTGACGGTTTGAACCAGTCTGCCCATTCTCCTCTGACCTCTCTCATTAACAAGATGGTTTCACCCACATATCTGCCACTCACTGGATTAAAAAAAAAATTCCACACCATCTTCTATATTATGCAGATATTATGCATGAAAACTCCAGGAGATCGGCAGTTTCTGTGATAGTCAAACCACCCAGCTGGCATCAACAATCATTCCATAGTCAAAGTCACTTAGATCTTATTTTATGCCAATTCTGATGTTTGGTCTGAAATAACAACTGATCATCTTGACGATCTCTGCACACTTATATCAAGTGCTGCCACTTGACTAGCTGATTGGATATTTGCATTAAGGATCAGGTGTACAGATGTACCTACTAAAGTGGCCACTGATGTGTACTAAATACCATTTGCCTGTATTAGGCATTTTTGCACATACTTTCCTTCATAGCCATTTCTTCCAACTGAAATCATTGGGCCTACTGGAAACCTACCAGGTTAACCTAGAGTTAGTTCAGGTTAGATGTGTGAGAAAACAGTCGATCTGTCGGTACTGTGCTGGACTCCGTGCAGAATCCAGTAAAGGAGTTTAGTTGCCTCATTGTTGTTGATGCTCAGGACGACTGCCTTTCTCCGCAGATTCCAGCTGGGGTAATGGCAGCAGTACCAGGCAGAACTATGGGCTTTTATTCAGAAGATCTGGGCCCATAATGCAAATAAGATGTGCAAATCTGTTTTGACTCAGTGGTCTATAATCTGCATAGTAGTTGAAGCTCTCCTTGCATGTTTAATAATGGTTTGACCCCACGACTTCAGGCATTATAGCACCCAACATAATTATTGTAATTCAATAAACTTCACCCACTGCCATAATTTCTAAATAGTAAACACTGGAACTGTATAAATCAAGAAAACCAGTAACAATAGGGTTATAACCAGTAACAACAAGGAACAATAGGGTTGAGAGAGCTATAAAACAGAACTAGTAAAATCTGCTATCCTCAACAAGAAAGTGCTTTTTCAATCATCTTGTCACAGACGTGTGTTCCACTGTTCTAATCTATTCCAAGAAGCTGTTAAGAAAGAAAATCTAATGACTTTATACTAGTGATATATTGTTACTTGGAATTGACAACAGACTGGGTTGGATATCTTGCATTTCTTATAGTTCAATCTATCACTAGAAAGGAATGAGGTTGCATTCAACATTATTTAGAACTCCATGGACAAATCCAAAATGTAGGGATCAGCTTGTTTAGAAGATTAGTTCATGAACACAAAATTCAATGTAAAAATCAGAAAAATATTGTCACTAAATACATACAATATAGCATTTCCTGAATCTCAAATACCTGTATAGTGTTTCAGGCAATTATTATACTAGCCTCGGACTAAAGCTGTGGTAAACTTGCAAGAATCACAGGATGGATGAGAAATCAATAATAGTTTGCCCATTACTTACCTTGCCAGACCCAGCGAGGATCATGAATATTTTACAACATTCCTTTAAAGGTTTAGGGTAAGAGAAGCACTGTTACAATTATGGGTTGTACGTGGTGCTTACAGACATGAGATGGTGCCTGCCTGGTGCATTAGATCTCCAAAGGGAATTCAAATCCAATAAAATTCTTCAATTATTGTTGGTAACAAAGCCAGTTGCATTGTTCAGTGTTATTATGTTTTGGTATGACAGAAATTGGAGGGCAACATGAAAATGCCAAGAAACATTTAGCTGAAGGATCCAATCTGACTGAGTTGCACAAGAATTCTGAGGAGGTTTAAGACCTTCCAGCTATTTGCATTGGTTTTGCAGCAGAATCATAAGAAATGTGAGAGAGCACTTGAGAGAAATCCCGGGGGGCTGAAAGAAGGCATGAGATTGCTCTGGCAGACAAAGTGAAGTCCCAAGGACTTGTATATATATATGCATACACAGAGCAAAAGAATAGGAGACACAAAATTGGGCCTCCTGAAGATCAATGTGGTCATCTATGCATGGAGCTGAAAGAGATGGTTGAGATCTTAGTGGTGGAAAAGTCCCTGGGCCTGGACTAGTACATAAATTGCAAGATTTTGGAAATCCAGAGTAACACACAAGGTGTGGGAGGATCTCAGCAAGTCAGACAGTATCTATGGAGAGGAATAAACAGGTGATTTTTCGGGCCAGGACCCTTCAGCAAGATATTTTAAATGCCTGTAACCATGGGTGAGGTGCTGGAGGATAGCTGATGTTGTTCTTTAGTTCAAGAAAGGCTCCAAGAATAAGCCAGAAAATTATAGGCCGGTGGCCTGATGTCTTTAATGGGTAAGTTACTGGAATGTATTATAAACTAGAGAATATATAAGTATTTGGAGAGATTGGGTCTGATTAGAGATAGTCAACATGGCTTTGTGTATAGTAGGTCTTGCCTAACCAACATTAAAGTTTTTTTGAGGAGGCTACCAGGAAGTTGATGAAAGAAAGGCAGTGGATCTTGTCTACATGGACATCAAGGCCTTTGACAAAGTCCCGCATATGAGGCTGCTCCAGAAGGTTTAGGCCCTTAGCATTCAGTATCAGACATCCCACCTCTCCTGGGAGTCTCCCGCAAATTGATGGCGCTGCCTCCCTGAAATGAGTTTCTGCAGGGTGGGGTGTCTGCAGTATGAAGTAGTAAATTGGCTGAGAGGGAGAAGACAAAGAGTAGTATTAAATGGTTGCCTCTATCTGGAAGCCTATGACCAGTGATATATCACAAGGATTGACAGGGTCTGTTGTTATTTACATAAATTATTTGGATGATAATGTTGTAATTGGATCAGCAAAATTAAGCTGGATATGGCAGGTGGAATTTTATACAGACAAGTGTGAGGTGTTGCATTTTGGGAGGACAAACCTGGGTAGGACATGCACTGTGAATGGTAGAGCACTGAAGAACAAATGGACCTGGGATTACAGATCCATAATTACTTAAAAAAGATGGAAACACAGGTACATAGGGTCATAAAGAGAGCTGTAGGCTCATTGGCCTTCATAAATCAGCGTACCGAATAGGGATGTTATGTTGAAGTTGTATAATATGTTGCAGAGGCCAAATTTGGTGTATTGTGGGAAGCTCTGGTCACCTACCTGCAGGAAAGATATCCACAAGAGTACAGGGCTGCAGGGAAAGGTTCGATAGGTTAGGACTTTATTCCTTGGGATACAAGAGAATGAGTGGAGATTTGACAGACGTATACAAATTATGAGGGGTACCAATAGGGTAAGTGCAAGCAGGCTTTTTCCACTGAGGTCGAGTGAAACTAGAACTGGAGGTCAGAGGATCAGGGTGAAATGTTGAAGGGGAACTTCTTCAATCGGAGAATGGTGCCAGTAGCAGTGGTGGATGCAGATTTGATTACAACCTTTAGGGAAGTCTGGGTGTATGTGGTTGGGAGGTGTATGGAGGGTTAATGGGACTAGCAGGAATAACAGGTTGACACAGACTAGATGGGCTAAAGGGCCTGTTTCGGTGCTGTATTGCTCCCTTACTATGATTTTTGAGGGGTACATGTAAATTCACAAACCTCAAATAATACTCCCTCTACAGGTCACTGGCCGATGAATCTTTGCAAAAAGAATTAACTTGAAAATACATTCCAAGAGAATTCTAGGCCATAATGATCTAATTTGACAAAAATGCTACATTCTTTCCTTTCATAAATGTATCCAAATTTATAAATGACCAGTGAAATTAGTTGATCCATCTGTAAGATAAATTTGCAAGTTCCACCGATCTGTTTACTTCAGAAACCTGTGGATTGCTGGTTAAATGTCAGTATTGTTTTAAAGACAATATTCAAACTTACAAATCACGAAAGTTAAATATAAAACAGTGCATATGTTATTTAATAAATTATGTACATTAAGGCAGAAAAAATGTTAAGCAAACAAAAAATACACAATTTTTAATGCAGCATAATTTGTGGAAATGTCAGTGGCTCATAATGCCAGCCAAGTCAATGGAACACCATGAATACAAGGTGAGAAGAGAAATTTGTGATGGGCTTTCCAGTGTTGGGCACCTTTGGACTTGCCTTCTGAGATTCAGTTACATAGAACTGTGCAGCACAAGATCAGACCCCTCTGGCCCACAATGTTGATTCAAACCAATTAAATTAACAATCAAAAGGCCAACTAAGCTAATCTCCTCTGCCTACACAATGTCTATATCCTTCCATTTTCTTCACATTACCAATGTATCTGCCTCTACCACTACACCGTGTGGGGGAAAAAAAATGCCCTTCACATTCCCTTTGAAATGATCCCTTCTCACCTTAAATACATCCCTTTGGTATTAGATATTTCAAACCTAGGAAAAGCATACTGTCTGTCTACTATGCTTCTCATCATCATATAAACCTCTATCAGATCACCCTCAGCCTCTGCCACTCTAGAGAAAACATCCCAAGTTTGTTCAGCCTCTTGTTGTAGCACATGCCCTCTAGTCCATGCAACATCCTGGTAAACCCCTTCTACACTCCCTCTAAAGCCTTGCTATCCTTCCCATAATGGGGCGACCATTTTGTATGCAATACTCCAGATGTGACCCAACTAGAGGTTTATATAGCTGCAACTTCCTGGCTTTTGAACTCAATGCTTGACTAAATAAGGCAAGCATATCATAAGCCTTCTTAACCACCCTATCAACCCGTGTAGCCACTTTCAGTGAACTATGAACTTGAACCCTCTGCTCATCAACACTGTTCAGGATCTTGCCCTCTTTACATTTGACCTACCAACATGCAACACTTCACATTTGGCCAGATTAAACTCCATCTGCCATTTCTCTGCCTATATCTGCAACTGATCTACATCCTGCTGTTTTTTTTTTAACTAATCATGTAAGCTATCCACAATGCCACCAATCTTCATATCATCTGCAAACTTACAAACCAACCCATCTACATTTTCATCCAGATCATTTATATACATGACAGGTAGCAGAGGCCCCAGTGCATAACACCACTGATCACAGATCTTCAGCTGGAATGTCCCTTTGACCACCACCCCCTATGGGCAAGCCAGTTCTGAATCCAAACAACCAATTCACTATGGATCCTATACATCGTAATCTTTTGAATGAGCCCAGCCCCCTTGAGGCACATTGTCAAATGTTACTAAAATCTATGTTAAACATATCCACAATTCTACCTTCAATAATCACCCTCATCATATTGTCAAGAAAACTCAGTCATGTTAGTAAGGCACAACTTATCCTGCACAAAGCTATGCTAACTCTCCCCAATTAGGCCATGGGTTTCCAAATGCTCATAAATCCTATGCCCAAGAAGTATCTCCAGTAACTTCCCCATCATTGACATGAGACTGACCAGTCTATAGTTTCCAGGATTATCCCTACTCACTACTTACCAGTCCTTTGGACATCACTTGTGGCTAGAGAGGACACAAAGATATTGGTCAAGGCATCAGCAGTCTCTTCTTTCCTCTCTCAATAACCTGGGGAATATCCCATCAAGGGACTTATCCACTTTAATCGTCTTTAAGAGTCCCAATACTCACCTCCTGATTTACTTCAAAATGTCATAGTATATTAATACTCTTAACATTGGCCTCTCCATCCTTTCCCTTGGTAAATACTGATGTAAAGTATTCATTAAGGACCTGACCCACATCTTCCACATCCAAGCAAATGTTGCCCCCTTATGCTTTGGTGGTTCTACCCTCACCCTAGTTATTATCTTGATGTATGCATAAAACACCTTGGGATTCTCTTTAATCCCACTTGATAAGGACTATTCATGGCCCCTCCTGGTTTTCCTAATTCCTTCCTTAGGTTCTTTTCAAGCCTCTTTACAATCCTCAGGGGTTATGATTCTAGCTTCCTACACTTCACATACTTTTCCATTTTCTGCTTGACTAAATTCATCACTTCCCTCAACATCTGAGATTCTTGCCAGCCCTATCATGTACTCTGTGCAGTTGGTCTTTAAAAACCTTCCACATGTCAGATGTGAACGTGCCCAAAAACAGCTGTCTCCAATTAACTCATCCTCGTTCCCACCTAATACTCCCTTAATTTGTGCTGCTCCAATTTACAATTCTTCCACAAAGGTATTTATCCTTATCTATAGCAATCTTAAAACTTAAGGAGTTGTGGTCACCGTTTGACCCCTGAAAGGTCAGTTACCTGGTCAGACTCATTACCTAATACTAGGTTCAGTACTACTCCTTCTCTTGTTGGACTATCTACATAGTGATTTAAGACATCCTCCAGGATACACTTAACAAATTCTGCCCCATTTAAACCACTTGCACTAAGAAGGTCCCAGTTTATATTAAGGAGGCTGACATTCCCTATGACATCAACCCTACTGTTTTTACACCTTTCCTTAACCTGTCTACATATCTGTTCCTCAATGTTGTTGTGTCCCAGCTGTCTAGGTGATGGACAAGTCAGAGCAGTATGATATGGAGAGCAAGTAGTTGCCATGGAGCTGATGAATCCAAAGGAACGGCAGAGACTGGTACAGTTTGGTACCAGTGGTGTCGTAGGAGGTAGCAGTTAGGGTTGAATTCAATGTAGATCGGCCTTAGGGACACCAACTTCAGATTTTTTGGTTTACTCCCAAAACGTTCCCCATGAGTGGATATAGCCACAAAGCTGCGGAGTTTTGAGATCCCTCTGGATGAGCTGCCAACAACGGCTGATGAGCCCCATCTGCCCGAAGCAACTGATTTTAAGGTGCCAGTAACCCCTCTGAGTGCAGCTGTGATACTGTCTGTCCCTGATTAGGAATGCAACTGCCCCCCACACCCCTTTACCTCCCGCTCTCTCTTTTCCTGGGGCATTGAACACCCATTCCTGACCCTCCCTCAACGAAGTCTCAGTTAATGGTTCATAGTTCCATGTACTGATCCATGCTTGAAGGTCATCTCCTTTCCCACACTACATCTAACATTAAAATATACATGCACACTTCAAACCATCCCTCCCATCATGTCTATTACTTCGCTCCTAGCTGATTTTACCGGCCTGACTGACCTTCCTCTCCACCTGTCCACTTTCTGGCCTTGACTGACATTCCTGTCCACTTTCTGACCTGGTGCTCTGGTTTCCATCCCCCTGCCAAACTAGTTTAAACCATTCTCATTAGCACTAGCAAACCTCCTGGCCAGGATATTGATTCCAGTTCAGGTTCAACCTGTTCCTCCTGTGCAGGTCACCCCTTTCCCAGAAGTGGTTCCCGTGATCTAAGCGCCTGAAACCCTGCCCACTCTCCCAGTATTTCTCAGCCACTCCTTCATCTGTACTATCATCCCATTCCTGCCCTGACTAGTATGTGGCATTGGGAGCAATCCAGAGATTTCTACCTTGAGTTCTTTTTCATATTTATAAAGGACATATTTATGATTTTTGTATAAGTGGAAAAATTGTAACTCTCCATTTTGCAATTATTTTATTAGCCTATTTGAGGTTTTCTTAGCTGAGGGGACCTTGAAACAATGTACATTTTGTGTGTTTCCCATTTGTTTTGTTTGTGGAACATTGCATTGTGCAAAATCTGTTATACCTGTGTTATTAATTTTAATGATCTTTCTCCTGAACCGAAACCCTCATCATTATCTAGATCTGCATGCATTCCTCTACAAATTTTAAGGAGTTTCATTGTCTTTTGAGTAAAGAGCTCTGCCCATCTGTGATTCCGACCTCCCAGCAGGTGGCAGCACTTGAGCTGTCTTAATATTTAAATTAACTTCAGCTGGACTCAGAAGTGTCCAGAGGATCCCAACACTAACTAAATCTAATTTGACCTGCACTTGAATACTATATAGTATTCAAATTAAAGGCATGTGTCTTCCTCTTTCAGCATAACAGACCAAGCTCCAGTGCTGGATTTACACTGCCATTTTACTGTTCTGCAGTGACACTGAAGGTGAAGGGAGTGAACATTGAATGTTTGAAGCAGAGATGTGCGTAGGGGAAGCCCATTAAGACAATCAAACCTATAAAACAATCTTTTATTGATGGCAGATTGTGTTTTAGCTGTATGTTGAACCTCCTTTCTGAAGCGCTCTCTTCAGCAACTCCCTCCTTCACTTTTATGTCTTTTGAAAAAAAATTCTTGAAACCTATTATTATTGTGGTTTCCCCCCCCCCCCCCCCCCGTTTTCCCTCCAGGGCTAGATACTTATTTCCCAGTCTATCTGCATGCATTTGATCTTACATTCTATTAAATTGTTGCATTATGTTCAGAGCTTAAAAGCAGATTATTCAGTCCACTTTTCTTCATCCAACCAAATATACATAGCCTATTCCTGTTTCATTCAGATACTTGTCGAACTTTCCCTAGGAAAGTATAAGTGCAGTTAACGTAGCTGGTCCTTTCAATTGCAAGAACCATATTCAAACCATCCTCGGGATTAAGATGTTTTGCCTGAATATCTAATTGAATTCATCAAGGACTATTTGAGTTTGAGTCTTGCCACTCATTTCTCCCATGTGTAGAAAAATCTTCTCTAAGTGTACACGTTTTACATTAAAGGCTCAATTTAATGAGTAGCATTATAGATAAATTGCAAAACTATGAAACTGTATTGATTACATAGTTGGATTTGGCCTGTGCAAAATAAGGGGAATTATTGCTAATGGAAAATTACATTGCCTGACACAACAACTTGGCCCTTGCAGCAGCAAGCATGTTATAATTTAAATTGAAATTTTTAACTGGCACTGACATCTTTCATCTAGAAAGATAGAAGAAATTTTTAGAGACTAAAAAGATAGTGAAAATCCTTTACAAGTGTTGACTGAAATACTGTGTATTTCTAGATTTTCTCAATTTTAGCTCAATAAGTAATTGCCTCCTCCATTCTTCTTCCACACAAAACAAATTGACAATCAAAATGCCTATCAGGGCTGTTATTACATCTCAATTCTGGAAACAACTTTTGGAGAAAGCACTTGAGGATAAACAACTTCAATCTTCCTTTCAGTAGCATAAATATTTTATAAATTCTTAGCGGTATCTTCAAAGGTTTTGTTTTGTGGTGGCCTGTATCTCATTTCTGGACATTTCACTTCCAGCTTCCCTTTCCTGCTCACACTTTACTACAAGATTCTTCATTTGGAAATGGAGGATTATTGTTCAAGAGAGGTGTCGAGAGAGGATGTGTCAGATAACCATCAAGTAACCATTTAGTAACCATCAAGTGGAGTTAATTTGAAAGTTCCAGACTTTACCCTCATTAATGATGAAGATTCTTCTCCCTCCTCTTAGAGGTAATCAAAGGTGACCAGTTTCCTCTCCAGACTTGTGGGTTCGAGTAACTGAGTGGACCACTGCGAGAACCACAGACATTTCCATAGCTGGAATAAGAGGTGTCGGGGAGTGGGGGGGTGGGGATGTTAAGACTGTGAGGTTCTCCCTCATGTTGCTGTTTATGCTGGGGTTCTGTTGGGATCCCTGTGTGGACTCAACAATCTCAATACCATCCTGAATGTTCCTTCTCACTTTTAGTGCAATAGGGCAGAGATTTGAAGTGGTCAGTGCAAATGTCGCTTTTTTTTTAGTGTGGGTGCAATCTTGAATCTTTTCCTCTGTGCTTCTGGTAAATATTGCTAACTTTATCAACTGTGGAAACACTCGGGACTTTTTAAGCTACTTAAAAATGCTACATGAATGTACATTTTTTCATTTTTGGTGGATTGCATCTAAAAAGAGGAGGGGAAAGTCAATGCTAAACATACAGTAATAAATGTATTAGTTATATTAGTACTCATTACAGACAACGCCTCTGAAATTTTCAGCCAGTCTCTTTCTGCATCATATCAATTTAGCTGTCTGAGAATTTAGTATTTATATTAATGTCATTAAAATGTAATACTGAAATTCTAGGGCTTGTATAACATAAAACTATGCAAATTGAGATAAAGATAAACAAACCTAAACAAAGTTAGGTTTGCTGATAACATGGACAACAATTTTTTTTAAGTGTTGCTTCCTCAGAATTTTAGTTTGCTTATGATAGAACCCTTGGAGCTGAACACAAATATAATTTCAGACTTCTGGTGTCACGTAGGAGTTTGGAGAAACAAGAAATTAACCTTTATTAAATATAATGTATTTAAGTGCATAACAGTGCTGACATTTTGTAATACTTTAACTAAGCGAAAAAAATTTATTTGCGTTCAGTGTCTGAGGCTTCTCGTTTAAGTGTCCAAAAATAATCAGCCAGCATTGATGGATTCCAGTTGCCCTGATACCATTTCTCCATGACTGCAATGTCCTGGTGAAACCTTTCACCATGCTCGTCACTGACAGCATCAGGATTTGCAGCTAAATCTAAATGGGTATGCAGAAAATAAATCTTTAGTGACATGCTGCACTTCATGGTTTTGTATGCTTGAAGCATGTTGTCAACCAGCTGCATGTAATTTGGTGCTCTGTAGTTGCCAAGAAAATCTTCTACATCCTTGAATGTCTTCCATGCTATTTTCTCCAGTCCAACTACGGTAGAAGTTCTTCGAACTGCCTGTCATTGATGACATGTTTGATTTGTGGACCAATAAAAAATGCCGTCCTTAATCTTGGCATCATTTATTCTGGGAAACATCTCTCTCAAATATTGAAATCCTACATGGAAATTTATAACCTTTCTAAAATCTGTCCTGCCATGCAGCATTCACCCTGCCTAAGCGTGCCCAGGCATGCCTGGACAAGATAGAAAACTTTTCAGCTTACTTGGTGGGCAACATTTTAATTGACTTTAATTTTGCATTGAAATAACAACCATTTGTGTTTTTTTAAAAAAAAGGTCCACGATAGGGAAATTTCATGGGAATTTTCATGATTAGCAGCTGAAAATAAATAAGATACTTCCAAAAGTATTCAGGAAACAAGATCTTTGCTGTTCAGTGTAATAGGGCAATGTGATGAGCACTGAGTCCATTTACTATTATTACCTTTGGGATATAACAGATGTGAAGTCAGCAAGTTACCATGCCACTCACTGAACTGCAGTCTCATTGCAGACATTTGCCAAGTGCAAGGAATTCAGGGAGTCAAATCAGAAGTCAGTAAAGAAGGTGGGATTGGGCAGTTAAGGGTATAGCCCATAGAAGCCATCAGCAAACTAGAGAAGTTTTCCAGCACGGACGCTGCAATTCTGCAATGTGGCCCTACAAAACTTCCTTCATAAAACTTCTAAAACTTTCAAGATCAATCTTTAAAAGGCATAACTAACAATAGATATCTACTTTTACAATATTTTGATATTTATCTTGAATAACAAGTATCTGAACTATTTTTAAATAATATGGATTATTTTAAATATTAAAATTATTTTACTGTTTTCGGAACAAAACTTTTTATAACAAGGTAATACACACCTAGGTTGGAATCCAATGTCGAAATGCTTGGCTTCAAACAATTTTCTTTTTTGTTCTCAACTTATTCAGGCTGGTTGTTAAGCTCTTGCATACATGGAAAGTGTTGAAAAAAATTATATACAAAAACGTGTGTTATAGCAATGCATGGTTAAAGCAAATGGGATATGAATCGAAGATATACACTTCATGGAAAAATCTTAAGATTATTATTTGTGTTGTATAATTTTAATTGAAGATGAAATCAAGAAAACTTTTTTGCAACGATTCATTGAGGTACTTGTATGTGAAGGCATTACTATAAAGGAATTTAATATACTAAATGGAAGAATCAAGGTAACTTTACAAAGAATCAATCTACCACCTCCATGCAGGTGTGTGAGATGCAAACCAGGTGGCTGAAAGGCTGCTTTGTCTGAAGCTGTCATAGGGAAAACTGATTAATCTAATGCCCCATCCCCACATTCTCTTTTAACCATGTTAAAGAGATCGCTTTACATCAGCAAGTCCAGAACGAGATGCCTGTGTAGTCAGCCCCGTTAATGTGTTCCAGGGTTTAAACAATTTAGGTTAAAAGTGGATAATTGGTCAAAGCAGATTTTTAAAGCACACACAGGTGCCTTTGAAATCGAGGTCAAAAGTCAAGTGCATCTTATGTCAGTACTAGTGAACCTTTCCGAAGATGATCAAGATTTTTTCCCAGAATTCCTTAGCAGCCTCCAGGGCTCTTATACTGATTGATTATGTATGTACCAAATGATAGGAAAATGATAACGCATGTGTGGACTTTCAGCAACCCAGGCATATTCCCAGCAAAGGGAAATCAAGTGTGTTGATCACTCATTTGGGAGCTAATTGATAAAACAAGTCTTGACCTTTAACTGATGTACAAACATATGATTGGGTGATGTAACTTAGGCCATTTCAGGGCTATTTTAAGAAATATAAACTCAAAGTAAAGCAATTGAAAAACCAGTTATGAGCTAGTGTTGCATCCTCTCTGAGACCCAGGACTGCCAACTCAATCCAAAATGCCACTAACAAGAGAAAATCTGCAGATGCTGGAAATCTGAGTGACACACACAAAATGCTGGAGGAACTCAGCAGGCCAGGCAGCATCTATGGAAAAAAGCACAGTTGACAGGACTTAAGAAAAAAAGCTGAGGAGTAGATTTGAAAGGTGGAGGGAGGGGAGAGAGAAGCACAAGGTGATAGGTGAAATCTGGAGGGGAAGGATGAAGCAAAGAGCTCGGAAGTTGATTGGTAAAAGGCCATGGAAGAAAGAAAAAGACAGGGGAGGAGCACCAGAAGGACTAATTAATTTCAGAAAAATTCAGTGTTGTTTATGGTACACATCCTCTCAAATTTGGCATAGTTCAGATCTCAATTGTCAATCATGTTCAGAGAGGCCAGAAGAAACAGGTGCATGCTAGTGCAGTAAGCATTGCTAGGAGTTTGAATTAAGATAAAATTGTTCATGTTTAGTAGTTTTTTCTTCCAGATATATCTCTCATTGATTTGTGTAGGCCATTCCCACTGCTGAGACAGAATTACACATAGCACATAAATATCTCATTCTATTTCATGTCACTGGTTAATCCTAGTTAATTGATATCTCAGCACTGAGAGAGGCATAGCAATATTTGATGGCATCCATATCCATTTATGCCTATTTTCCAGCAAGAGCCATTGGATAGTAATCGAGAACCAGATCTCCAGCTGTAACTCCTCTTTGTTGTTGTGATTGATTAGAGTAGCACACTGCTGTTTGCACTGAGATTAGTAACTCAAGACAAAACTATAATTAACTTTAGAATATCTCAGAAATGTTAGAAACTTAAGTAATTATCGTAATCGTCCATTTTACAAACTGTCAGTTCTGCTGCAATTCTGAATGAACTACTTCCAGTTTTATAATGGTAGTTTCATAAATGAGAAAGTTTTTCTTGTACAAATGTTCTAAAGTATGACGCATGCTATTGGTGTTGGTAATTCACATCCTTGGTAAATTCAGGACAAATAGAATTTGGAAGAAGAATTTTAACAAAATTGCGTATCTTCTTAATATTAAATTGCATATCAATAGTTAGCAGCTGGAGGTAACAGTAACTAGGGGCAGATGTCTAGTGAATTTTGCTCTGAGGATATAAAAAGATCTTGAGTGCCATTTGTAAGACAGATTTTCTTTTAGTAGACTATTACGTGCTTTGAGAATCTTAATTCTGCATGCAACAGCTAATTCTGCATTTGGATGCCTGTCTGCAGTAGGACCAGGTGACAACACTACCTGAAAAATGGTTCTAGGGCAGTAAAAACTATGCATGAAACTTTCTCTTTTATAGTGTATTTCATAATATCACGTAACCTTGAATTCAAGCTTAGCATTTCTTATTTGTGATTTAAATGGCAATGTTATTAAAGTGATACCACTTCAGGTTTGATCTTACAGAGAACCAACTTTCTCCAACATCTCTTCAACATTGTACAAGAATTTGTTTGTAATAGGACATCTTGTCCTGCCCACTGCCAAATATAACTTTGGACGCTACTCACTTTCACTCCAGAATGGATGAAAGCATTCTAAAGTTCAATGGGTGGATCCAACTTTGCTGAATTCCAGATGTGTTAAAAAAAAACAAAACAGATGTTTTTAGCCAGGTCTAACAGAGCTGAGTAATTGCCACAATGGATTTAAATTTTCTGTAAGAGTACTTCAGTTAACTGAATTATATAAACCCCTCTGAGTTCCATAAAATATAAGCATGAAAGATCTCTTTTTGTGTGTTTATCCATGAACCTTTGATATTAGTGGAGGCAAACATCTGGTGTATGCAGCCTTTGTTGGATTTGATGCTTTATAGCAGCCACAAACTAGGCTGTTGGGAAGGTCCACAAAGAGGTTTAAAGCATTAGTGCATGCAACATGTTACCACATTTACAAAGGAGCTTTTCCTTTTATAATTTACAATTAGAATGAACTTTGATTCAGCAACTAACAAGTACAATCTCTATTTAATCAAACCTCGTTTGGCATGCATTGGATAATATTGATTTCTTCTTTCTAAAGGAGCTCCATTTCTACTTAATCAGATTTTTATTGCCTTTGATTTCCATGCTGCTTTATTTTATAAATAAACTTTATTCATAATATATACTGTATACACAAGAAATAAAACAAACCAGTACTTGCTTTCTTTACATTCATCAGGTCTATATAATTGTAGTGTTAGCTCATTCTATGTTCAAGGCAACATTTCTACTGCTGTAGCTACTTTGATTCATGATTCAAATGTTTGACAGATTTTATATAGGCCTCAGCTCCTCTTTGTCTAGTAGGACCTTAGATTATAAACCTTACTAAACCTTCAAACTGACTTCCTTAGTACATAACCCTGCAGCCCGGAATATTCCAGTTGGTGGAATTCCCTTACATTACCATGCAAAGTCATTACTGGGCTTTGGCCCTCTCTTCCCCCCCATTCCTGATGAAGGGTCTCGGCCCGAAACGTTGGCTGCTCTTTTCTCACGGATGCTGTCTGACCTGCTGAGTTCTTCCAGCGTTGTGTACGTAATACAAATGTGCTGTTCTGATGTAGTTTCAAGGAAGAGCATATGTGGGTTCGCTGTTCATTTCCCTGAGCATGAGGAATGGGCCAGATGATTAACACATGGCAGTATATTTCTTGGTAGATGTTGGATGGAGAGGAGAGAATGAATAGGTTTCTGATATGGCACTGGTGTTCCTGATGGAGGAATCTAGAAGAGAATAATGTCCGGTACCCAGAGACGGGAAAGACTCAACTTTCCCTTCTATTGTTACCATCTTCGGTTCAACAACATGATGCTCCTTCTGCCCTTACATCCATCTTCTATTCCTCTTCCAGAAGAAAGGGGGTCCATGATGCTCCTTCTGGATCTTGACATTGAATAAAGATCACCCCACATTCTTCTGAATGCCACAGAAAGCATATGCAACTTCTTTGTCCACTTGCATTAAAACAGCACTGTTTTCACCAAGAGAATCTCTTTTGGACTGTCTCCAATGCTAGTATATCTTTAAAAAAGGAACCAAAGCTGTACACAGTATTCCAGGCATAGCCTTGTCTACCCCCTATACAATTGTGACAATATTTTACTCTTCTGCATTCTACTCTCTTTGTAATAAATGCTAATATGCCAGTTGACTGTCTAAGCCATTGCTGGAATGGCCTGACAACTTTTTGAGATGAACTGAGAAAAAGACAGGTAGGGTTTTGACAAAAGAAACTCACTCATTTGCAATTTCTCTCCAATCAAGTAATAATCTTCCTTTTAATTCTTCTTTGCAAATTTCATGACCTCAACTTTGCAGGGACTCCGGGTAGTTGCAGCAAACTGTATATATAATTTAGTCAAAATTGTAGGGAGTGGATTAGTAAATTTGCTGGAGACAAAAAAATGGCAGATTTGTGATAACATGGAAGCTTTTCAAAGGATTCTGCAGGATTTTAGCCAGTTGGAAATGTGAACAAAGAAATAGCAGATGAAGTTTAATCCAGACAAATGTAAGGTGTTGGACTTTGGGAGGTCAAAAGTTTAAAAAAAAAGTAGGAGGCCCTCAAATTGAAATTTTGAGAGTGTAGAATGCATGTACAGAATGTTTCTATGTTACTGTCACAATAAAAGGCAAAGTTAACAGGTTTGGGAAACATTGGCTTTCAAGGGCTATCGAGACCCTGGTTAAGAAGAAAAAGGAAGTGCATAGCAGGTGTAGCCAGCAAGGAACAAATTAGGTGTTTGAAGGGTATAAGAAATGCAAGAGAACTTAAAGAGGGAAATCAGGAAGGCTAAATGAGGGCATGAGATTAAACTAGTCTGGGCAGTAGATAGATAGATAGATACTTTATTCATCCCCATGGGGAAATTCAACATTTTTTCCAATGTCACATACACTTATTGTAGCAAAACTAATTACATACAATACTTAACTCAGTAAAAATATGATATGCATCTAAAATCACCCTCTCAAAAAGCGTTAATAATAACTTTTAAAAAGTTCTTAAGTAGTTTACTTAAATACATTGAGTCCTAACCCCGGCACTTTAACATATCTTACTCCTGGCGGTTGAATTGTAAAGCCGAATGGCATTGGGGAGTATTGATCTCTTCATCCTGTCTGAGGAGCATTGCATTGATAGCAACCTGTCGCTGAAAGAGATATTAAGAGCAAAAGGACAGCTATGGAACAAATTGAAGTCATCTTGTGGTCATCTAAGCATGGAACCAAAAAAGATTGGGGAGAGATCTTAAATGGATTTTTTGCATCAGTATTTACTCAAAAGATGGGCAATGAGTCTATAGAACTGAGGCAAAACAGCTGAGAGGTTTTGGGCAGTATACAGACCAGGAAGTGCCTGCTGTCTAGAGGCAAATTAGAGTGGATAAATCCCCAGAGCCTGACAAGGTGTTCCTTTGGACCTTGTGGGAGGCCAGTGCAGATATTGTAGGAGCCTTAGTAGGAGTATTTAAAATGTCTTTAGCCACATGTTAGGTGCCAGAGGATTGCAGGATAGCTAATGTTATTCCACTATTTAAGAAAGGCCTTTTAGAGCTTTCTTAAACAATGGAATAAGAATAAACTAGGAAATTATATACCATTGAGGCTGATGTCAATAGTGAGTAAGTTATTGGAAGGTATTCTAAGGGACTGGATATACAAGTATTTAGATAGACATGGACCGATTAGGGATGGTCAACATGACCTTGAGCATGGTAGGTAATGTCCAACCAATCTTAGAGTATCTGAGGAAGTTTTCAGGGAAGTTGGTAAAGGAAAGGCAGTGGAGGTTGTCTACATAGACCTTAGCAAAGCCTTTGACAAGTTCCCGCATGGGAGGGTGGCTAAGAAGTTTCAGTCACTTGACATTGGTTTCATTGGAGAAGCTAGAGAGTGGTTGCCTCACTGACTAAAGGCCTGTGACTAGTGGTGTACCTCAGAAATCAGTCCTGGGTCCTTCATTGCTTGTTATCCATATCAACAATCTGGATCAGTAAGTTCATGCATAACATCAAGAATGAGAGTGTAGGGGACAGCGAGGAAGTCTATCAAAGCTGCTAGTGGGATTTGGACCAGCTAGAAAAATGGGCTGGAAAAATGGCAGATGGAATTTAATGCAGGCAAGTGTGAAGTATTGCACTTTGGGAGGACAAACCAGGGTACAACTGAATGATAAATCACTGAGGAGTGTGGTGGAACAGAGGGATCTAGGAATACAGATCTATAATTCCTTGAAAGTGGCCTCACAGTAGATAGGCTAGATAGGTACACATCTGGGTTAGTTGTTCTCCAGAAAGCGACCACACATTTCAGTTATATTAATGATTACCTGTTCTGTTATTTGTTTGGCTGTAAGCAACCAGCAAAATTTCTTCAGAAGTAAGCACTTGCTCTTAAAGAGAAAGAGGCTTCTTTTGGCAGCTCTTTTGTTAAGTTACCTCATTAATCCCATGCCTAGATTCTTTCTCTGCACCATTATAGAAGGGGAGTAGCTTCTTCCCTTCTGCCACCCGATTTTTGATTGGACAAAGAACCAACTCATTTCACTACCTCACTATATGGTTTGCTCTTTATATGCTATGTACTTAATTTCTTATTTCTTATTGTAGCGTGTAGCTTTTATATTATTATGCATTGCAATGTACTGCTGCTGCAGAACAACACATTTCATGACATATGCCAGTGATATTAAACTTGATTCTGATTATATTTTCTCCTGTTCAAGTATTTATCTGCTTTACTTTTAAAAGTTACTCATGCAAACAGATTCAACAGCGTTCTGGCAGTCCTTCACAGATTATAACAGTTCACTGAGCAAAAAAAATGTTTTCCTCTTGACTCTTTTGGCAAATTGATTCCTTTGCTTAAAACCATGACTTGCGGTTGCTGACACTTTTGGCAATGAAAATTGATTCTCCATACTTTGTCAAAACTGCTTATGCTTTAAAACACTTTCATCAAATCTTGTTTTAACCTTTTGTACCTTAAGGAGTACAATCACAGTTTCTCCAGTATCTCCACATCTTTAACAACACTTCAGCAAATTTCTTCTAAGTCCTCTTGATGGCCTTGATATCCAAACTTACATGACATTTCAGTAAATGGTTTATAAATGTTTAATATAACTTTTTATGCCTATTTAATAAAATCAATAAACCCATTGGGGGTTTTTTAAACAGCCACGAGTTATTCTGCAACCTATCAAGCTTATTATAGAATACTCCCAGGTTCTTCAGTTTCTGTAACCTCTATAAAATTGCACTTTTTAATTCATATCACCTCTCCTCATTCATCCCGCCAACCAATTTGCACCTCCAATTACATATTAAGTCCTCCAGTTACTATAAAACCCATTGGGTAAAATGCAGACAGTAACAATCATACAACTACTAATGTAAGAGAGTTTCAATACAAAGAAGAATTACTTCTCACATCAAGGTGAGGGACTAGCATTGGCTTTCCAAATTTCATTTGCAATATTAACAATTGCATTGGTATCATAATTACTTCAAATTCCTCCTGCATCCAGAGAGATCTACCTCTCTGTAGTAGTTCTCATTCTAATTGGTAGTGCTTTGTATCTTTGCGATATTCATCAATTTAAGGTTTTGAGGTTCTAAATAAATTTGAATAAACATTAATTCAAATAAATAATTAAGAAACTATTTGGTTTGCAGGACCCTTCTTAGTAAGTATTGCAAAAGTAGTTTTAAGTGTATCTAAAATAAGACATTTTTGTGAAATCATGTGGATTACCATCACAAATAAATACGCCTACACTTTGATTGACTTTATTGAACCATGATGTTCTGTTATTATTCAGATACGAGTCATTTATTTATCACATGTACAGTGAAATGTTTAATTTATATTAACAACCAACCCAACCCAAGGAGGTGTAGGGGCAGCCAGCAAGTGTTGACACACATTCTAGTGCCAAGAGAGCTTGCCGACAATGTTCAGCATTGCATCAACATTGCCCAGGGCTGTAGTTTAGGAAATAATTGGTGTGGTAGGAGAAAATTCCTGCATGACCCATCTTCAGAGATGGGGAAGGAAAACTTCTAGGCTATAAATGAATAAAGTATGATTTAATGTTCCCTATCTTTTGCACCTTTTACATTGAAACATAGAAAAGCAGGAGCAGCAGTAAGTTTTCCAGCCTCTTTGCTCTGCTAGTAAGTATAATTGTGCATTGCTATGTCTAGAAATCCATCTAAATATTCTTAAATATATTCAGAAACTTGACCTCCACAGCCTTCTGTGATGAAGAATTTCACAGCTGCCCAGTCCTCTATGTGCAGAAGTACTTCCTCAGTAAATGAAAATCCAAAAAGCTGATGGTGCTAGAAATCCAAAATAAAAGCAGAAAATCCTGAAAATACTCAGGAAAAATCTGTGGATAGTGAGACAGGGTTAATATTTCTTGCCATAAACTGTGTTACTACTTCTCGTCTCAGAAGTAAATGGTTTACACGACTTTCAGAGTGTCCATCGGTCTGAGACCCTTATCCTTCCTACTTCCAGTCTGTTAAGCCCTGTAAGAACTGTGTATGTTTAATGAGATCTCCATTTGACACAAGACATAGGAGCAGAATTAGGCCACTTGGCCCATTGAGTTTGCTCTGCCATTTCATTAAGGCTGGTCTAGTTCCCTATTAATCACATTTTCCTGCCTTCTCCCCATAACCATTCACACCCTGACAAATCAAGAACTTAGCAAACTCTGATTTAAATGCACCCAGGGACCTGGCCTCCACAGCTGCCTATTTCAGAGAATTCCGCACATTCATCACCATCTGGCTAAAGAAATTCCTCCTCAGCTCTGATCTGAATGGACATCCCTCTATATTGAGGCTGTGCTAAGCTCCCCCACCAAAGGACATATCCTCTTCACATCCACTCTATTTAGGTCTTTCAACATGCAATAAGTTTCAATGAGAATCCCCCTCATTCTTCTAAATTCCAGCGAGTACAGGCACGAGCCTTTAATTGCTGCTCAAAAGAAAACCCTTTCATTCCCAGAATCATTCTTGTGAACCTCCTCCGAACACTCTCCAATGTCAGCACATCCCTTCTTAAATAAGGGGCCCAAAACTGCTCACAATACTCCAAGTGAGGCCTCACCAGTGTCTTATACAGCCTCAGCATTACTTCTATACTCTAGTCCTCCGGAAATGAATGCTAACATTGCATTCGCCTTCCTCACTATCCGTGCAACCTGCAAAATAGCTTTTAGGGAATCCTGCACAAGGACTCCAAATCCCTTTGCACCTCAGATTTGTGAATTGCGTCTCCGTTTAGAAAATAGTCTACACTTTTATTCCTTCTACTAAAGTGCATGACCATACACTTCCTGACACGGTATTCCATCTGCCACTTCTTTTCCCATTTTCCTAATCAAAGGGTCAAAGGTCAAATTTAATGTTAGAGGAATGTATACAATATAGATCCTGAAATGCTTTTTCTTCACAAACATCCACAAAACAGAGAAATGCCCCAAAGAATGAACGACAGTTAAACGTGAGAACCCTAATGTCCCCCGCAGATCCCCTCCTCCCGCACGTAAACAGCAGCAAGCATTGATCCCCCCACCAGCAGAAAAAAAGCATATCGATACTGTCACCGAGCTGCGCTAAGCAATAGCAAAGATACAGACCAACGTTATCCCAAAGTCTTCACATTTCATCTGACACTCGACAAACCACAGGTTCTCTCTCTCCTTGGCAAGGGAGAGGGAGGTGTCCCCCCATTTTCACAGCAAGCGGGAGACAAAACAACAACTCGCTGGTTTATGATGTTAAAAGTCCATTTCATCACTCTGTGTCTGAAGATCGCAAAGACCTTGAGTCTTCAGGCCCACAGCGAAAGATTTTCCGGCCTCCCCAATGACACACGAGTCTCCTGCCGTGACACCAACCCTCGATCCACCTGTCTCCAGAGCCCCAAGATCTTAGGCTTCCGAACACGATCAAGACTCTGAGGCCAAACCCTTACCATGTTGAATAACAGCCTGTCATGGAACCCCAAGAACGGGTCCCACTCCCACAAAGAACTGAAGCCTGCGTGTAATTCCAGGGCAGGGTCTTCAAAAGAACCCTGAAAGGGAAAAATAAAGATATTAAAGGTGGAAATAAGCTGTTTCTGAAGATGCAAGCAAAGGAGTCGCTGTTAGGTGCCATCATCACTCCCAAACTCTGCTTTCAATCTGTCTCAGTTCTTCTGAAGACTCTCTGCATCCTCAACACTAACTGACCCTCCACTTATCTTCATATTGTCTGCAAAACTGGCCACAAATCCATCAGTTTCATCATCCAAATCATTTACATACAATGTAAAAATAAGTAGTCCCAACACAGACCCCTGTGGAACACCACTAGCCACCTGCAGCCAATCAAAAAACGATCCTTGTATTCCCACTCTTTGGCCTCCTGTCAATCAGCCATTGATCTATCCAGGCTAGTATCTTTCCTGGAACATTCTGAGCTCTTCTCACGTTTAGCAGCCTCCTATGCAGCACTTCATGAAAGGACTTCTGAAAATCCCAAAACACAACATCCACTGATTTTCCTTTTCCTCTCTTACTTGTTATTTATTCAAAGAACTCCAACAGATTTGTCAGGTAAGATTCTCTCTCAAGGACCCAAGGCTGACTTTGGCCTACTTTATCATGTGCCTTCAAGTATAACCATATAACTATATAACAATTACAGCACGGAAACAGGCCATCTCGGCCCTTCTAGTCCGTGCTGAATACTTACTCTCACCTAGTCCCACTGGCCCGCACTCAACCCATAACCCTCCATTCCTTTTCTGTCTGTATACCTATCCAATTTTGCTTTAAATGACAATACTGAACCTGCCTCTTCCACTTCTACTGGAAGCTCATTCCACACAGCTGCCACTCTCTGAGTAAAGAAATTCCCCCTCATGTTACCCTTAAACTTTTGCCCCCTAAGTCTCAATTCATGTCCTCTTGTTTGAATCTCCCCTACTCTCAATGGAAAAAGCCTATCCACGTCAACTCTATCTATCCCCCTCATAAGTTTAAATACCTCTATCAAATCCCCCGTCAACCTTCTACACTCCAAAGAATAAAGACCTAACTTGTTCAATCTTTCCCTGTAACTTGGGTGCTGAAACCCAGGTAACATTCTAGTATATCTTCTCTGTACTCTCTCTATTTTGTTGACATCTTTCCTATAATTCAGTGACCAGAACTGTACACAATACTCCAAATTCTGCCTTACCAATGCCTTGTTCAATTTTAACATTACATCCCAACTCCTATACTCAATGCTCTGATTTATAAAGGCCATCATACCAAAAGCTTTCTTCACCACCCTAACCACATGAGATTCCACCTTCAGGGAACTATGCACCATTATTCCTAGATCACTCTGTTCTACTGCATTCTTCAATGCCCTACCATTTACCATGTATGTCCTATTTGGATTATTCCTACCAAAATGTAGCACCTCACACTTACCAGCATTAAACTCCATCTGCCATCGCTCAGCCCACTCTTCTAACTGGCATAAATCTCTCTGCAAACTTTGAAAACCTACTTCATTATCCACAACGCCACCTACCTTAGTATCATCTGCATACTTACTGATGCAATTTACCACCCCATCATCCAGATCATTAATGTATATGACAAACAACATTGGACCCAGTACAGATCCCTGAGGCACACCACTAGTCACCGGCCTCCAACCTGACAAACAGTTATCCACCACTACTCTCTGGCATCTCCCATCTAGCCACTGTTAAATCAATTTTACTACTTCAATATTAATACCTAATGATTGAACCTTCCTAACTAAGGTTCTGTGCGGAACCTTACTGAAGTCCATGTAGACAACATCCACTGCTTAAAGATTTCTATGTGATACCTCTCTCAATGAATTATAGGCATCTGTTAGTCTCGTGAGACCATGGATTTGCACCTCGGAAGGTTTTTCCAAGGCGCAGGCCTGGGCAGGGTTGTATGGGAGACTGGCAGTTGCCCAAGCTGCAAGCCTTCCCCTCTCCACGCCACCGATGTTGTCCAAGGGAAGGGCACTAGGACCCAAGCAGCTTGGCACCGGTGACGTCGCAGAGCAATGTGTGGTTAAGTGCCTTGCTCAAGGACACAAACACGCTGCCTCAGCTGAGGCTCAAACCAGTGACCTTCAGGTTACTAGTCCAATGCCTTATCCACACGTGCCAAACTAGTACTCTGAAACCACATCCTTAACAATCGATACAACATCTTCCCAACCACTGACATCAGGTTAAGTGGCTTATAATTTCCTTACTTCTGCCTCCTTGAAGAGTGGAGTGACATTTGCAATTTTCCAGTCCTCTGGAACCATGCCAGACTCTATTGATTCTTGAAAGATTATTAATAATGCCTCCACAATCTCTTCAGCTACCTCTTTTAGAACTCTGGGGTGTAGTCCATCAGGCCCAGGTAACTTATCTACCTTCAGATCTTTCAGTTTCCCAAGCACTTCTCCCTAGGAATAACACTTGCACACACTTCTGCCCCTTAACACTCACGAACTTTTGGCATACTATTGGTGTCTTCCACTGTGAAGAATGATGCAAAATACTTATTCAGTTTGTCTGCCATTTTCATATACCCAATAATTATCACTCCAGCGTCATTGTTTAGTGGTCCAATACCTACTCGCATCTCTCTTTTACTCTTTATATAAATCTGGAAAAAAAATTGGTATTATTTTTGATATTATCGACAACTTACCCTCTTATTTCATCTTCCTCTCCCCCATGGTTTTTTCAGTTGGCTTCTGTTGGATTTTTATAGCTTTCCAATCCTCTAACTTCCCACTAATCTTTGCTGTATCATATATCCTCTCCTTTGTATTTATGTTGGCTTTGACTTCCTTGTCAGCCAAGGTTGCATCATTCTGCCTTACTTCCTTTTCTTGGGATGTATCCATCCTGTGCTTTCTGAATTGCACCCAGAAAACCCAGCCATTGCTGCTCTGCTGTCATCCCTGCCAATGTTCCCTTCCAACCATCTTTGGCCAACTCCTCTCTCACGCCTATGCAATTCCCTTTTCTCCACTGTAATACTGACACATCTGAGGTTAGCTTCTCCCTCTCAAATTGTTGGGCGAATTCTATCATATTATGATCACTGTTATCTAAGAGTTCCATTACCTTAAGCTCCTTAATCATGTCAGTTCATTGCACAACACAGTCCAGAATTGATGATCCCCTAGAGGGTTCAAACACATGCTGCTCCAAAAAGTAATCTCACAGGCATTCAATAAATTCTTTCTCTTGGGATTCAGCATCGACTTGATTTTCCCGATCTATCTGCATATTGGAATTCCCATGCCTTTTTGACATGCTTTTCCTGTCTGCTGCTGTAATTTGTAGACCACATCCTGGCTACTGTTCAGAGGCCTGGATATAAATTACATCGAGGTCTTCTTACCCTTACAATTTCTTAACTCTACCCACAAGGATTCTACATTTGTGATCCTGTGTCAGCTCTTTCTAAACATTTGATTTAACTTTGTTACCAGCAGAATCACTTCTCTTCTTCTGCCTACCTGCTTGTCCTTTTGATAGATCAAGTATTCTTGAATATGAACCTCCCAACAACAATTATCTTTCAGCCATGACTCTGTGATGCCCACAATGTCATACCTGCCAATCTCTAACTGTGCTACATAATCACCCACCTTAATTCATATCCTGCATGTGATGAGAGTCCTTGACAAGGACGGCTTGGTCCCAAATGCTGGAGTACCCGGGGGCTATGATTGAGACACAATTTCAAACTGGATCGAGAATCTGAGCACAAACCAGACACTAGACAAAATCACGAGTAGGCTTACGATTGAGCACTGAATCACAATACAGGTCCTCCTTCAATGCTCGACCCTTGGCACCCAAAACATGACTGCCAATTAGCGGGACTGTCCTGACTTGTTAAAGTAGCTATGCCAGCTATCCATTCTCCGGGGAGTTAGAGCGTCTGAACCTCAGAAGCTGGTTGGATGGGTGCGTGTTGTAACAGGCCCCTTCCCCTAAGGCTGACTCCTAATGGCCCTGGCTGCTTGGAGAGATGATGATCATAGTCATGGATGAGAGCCAGATCCAAGATATCCTTGTCAGGCACCCAGAACTCCTCCGGTCCGAATCCTTCCCAGTCCATGAGGTATTGCTGAACACCTTGAACAGTACAGGAGTCCAAAATTTTTCACACAGTGAATACCTGTTCCCTATCAACAAACCTGGGTGGCAGCAGGACTGATGGTTGTGGGACTAACAGGCTGGTGTTCACAGGCTTTATCTTGCAAAGGTAGAAAGTGGGATTGATCTTGAGGGTCTTGGGGAACTGCAAGGTGCAGGCCATCAGGTTTACTTCCCTGAGAATTCTGAAGGGTCCAATGCACTTGGGCACCAATTTCCAGAACTCCACTTGGAGAGGCAAATCCTGAGTTGACAGCCAGACCTGTTTTCCAGGTTGCAAAACTGGGCCCTGTTTTTTCTTGCGGTTAGCCTTTACCTCAACCTTCCAGGTAGAAGCTAACACAATCTCCCTTGCCCTAGTCCATTTCTCCTTGCAGTGTTGGACAAGATCTTCAGCTGCCGGAACCCCAACTTCTCCCTCCTACTCAGGGAAGAGTGGCAGAGAATACCCAAATTGGCATTCAAAAGGAGACATCTCATGCACTGAATGTTGTAAAGAGATGCAGGCAACCTCTGCTAACATCAAATAGTCACTCCACTTGTTTGACCTCTCAGAGGCCAGGCATCTTAGGGTACATTCACCTGCTCAGTCTGGCTGTTGGACTGCGGTTGAAACCCAGAGGAAAGACTCACTGTTGCCGCAATCAGTTTGCAAAATCCCCTCCAGAAACGTGATGCAAATTGCAACCCACAATCTGACACAATGTCAGCTTTGTGAAACTATGGATCCTGAAGACCTGCTGCAGGACTATCTTGGCCATCTCCACTGCAGATGGAAGTCTGTCCAAGGCAATGAATTTGCAAGTCTTCAAAAAATGATCCACAGTTACCATGATAATGGTTTTCCCCTTGGAAGGAGGAAGACCCGTGAGAAAGTCCATGGAGATGTGAACCCATGGTCTTTCCAGAACAAACAGAGGGTGAAGGAGTTATTGAGGTAGGATATGGGTCTCCTTGTTCCAGGTGCATACCTTGCATGCCAGCACATATTGACGGATCTCCCTCACCATTCCAGGCCACCAATATCTTCTCTTATTGAACTTGAGGGGTATGGCAATCCCTGGGTGAGATGTCAATCTCAATGCAGGTCCCCTTCATAGAACTTGAGACCATTTGGGACTAGGAGTGAACAGCCCACCTGGAGGGCTATTCTGAGGAATCTCCCCTTGCACCTGAGCCTTGCAAACAAGTGTGTCAGTCCCCCAACAAATTGCTGCCATCACCTTCACTTGGGGCAAAATGGTGATAGGCTGCTTTTCTCATTTGGGTTTGTCTAACTGATGGGACAAGGCATCAGGCTTCTGGTTCTGAGATGCCAGTCGATCAGTTAGGACTAAATTAAAGGATTTAAAGAAAAGAGACCACCTGGCCTACCTGGAATTCAGTCTCTTGGTCTCCTGAATATAAGCCAGGTTCTTGCGGTCTGTCCATATGATAAACGGGTTCTTGGCCCCCTCAAGCCAGAGACATGAGCAGCTCTCTATTTCCAATGTTATTATTCACCTCTGCCCGCGATAGTCGGCTGGAAAAGAACACCCAATGGTGCCGTTTATTGTCCAAAGGTGTCAGTTGAGACACCTACTCTGACATCTGAGGTGTCCACTTCCCTGATAAAGGGAAGGTCTGGGTTAGGTGGGAGCTGCCACGAGCCACCAGTAGAGCTCTGCGAAAGCAGCCTCTGCCTTGGTAGTCCAAACGAAAGGGCTCGAGGAACTCTTGGTTAGTGCTGTCTGCAGAACCACCTCCGGGCCGAAATTTCTGATAAACCTTCAATAAGAGTTGGCAAATCCCAGGATGGACGATGGATGGTGATGGCTAATCTCCGACTGCCCTGTGTCTTACTAGGGTTCATCTTGAGATTGTCATTAGAGATGATGAACCCAAAAAAGAAATAGTTACATGAAATTCAGACTTCTCCAGTTCTACATAAACTCCATGATCCAGAAGCCTCTTCAGGACGTCTCTGACGTGAGAGACCTACTTCTCTGTGGACTTTGAGAAAATTATGATGTCATCCAAGTAAGATGAAGCGTACCTATGGAGAGCATCCCTGAGCACACTGTTTATAAAGGCCTGGAATCTGAGATAACCAAAGGACATCCTTCAGTTTATCTCTGAGTCCGTGGCAGTATCTCATGGCCAAGGCACTCTCTTGGGCCACAGTCTGAAATTCGGCCGCTGACCTTCCCCCTTGTTGAAACTTCATCAGGTGGTCTGAGGCTCAGCTGCCTCTGGCGGGATGATGAAACTCTTCCCTCATGGCGGCCATGAGGAAATCTTCGATCTGTGTTCCCAATGTGCGGTGGCCCAGTCAGATAATGAAGGCCATCTTTCCTCACCCCAAAGGGAACTGGGATGGCTGGAGCTCAAACGCTAACAAACATTGGTTGAGGAAACTGTGGCAAGAACCCGGGTCACCGTCAGATTTCCGCAGGTTTGGAAAATGTACTGGCTCCGGAGAGAGACCGACTGGTTCTCCCAAGCAACTCTGGCTTCCTCCTTGCAAAATCTCCAGGCTCTGTCAGGCAATATCTTCACTGTGTCTGGTCAGAATGGACGAAAGACTCTGATAGCACACTGTGTCCATACTGGCTCAATCGTACTGTGACAAGAGACAAGGATGGTTTGGACCCAAAGGCTGGAGTATCCGAGGCTAGGAACAAGACACAGCTTCAAACTGGATCAAGAATCTGAGCACGAAACAAATACTAGACAAAATCACAAGAAGGCTTACGATTGAGCACTGAGCCTTAGTTCAGGTACTACTTAAGTGCTTAATCCTTGAAGCTCAAAACATGATTGCCAATTAGTGGAACAGTCCTGAATCTTTAAAGGGGGCTGCAGCAGCTATCCATACTCCAGGGAATTAGAGCATCTAAACCTCAGAAGCTGTTTGGATGGGTGCATGTCGTAACATTGCGTGCATTCAATTTAACACTTTTAGTCCTGAATTTGTCACCCTTTTCAATTTTTCCCCCTTTTACACTGCAACCATCCCGCTGACTGCAATGTTGCCCTATCATTTGCCTGTCCTTTCTGACAGTCTTACTATACACTACCTCTGCTTGCAAACCAACATCTCTATCTTCAGCCCTATCACTCCGGTTCCCATCCCCCGGCCAAATTACTTTAACCCCTCCCCAACTGCTCCAGCATACCAGCCTGCAGGGATATTGGTCCCCTTTAGATTCAGGTGTAGCCCGTCCCTTTTGTAGTGGTCGTACCTTCCCCAGAAGAGATTGCAATGATCATAAATCCTGCACCAGATCCTCAGCCACATATTCATCTGTCATGTCATCCTTGGCACGTGGGACAAGCAGCAGTCCAGAGACGGTTACCCTGGAGGTCCTGTTTTCCAGCTTTCTACCAGCTCTCTAAATTCTCTCCATAGGACTTCCTCTCTTCTCTTAGTATTTTCATAACATGATAATTATTAACAGTTTTTTTTCCAATTTCTATTATCTACAACTACATTTTTTCAAATTGGACAACTTTATATCTCAGCTCGATGTTCAAAAATCAGACTTCTATTCCTATGCTGTACTCGTCCCAATAATTCCTTTTTCCCCTCTCTATTAATGGAAGGAAACAGTGTAATAGAGAACTCCAGGTGAGATATAAAATATCAGGCAGCATCTGTGAGAAGACAAACACTGTTAGCAATTCAAGCCTGAGGTATTTGATTTCCAGTTAAGTCTGTTTAGGCTTAACATGCCAGAATTGGATTTTGAAACTACATTTTTATGTATGAATCTCAGTCTGCCCAGCAACCTCACCTATCCAGATTATTTTGGATTATTGCATTTTGGTTGTTATTATCAACACTGTTGGGTGTTATCCATAAGCTAGGAGTACTTGGACTGGATTTCAATATCTCAGCTATTTATAATGATTGTAAACAAAATTATTAAAATACCACATTATGTGCATAATACATGAGTATATGCTTAACGCTTTAGTGAACAAGAGAATTGTTACTTTGATAATTTTGATTATTTGCTTTTGATTGTTTGATTTGGGTTTGATTTTTCCTACCTCACCTTTGTCAATTAGCACAACATAGTTTTCAAGTTGAATAAGCAGAGATCGACATTGTTCCTTTAAGCAAAAGAATAATTTTAGATTCCTATTTGCTGTAAAATTATGAAAATTTGGAGCTCTATTGTTCCTTCATAAAAACATTTTTGTAACTCATCTCAATATAAATAAAATTTCAAATGAAATTAATGTGCTTGAGTGGCAGGAAGCCATGGAGCACCACATAGCCAGCTGAAAGGCAAGTGCTCATTGCAGCTGGCCTCTCCAAATGGCCTTTATTTTAACACTGGCAATAATAAATAAATGGCTTACTGCCAGGCTTAAGTTCATAAAATCAAAGTTCAGATTTCTTTATTATAAATGATACTTTTTTAAAAGTTAGTATTGACAAAGATTGAAAGAATTTGCTATAGTACAATGGAAAGACTACTTAGAACTGCTTATAAGAAATACAAACACATTTTTCAAACAATTTACTTCCTTTGGAAATAGTAGTCCGTTTTCTTTCCCTTGTGAAACTGCATTTTGAAGCCAAAATTCCTGTACAATACAAATTAACTCCCACACATCACCAGAGGCTGTTACTAGAGTGCAAAGTTTATAATTCAAAGCAGCCAAACTTTTAAAACATAAATTCCTCTGACTGAAAGCTGAAGTGGAGAATATTTGGAGGATCCAGGATTACTAAATAAATACCTTTATTTGTATATGCAGCACATTGTACCTTGGCATTAAGCCTGACTAACTCCCAACTGAATCCTAAATCTGTTTCAGCAGAGTCAGCATTCAAAACTTTAAGTGGCAGGTTATTCTATAAACTATCCGATCTAAATAGCAAATTAACAAGTTGCATTTGGCTCTTTCTTTCCTTAAATCATTTTTATTTTGTGTTAGCCTCCACACTGATACACTTTTGTATATTCATATTTCTTGTAAGACTCTGTTGGGGGTGAACTGTTGTCTTCATGGTAATATTAATGAAGGACTTGAGTCTCATTCCAAACAGACCCATCATGTAGGATTGTGATGGATGGTCACCGTCCTAGGCCAGTAGGCCTCTCTCTCATGTTTGATAATCTCAGCTTTCTAAGCACAGCGTCTGTCACTTGTAGAGATAAAAACAGATGCAAGTAAACTTCCAACTAATAGTTTGTTTAGTTTCTGCTCGTAAATGGGAGTTCGTCTTCAGTGCTTAAATGTAAATGGAAAGCAGTTATGAAGTTGAAGCTGAAATATAGCTCTGTGGGAAGAAAGATGTAGGTAACTGCATCTTCTTTATTACTGCTCAAAGAATAATATTATACAATGGGTTGTTTACTTTGTGTTGTTTCAAACAGCCAAGCCGACTTTTAAGTTGCTTAGTTCAAGGAAGCTGCAGAACAGATGGAAGATATCTTGTAGCATATCAATAACTGATATATTTATAATAAGAAGGTTTTATGTACTCAAGGAAGTTAGTTTTACAACACTTACAGACTTAGCGGAGGTCTATGTCTTCATTTGTGTTAAAAGGATGTCTGAGGAAATATCATGTGCGTGTGAAGTCACCCAAGTGGTAGAGAAAGGGTGCAAATGTAGAGTGCAGCTCAGGCTTATTAGCAATGGGGTAAGGAACATCAAGAAAAAACCTGGAAGAAACACGGGGTGAACTAGAATCCATTCCTCTAGCTTTGGTTTCTGCAACGGATAACTTGTTCATCTGCATCACGGTTTGTCTTTTTAGTTTATAGGGATTGTACCTATGTTTTAGGAAATGGTTTGCAACTTGGAAATGTTTAAGATAGAAATCCTCTGTCAGTTTTAAAGGTTTTTTGTTAGAGTGCTGTTTGGATTTAATCAAGTACCATGGAAAATAAATGAACTAGGTTTTAAACCTCTGTAGTAGGGATAGAGAACCCACCATTTGAATAGTAGGTAATGGCAGCTAAACTCACCATGTAGAATAAACAGGGAAGGGAACTAGTCTTTGATGATTGGGTAGTCACAGTATAAATTCCCTTTAGTGAAAGTACTTGTGGCTATTTATATCATTTGAGTTTAGACCTTTGCAATCAGCAGACCAAATATGATCACAGTTGGTGCCTGACATGGTCACATTATATCAAATAATATCAATGTTATTTTAGAAAGAATTATTATTTAGCAGTAGTCCAACTCAGAGAGGTCTCAGCAAGTGCTACCGCACCCTACCTAGTACTATAAAATGGTCAACATCCTGGTTTCCAGCAGCTGTGCAGGCAAATGCTGGTCGATGTTATGAATGTGTTAACAAGATATCAGAAATAAGGGATAATACCCCGACTGCTTCTCATATTGAACATGATGAATATTTTATTCTTCAAGTCAGAGTCTGGAATGATGAAAGGTTAGAGCATAGAGTATGATGTAGATTACAGATCAAACACCACTGTAGAAATTACTGGATAGAGACCAATGCAATTTGTACAAGATATCAACAATATAGCAATAATTCATGCCTGGAGATTACAAATTGGCCTTTTTTTAGATAGAAACCAGCATCTGGGTGGAGACCACATGAAGAGCCCAGTGACCCATATCTTAATCCCAGTGCATGGGGATATTGTGTATTCCTTCCAAGCACACACAAGGTAGCGCCCACGCCAGTAAAGTTTAGAAGTACTAATGAAGCCTGGAAAACAGAGCTTGGGAACAGGCAAGAGAATTAATGAGAAGATTGACTTTAGCCAGTAAAAGACACATACAGGGACAGGTTCCTGTACAGGAAGCCACTGCAGCTTTCTCAGTACAAACTTCCAAACAAGTTTTTGAACTTTTGACTATTCAGAGTTTGCAGGCAGTATTCACCATGCATCTAGATGATTCTGGAAGAATGCCAGGAGATTAGTTGCCTTCTGGGCCAGTCATACTGCCCAACATATTTAGCAATTCTTATTAATGTTATTTCCAATAGCCCTGGTAACACCTCCACACAAGTGTGGAAATCCATATCAGATATATGTGTGAATTTATAAACAAATAAATATTACAGAGATACTATACTGTGCAGTTAAGTACCTATATATAGTTAGGGTGCCTCAGAATTTTTCAAAGTTCTATAGCAGTGTTTATGTATTTCACAGTACCGCTGCCACAAAAAAAAAACAAATTTCATGACATGTGAGTGATGATAAACCTCCTGTTGATATGGGTCTCTAATGTAGACTGAGAGTGGGAAGGGGGCAGGGAGAGGGGAATCCTGCTTGGGAAAAGGGGAAGGGAGTGAGAAGCACCAGAGAGGCATTCTGTAATGATAAGTAAAACAATAGTTTGGAATCAAATTACCTTGCCTGGTGTCTCAGGGCTGGGTGTGTCTGTACCCGTGCCACCAGGCACTCCTTCTCTGCCACCTGTCCCACACTCCTCCCACGCCATTCCCAGCACTCTTTGTTTCTGCCAGATTCATAAACTTCCTCTCCACTCCATGTTGACAAATGCAGTAGTGTGCAGAAGTCTCAGGCACCCTGGGGCAGGAGGGGTGTGTGTGTGTGTGTGTGTGTGTGTGTGTGTGTGTGTGTGTGTGTGTGTGTGTGTGTGTGTGTGTGTGTGTGTGTGTGTGTGTGTGTGTGTGTGTGTGTGTGTGTGTGTGTGTGTGTGTGTGAGAGAGAGAGAGAGAGAGACACACACACACCAAGGATTTGGACACAGTCATGGCATTTGACACATTATTCATGTAGAATTAGCCATGCAATATTGGCCTCTTTACATGTTGAGTGATTGTAAGCAATTTCTTGCAAATAGTAAACAATGTCTGGCCTATAATAGAGGAGCAGTCACAAGACCCCCCCCCCCCCCCATAGGACAAACAAAGCCAATTGCACCAATGCAGGTGTGGAAGTTAATTATATAGGCCTATTTCTGGCAGCCAAAGACCACCCACCTTATCGAAAACCTAATAGTGTACTTCTTGTGATAACTGATCTTTGTAAAGGATATACTTGATTAGTCTCTACGGCTTCTTGTAGAGAGATGGCAACTGTCACAGCACTCCAAAACTACATATTCCCATGTGTTGGCAACCCCACCTGCATACATGTAGACAAAGAGACTTCCTTCAGGGGTAAGAGCTTTGAAGCCATGTGTGAACAAACAGGAATGCAAGAGAAGTACAGCACTCTATTCCAGCCGCAATCGAGTGGCATGGCGGAGTGAAGGAATTGAGAGATTCAGGAGGCCTGCCGAAACTGGTCTACTCTGGAGGCAAAGGAGGCAACACTTGTCCCTGAAGTTCAACTGTCCATAATCAAAAGGGCCTATTGCAAAAATAAGAGCATACAAGAATGTTGTACACTATTGCTTAATGTAAAATGTCCACCTAAATACACCGCGATCACAAACTCAGGCCAACCATCACAACTCTCCTCAAAGAATTGAGAGAATTTATGGGAATTCAAGAAAAAAACAAAAGAATCTGACAAGACAATTTGGAAACCTCAAAAAGGAGCTGGATCCAAGAAAGGAAATTCCATACAAATAATTCCGACCCTAGTTTCCACGGTAGGTGGAAACCTTCTTGTGTTGTTGCCCAGGTCATTAACAATAGGACTGTGGTAATCGTGACCGGGAGGAGCAACAAGACCTCAGCATCAAATTTGCCCCAGCAGGATTGATTTACTCCCCCAGAATGAATGGAACTTTTATATTAGACCAGTACATGGATCCACCATGGAGTCCCTACACCCCAGTGGGGAGGGAGGATGAGATGTATTCAAAAGATAAAACACAGGTTTAGATCTAAACAGAAATGTATAAATTCCTGTTTACTTGATCTCATAGATGCATGGTCCAGGGATAATACATCCAAAATACATTGTTGTTTTCAGAGTAAGACAGACACAAACTCCAGGAAGCAATGTTGCCTTTACTGTATTTTATTTTTGATATTTGTGCTTATAATAATATTGTTCAGTGCTGCCTTACTTACAATTTGTTCTGTTGCAGACAAAGTCGCATTTACTACAGAAATTTCTCATCTGGCTCGGACACCCCTAAAACTTAATGACTGAGAGAATATTATTTGAGGGGACCTGTCAGTAATGATGGTTCTAATTTAACTACACCCTATCCTCGTTATATGCGTCTTCAGACTCTGAGGATTCACAGTTATGTGAGGAACCTATTTCTACCAACGTCTCCTTATACGTGTCCAAAACTCACAGTTATGCGAGGGGCACGGCTTTCCCGCCAATACAAGCCACATGCGCACGCCTCACAGTCTCACTGTTGGGACGAGAAGCACCGCTTTCCTGCCAATAAAGTCAGGTGTGCACGCCTGACAGTCTCACTCCCGCCAGTCTCGCATTGGTTTTGGCAAAGTGTGGATGTGCGATCTTGTGCTCTTAAACTTTTGTTGGTTTTACCTATGGTGCAGTAATTTTGTGCTTGAAATATTTAACTGTGCCTCCTAAGCGTCCGATGTCATGTCCTGGGCCATCAGTCGAGCGGCAGAGAACCACTTTAACACTTGAAAAAAAGTTGGAAATTATAAACAGCATGGCAGCAGTTGAAGGTAACACAGCTCTGGGACTCTACTGCCGGGAACAGAATCTTGCCTTTAAAGTTCTTTTATTGTTTGACAATGCGCCAGCCCATCCTAAGCACTGGGATAGCATTCATCCTAACAGTGAGTTTCCTGCCGCCTAACACAACATCGCTGATTCAGCCACTCGACCAAGGTGTGATCCACATTCAAGGCATATTTTTTTACGGTGAACTATCTCTCAGATGTTGCAAGCAACAGACAATTTTGAAAATCCCGGGAGGTTACCAACGGTGAGGGAATTGTGGAAGTCGGAACACTTGACACAAATGGCGATGGACATGGACCCAAGTTTAGAACAGAGTCAGCATTTCAGTCGTTCCCTATCATCAACCCTTCTCTACAAGCAAATTTATGCTGAAAAGCAAAATGCTGCCACGCAAACAACCCTCACCAATTTCTTCAAACCGGTGTCATCTCCTGCTGCCGGAAGTTCTAAGAGTTTTGTAAGTCTTGCTTCACCCCTTGCTGTGCTTGATATGATCCTGACACCACAACACCCACTCATCTCCTGGAGCAAACACACCTGCCACTGTTGGTGAGTACTGTAATCCCTAGTATGTTAACTTTCAACTTGACAGACAGACAGACAGACATACTTTATTGATCCCGAGGGAAATTGGGTTTCATTACAGTCGCACCAACCAAGAATAGTGTAGAAATATAGCAATGTAAAACCATAAATAATCAAATAATTATTTAATAATTAAATAATTAAACTTAGGCTGAATATTACCTTAAATTGATGAAATATAATACAAATTTTGCCTTGTGGTACTGCTTTTGTGTCGTATTGGTATGAAAATGTGCATAAATTACAGATAAAACATATTTAGGAAGCTCTCTGGAACGCATCTCTATTTTCTCCATTTAAATAATTATTCACATTATGCGTCGACTGCGAGGAACGTATCCCCTGCATATAAGAAGGATAGGGTGTATCACCAAATGGCCCTTATCTCTTGGTCATAGGTGATCTAATATACTGGAGCCTCTGACAAGGTGATTGTTTCTGCCCATGTGAACATTCACTCTGACGGCATTGCAGATGCAATGAACATAGGTACGTGGAAGGGCAAAGAGTCCTTTGCAGAAATGATTAATAAAATCCTAACAAAACTGAGATTCCAGCTGAGATTTTGAAGGTAAACTAATAGAGGAATCCCTTGAAATGGATCCCTCTACATTTGAAGGAAAGTATAGACGCCGTTGTGTCATTGAATAATCCCACACATGGGAACATGGCATTGAAGTTGTTTCTATAGATGTACCATGGTGAGCATTCTAACTGGCTTCATCACCATCTGGTATGAGGGGTGGGGGGGGGGGTGCTACTGCACAGGATCAAAATAAGCTGCAGAGAGTTCTAAACTTCGTCTGCTCCATCACAGGCACTAACTATCCAGGACATCTTCAAGGGGCAATGCCTCAAAAAGGCGGCGTCCATCATTAGGGACCCCCCTCCCCCCACCCGTCCTCCAGGACATGCTCTCTACTCACTGCTACCATCAGGAAGGAGGTACAGGGGCCTGAGAGCACTCACTCAACAATTCAGGAACAGCTGCTTCCCCTCTGCCATGTGGTTTCTGAATGGACAGTGAACCCATGAACACTACCTCACTACTTCTTTATTCTTTTTGCATTACTTACATAATTTAACTATTAACATACATATACACTTTCTGTAATTCACAGTTTTTTTTCTCTATTATCATGTATTGCTGCCACAAAGACAACAAATTTCACAACATATGCCGGTGATATTAAACCTGACTCTGATTCTGAGAATTTTTTAATGCAGACTTATTCAGTGGACAGGTATTTTATTGCACTTTCCCATTATGGTCAACAAGTAAATGAACTTACTTACTACAAAAGTTTTAGATGTTTCCTTTCATCCATTATTAAATGTCAAGGTAACACGACAATGTTCTGCATTTCTAAATGGTTCAGCAAAGCCCTTGACCCAGGTTGTTGCATGGGAATATAATTTGGAAAGATGCACTGAAGCAGAATGTGAGATAAAACAAAAATGTTTCCTTCCTGGTCAACTGAAACTGAAAAGTCCAAGAAACTTTTTAGAGATTTTTGTCCCATAGACTATTATACAGTATCTATCCAGATTTCCTATTTGCCTTTAATCAAACAGTCATGAATAGTTCGTGCTGTGGTGTGAATAATACCTTACCATGAAAATTAGTTCAGACTTATTGATATGCTCACAAATTAACTTATATTTCAGATAGACTTTGACTAAACAAGAAAACAACTCTATGACAAATTTTACTGTCAGTGACAAATTTTGGGATTACACCAATAACGTTGCTTCCCAAACAGACAATATTATATACACAGATAAGCCTTCAATTATTGTTGTGTATTCAATCACATGATGTTATCATAAACAGGAAGAGAGAGAAAAAAATGATACGGCTTTTCATGATTTAATAAAAATGTTAAGGGTAAAACTTTCTGTACAGCCATGCCTTGACAGTGCTCACTCTCATAATAGTCTGGATGGGATCCTTCAGTTCACTTGGAAGGTAGAAATTTCTGATGACCAAAGTTCAGAAATATTGCTATGAGGGATCACTCACTTTTTAAGGTTAGTAAAGGAAATGACAGAGTAATTTGATGATTTAACCTATGTTGCATACCTCTAGACAGAAATGCAACTCTAATTTTAAGGAGCAATTTGTGCTACATGTAACAAAGTGTGATCTAGAAGGACTTGATACTTGCCAGCAATTGCCAGAAGGAACTCAGTCAAGTTAAAAGAATATTTTTCTATATACAGTATTATGAGAGTAATTGAACTGACATAATCAGATGAGCGAGGCACCTCCTTTTACAAGATTCCTTTGCCAACTCGTACTAAACCTCTGATTGACTTAATGTTCTAGCTGAAGCTATAACAAAGATATTTCCAGCTGTTACACATTTAGCTTCCACAGCAACCAATACAGTTTCCAGGTGGATTAGCACTGCTTTAAATTGGGTTGAAAATTTTTTTTTTTTTTTTGCAGTTTTCCAATGGACAATTCCCTTACTGAACTTGTAGTGCTCTTTTGTTGAGGTGTTGAAGCCTGCAAAGATGGAAGTTTGGTGACTTCTGCTCTTTGTACAAAGGCTTCACTCCTAAGATTCTGTTAACTCTCATACTAACCCTGCACTACTCTGGGATGTCTCTCATGTTTGCTCTGCTATCACTTGCCTTGCATGCACCTTTTTGCCTATTCTTCTGGTTTGTCCTTAACCCTGAAAGAGTGGAAGACTGCCCTGATAATTTTATCCTTGTTCTTCTCCTTTTCCTGGTTCTGATCACTAACATTGCCTACTGGTATGTAGGTTTCTCGTCTCATCTTGAGGGAGATTGGAATGCATCTGTCACAAATAATTGGTCTACTAACAACCCAACAGAAAGATGAGTCATCAAACATGATTTTTCGATGACCTATTTGGATATTACACTTTTACTTTCTAACATGTATATGTGTTGCTTTAAAGATTTTATGTAGTGTACTTTGCAAATGTGTTGTCCATTGCCAATGATAGCATTATACCATCATGGTTTACACCTTTTATCTTTTAAAGCCATCTACCTTTCGAGCAGGAGCAAGTCTGAAAATGCTGGAAATCCAAAGGAACACATGCAAAATGCTGGAGGAACTCAGCAGGTCAGGCAGCATCTATGGAAAAGAGTAAACAGTCAAGGTTTTGGGTCGAAACTCTTCTTCAAAACTGGGTATGAGCATGTGATGAGATGGCAATCTAGATCATGCTCAACAAGGCCTGTATTTGGTCATCATGTGACACCATAACATATTCCCATTCTACATTTGATGATACTTGTACCTAAGTCTGGAGCCTTCTGCATTTTCAATGTCTCAATGCCAATGGTTCCAACAGAAAGATTTATCACTATATGACTTATCTCTATATAATTATTAACATTCCTTTCCTCCTCCATGCTTCATATGTTTCATATCACTTTTTTATTTGATTTGGACTGCACCATTGATAACTTCCTCCATTTCCCATGTTTTGCATTCATTTGTAATTCAATAACGTTTAAGAATTATGATGTAGAAGACATTTGTCCAATATGTAAACTGGGTTCAACTTTGGTCATGCTGTGTTCACATTTTTATTGTTGAAACTTTAGCTCTTTAATCTTAGTTGACATAAAGCAAAGGTCTATGAAAAGCCATTATTTTCTTCATTGGAAAAGAAATGTAATAGTTCTCTCATGTAAACAAATGGTATATATGGTATGTTGGTAGTGTTACACAGATTTCTACAATCCCACATGGTTAGGTAGTTGGTATCATGTTCCTCTTTTTTCAGTACTCTAAGGACTAGTCAGAATGTCTGGAATAATGACATAATTATTCCTTCTGCCAAAAACGCATTTCATGCTTGTTCCTTTATTTATCTAGAGAATAATATTTACATTAGCATAGGCAGGTTTTCAGGAATACAGTTTTTCAATGAAACTTGTTTTATTTTCTCCAGTGCATAACTTAAGAATTTCTCCAGCAGATTAGAAAATGTGCTGTAGCACAGAATAATACAAACTTTAAAGCAGTGTTCTCTGTGCCATTCTCCTGAATCAGGGGTTCCCAGCCTGGGGTCCATGAACCCCTCGGTTAATGGTAGGGGTCCATGGCACAAAAACGGTTGGGAACACCTGTCCTAAATGGTGTTCTACAGATTGGTTCGGAATCTCTACTCACTGCAAATATCAGTCAAGCCCAACATTATCCACACCACGCATTTTACCACATGGGCATCTTCCCAAAACAGTCATTAGAAGTGGAAAAAACAATTGATTTTTTTTCTCTTCCATAACACAGAAAGAACTCTAAGGACAATAATACTGCATTAGTTGTGGTCAAACTTAATTTGCAAAATTCCAGTATCAAAGCAGATACTCTCTGATGGGAACACATAACAAATTGAGTTTCTTAACCTCAAATGCCATGTGTTTTTCATTTGTGTCCAGCCAGTAGAGCATCAACATCATATTGCCTCCCATTTTAATGGTTTCAGCCACTACTACCCATGAACAATATCATGAGAGGTTGCTGCAGTTAAAGATAGATTGAATGGTTAAAGTTCACATATACCACACCATGAATGCAGCAGGCTCTTTCTATAAAAGTAATAGAAGGTTTAGGCCTTAGGACCCTCATGCCTGTTCATTCAGTAAGATCATGGCTGATCTTTTATCTTAGCGTCACAACCTCACACTGCTTAATATTCAAAGTTCAAAGTACAAAGTAAATTTATTATCAAAGTACATATATGTCACCATATAAAACCCTGAGATGCATTTTTTTGTGGGCATACTCAATGCAGGGGTGTCCAACTCATTTTAGGTCACGGGCCGGATTGAGCAAAATGCAGCTTCATGCGGGCCGGATCAGTCGGACGCGTGCGAACGCAGCTTTCGTTGCCTCCGTTTTTTTAGCCTGCTCTCATGTGTCTCAGTCTCTGCTATAACTACAAAGTGTTTCACTTTACAAATTCCGTTTCTTATGAAGAAGACTGCCGAGCAAGACTGCCGAATAAACACTAAAAACCCTGAAAACCTGGTACCTGAATAAACTCAGCATTAGCCATATCATACGCCATAGGCGCTTCGATTACTGGGGCCAGCTTTAATAGTAATTAGATATTATCTCGCGGGCCAAAGATAATACCACCGTGGGCCCGATTTGGCCCGCGGGCCTTGAGTTTGACATATATGATCTACAGAATAAAAACCATAACAGAAAGAACAGCCAACTAGGGTGTTCAACCAGTGTGCAAAAGACAACAAACTGTGCAAATACAAAAAGAAGAAATAATAATAATAAATAAATAAGCAATAAATATCGAAAACATGAGATGATGTGTCTTTGAAAGTTAGTCCATAGATTGTGGGACCATTTCAATGATGGGGCACGTGAAGTTGAGTGAAGTTATCCCATTTTGTTCAAGAGCCCGATGGTTGAGGTGGAGTAATTGTTCCTGAACCTGGTAGTCTGAGTCCTGAGGCTTCTGTACCTTCTTCCTGATGGCAGCTGTGAGAAGAAAGCATGACCTTGGTGGTGGGGGTCCCTGATATCGGATGCTGCTTTCCTGCGATGGCGCTCCATATAGATGTGCTCAATGGAGGGGAGGGCTTTACCTGTGATGGACTGGGGTGAATCCACTACTCTTTGTAGGATTTTATGTTCAAGGGCATTGGTGTTTCCAAACCAGGTTGTGATGCAACCAGTCAGTATACTCTCCACCACACGTCCATAGAAGTTTGTCAAAGTATTAGACGTCATGCTGAATCTTCGCCAACTCATATGGAAGTAGAGGCACTGCCATTAGAAGTTAGGGTGTTTACCCTCCACCCTGAGTTTAGGCTCACTGTGGCAGTGCATGAGACTATGGTTAGACATATCGATATGGGAATGGGAGGTCAAATTGAAATGGGTTGCCACCAAGAGATCCTGGCTTTAACTGCTTACTGTCACCTAATTGGTGATCGTTCCAGGTCTAATAATGTAAGTAGGACTCGTTGGAGGACAAAATCACATGAATTTAAGACCATAAGACGAAAAGGCATAGGAGCAGAATTGGGCCATTTGGCCCATCGAGTCTGCTCCGCCATTCAGTCATGGCTGATCCTTTTTTATCTCCTTTTCAACCCCAGTTCCTGGCCTTCTCTCCATAACCTTTGATACCATGTCCAATCAAGAACTTATCAAGCTCTGCCTTAAATACACCCAACGACCTGGCCTCCACAGCTGCCTGTGGTAATAAACTCCACAAATTCACCACCCTCTGGCTAAAGAAATTTCTCCACATCTCTGTTTTCAATGGACGCTCCTCTATTCTGAGGCTGTGCCCTCTAAATTTCCCCCACCATAGGAAACATCTTTTCCACATCTACCCTGTCTAGGCCTTTCAACATTTAAAAGGTTTCAATGAGATCCCCCTCATCCTTCTAAACTCCATCCTTCTAAGACCCAAAGCCATCCAACATTCCTTATATGATAACCCTTTCATTCCTGGAATCATCCTTGTGAACTGCCTCTGGACCCTCTCCAATGCCAGCATATCTTTTCTAAGATGAGGATCCTAATGCCTGCGAAAAATGCTATGGACCTATTTCTTTCCATTAATCCACTAGGTAAAGGTTTAATTTCAATTATCCAAGATAAGCTAGCAGCCTTACGACGGGCCCCTGTGGATAAAATTAAAATGGCCTGGGAGCAGGATTTAAATATCTCCTTATCCGAGGAGAGCTGGGACTCAGTTCTCAAATCGGTTAACTCAACCTCTCTTTGTGCTCGCCATTGTCTCTTACAGTTTAAGATTGTTCATAGAGCCCATATGTCTAAATCCAAACTATCTTGATTCTACCCTGGCATTAGTCCGCTCTGTGATAAATGCAAGAGGGGTGTGGCCTCTCTCATCCATATGTACTGGTTCTGTCCTAGCTTGGAGAAATTCTGGAAAGATGTCTTCACTACATTATCGGGTATTCTGAATCAGCACCTAGAACCTAACCCCTTAATTGCTCTGTTCGGTTTTTGGGGCGAGACAGATTTATGTCTGGGTCTGACCAAATGCCGAATACTATCCTTTGCCTCTCTCCTGGCGAGACGCTTGATCCTCCTGAGATGGAGAGATGTTGCCTCGCCCACTCATGCGCAATGGCTTAACGACATTATGGCCTGCTTGGACCTCGAAAAAATTCATTATTCAGTTCTCAATTCGGATTTAAAGTTCCATAAGGTCTGGGGGCCTTTTATCGAGTACTTTCATAACCTTCCTCTTGACTAGGGGTTTTTTTTCTTTTTGGTCCCTTGCTTTCAGCTCCCTTTTTTTTTCTGGTAGTAGGCATTATTATCCTCTGTTGCTAAGTGTATTCACAGTCTGGGAGTTTGACTGTCCGGACTTATACTCTCATCGTGTGGTGGTTGGTCTGGAGTTGTTGTTTTTTTCTTGTGTTGTGGGGTTTGGGGAGGACACTAAGCTCACTTGTCTTTAATTTAGGTGCTTTTTTGTTAAATTCTCTTCCTTTGTAGCATATTGTTATTGTATGCTTAACCTTGCTCTGTATTAATGCTCCTCATTGGGATTTGGGGTTTTTAATTTTGTAAAATGTTTTGAAAAACTAATAAAAAAATAAAAAAAGATGAGGATCCCAAAACTGTTCACAATACTCAAGGTGTAGCCTCACCAGAGCCTTATAAAGCTTCAGCATCACATCCTTCCTATAATGGTCTTGAACATGAACAGGCTATTGGAAATAGCTGATGGGATGGCACAATGAAATGCATGTTGTATTGCAAAGCTGACAGAAACACAGCATTCAGTAGCAATGAGATGATGATAGTCTTTCTCACTGTCCATTACACCCCCGGTCTTGATGCCAAAATCAAAACAGCTGATGCAGTTTACCACGTTATCATCCAAGGTCATCAATTCTCATGACCTTCTACAGATGCACAGTAGAGAGCATCCTAACATGCTGCATCACTGCACGGTGCAGAAAATACACTGCGGCAGACAGGAAGGTTCTACAGTGGGTAGTAAACACTGCCCAATGCAGCTTACCCATCATCAAAGGCATATATACAGAAAGATGCTGGAAAAAGGCCATGAACATCATGAAAGATCCCACACACCTTATTCAAGGACTGTTTGTCCCCACTCCCATGAGGGGGAAGGCTACATAGCATCAGTGCCAGAGATAGCAGCCTCAAAAGCAGTTACTTTCCTCAAGCAGTAAAGCACCCACTGATGCATCCCACCACTACGACTTTATCATTTTCTATCTGTCATCTTATGTACAGTTACTCCTGTACCTAGCATCACTTTATGTGCATACAATCAATCTATGTACGTAGGCTGTCTTATGTATTTATATTTATTGTGCTTTTTTTATTATTGTTTTCTTTATCTAATTGGGTATTTTTTTGTGCTGCATCGATTATTTCATTCTCCTTTACACCTGAGTACTGGAAGTTACATTAAACAATCTGGTAACATAGATGACAAACATCAATGGACCCAGCACTCATCTCTGAGGAACACTAGTCACAGGCCTCCAGTCAGAGAGACAACTACCATTCTCTGGCCACTCCTACTAAGCAAATGTTGAATCAAATTTACTACTTTATCCTTCATCACAGAGTCTTGCCATCTTCAGAAGTTTTCTGATGACTCTGCCATAGTTGGATGCATCAACAAGGGAGATGAGGCTGAGTACAGGGCTACGGTGGGAAGCTTTGTCACATGGTGCGAGTAGAATCATCGGCAGCTTAATGTGAAAAAGACTAAGGAGCTGGTGGTGGACCTGAGGAGGACTAAGGTACCGGTGAACCTTGTTTCCATCCAAGGGGTCAGTGTGGACATAGTGGAGGATTACAAACATCTGGGGATATGAATGGACAATAAACTAGACTGGTCAAAGAATACCGAGGCTGTCTACAAGAAGGGTCAGAGCCGTCTCTATTTCCTGAGGAGACTGAAGTCCTTTAACATCTGCCAGACGATGCTGAGGATGTTCTATGAGGCTGTGGCGGCCAGTGCTATCATGTTTTTCTGTTGTGTGCTGGGGCAGCAGGCTGAGGGTAGCAGACACCAACAGAATCAACAAACTCATTTGTTAAGGCCAGTGATGTTGTGGGGGTGGAACTGGACTCTCTGCCGGTGGTGTCTGAAAAGAGGATGCTGTCCAAGTTGCATGCCATCTTGGACAATGACTCCCATCCACTCCATAATGTACTGGTTAGGCACAGGAGTATGTTCAGCCAGAGACTCATTCCACCGAGATGTAACACTGAGCGTCATATGAAGTCATTCCTGCCTGTGGCCATCAAAGTTTACAACTCCTCCCTCGGAGTGTCAGACACCCTGAGCCAATTGGCTGGTCCTGGACTTATTTCCACGGCATGATTATCCTATTATTATTTAATTATTTATGGTTTTATATTGCTATATTTCTTCACTATTCTTGGTTGGTGTGGCTATAACGAAACCAGGTTCCCTCAGGATCAATAAAGTATGTCAGACTGTCTGTCTGAATGACAAACAACTGAACCTTTTGGACTAGCCACCCATGAGGTACTTTTCTAAACTTCACATGGACACAATCCATTGCCTTTCTTTCATCAACCTTCCTCGCTAGCTCATTGGAAAAACTCTGGAAGATTGGTTAGACATGATCTATCATGCACAAAGCAATGTTGACTACCCTCATAATATCCTGTCGATCTTATATATCCTGCCCCTTGAATAACTTCCAATAACTTACCCAATACTGGCATCAGACTTACTGGCCTTTAATTTCACAACTCACACTTGGAGCCTTTCTTGAACAACTGAACAATATGAGTTATCCTCTAATCCTTTGGTACCTCACTTGTGGCTAAGGACATTTTAAATACCTCTACCAGAGCCCCTGCAATTTCTGCACTACCTTCCCACAAGGTCAGGGGGACACCTTGTCAGGCCCTGGAAACTTAAACACCCTTATTTGCCTCAGGACAGCAAACACATCCTCTTCGGTAATCAGGATGCAGTTTATGACCTCAGTACTGTTTTGCCTGAGTTCTATAGACTCCATGTACATACCTTGAGTAATTACAGATGCAAAAACATCAATCCAAGATCTCCCATACCTCTATAGAACTCCTTGGGGTTCTCCTTTACCTCGTCTGCTAGAGCAATGTCATGGCTTCTTTTATGATTTCCCTCTTAAGTATTTTCTTGCATTTCTTATACTTAAGTACCTCAATTGTTTCTTGCTGCCAATATCTGTTATGCACCTCTTTAACGTAACCAGGCCTCAAAATCCCTTGAAAAGCAAGGTTCCCTAAATCTGTTAACCATGCCTTTTATTTTAACAGGAACATACAAACTCTGCGCTCTCAGGATTGCCCTTTTGAAGACTCCCAATAGACAATAGGTGCAGGAGTAGGCCATTCAGCCCTTCGAGCCAGCACTGCCATTCAATGTGATTCAATGTGACCATCCACAGTCAGTACCCCGTTCCTGCCTTCTCCCCATATCACTTGACTCCGCTATCCTTAAGAGCTCTATCTAACTCTTTCTTGAAAACATCCAGAGAATTGGCCTCCACTGCCTTCTGAGGCAGAGCATTCCATAGATCCACAACTCTCTGGGTGAAAAAGTTTTTCCTCAACTCTGTTCTAAATGGACTGCCGCTTATTCTTAAACTGTGGCCTCTGGTTCTGGACTCCCCCAACATCGGGAACAGTTTTCCTGCCTCTAGCATGTCTGCTTCCACTTACAAAGTATCTATTTGCCAGAAAACAGTTTTTCCCAATCCAAACTAAGCATGTTTTTTCTGATGCCATCGAAATTGGCCTTCCTTCAATTTAGAATTTCATCCCGAGGACCCAATCTATCCTACTCTATAATGATCTTGAACAATTTGAATTATAATCTTTAGATCTAAAGTACTCCCCTTCACACACTTCTGTCACCTGCCCTGACTTGTTCCTTCACTGGAGATCCAGTATCACCCTTTCTCTGGTTGGACATCTATATATTGATTAAGGAAACCTTCCTGAACACATTTGACAAATTCTATCCCACTGAGCCCTTGTACAGTATGGAAGTCACAGTCAATATGTGGAAAGTTAAGATCACCTACTATCACAACCTTATGTTTCTTGCAACTGCCTAATCTCTATAGAAATTTGCTCCTCTATATCCTCAGAACCAGAATCAGGTTTATTATCACCGGCATGTGACGTGAAATTTGTTAGCTTAGCAGCAGCAGTTCAATGCAATACACAATCTAGCAGAGAGAAAAATATAATAATAAATCAATCAATCAATCAATTAATTATGTATATTGAGCAGATTTTAAAACACGTGCAAAAACAGAAATACTGTATATTAAAAAAAAAGTGAGGTTGTGCCCAAAGATTCAATGTCCATTTAGGAATTGAATGGCAGAGGGGAAGAAGTTGTTCTTGAATTGCTGAGTGTGTGCCTTCAGGCTTCTGTACCTCCTACCTGATGGTAACAATGAGAAAAGGGCATGCCCTGGGTGCTGGACGTCTTTAATAATGGACACTGCCTTTCTGAGACACCGCTCCCTAAAGATGTCCTGGGTTCTTTGTAGGCTAGCATCCAAGATGGAGCTGACTAGATTTACAACCTTCTTCCGCTTCTGTGCAGTAGCCCATCCATACCAGACAGTGACGCAGCCTGTCAGAATGCTCTCCACGGTACAACCATAGAAGTTTTTGAGTGTATTTGTTGACATGCCAAATCTATTCAAACTCCTAATAAAGTATAGCTGCTGTCTTGTCGTCTTTACGACTACATCAATATGTTGGGACCAGGTTAGATCCTCAGAGATCTTGACACCCAGAAACTTGAACCTGCTCACTCTCTCCACTTCTGATCCCTCTATGAGGATTGGTATGTGTTCCTTTGTCTTACCCTTCTGGAAGTCCACAATCAGCTCTTTTGTCTTACTGGTGTTGAGTGCCAGGTTGTTGCTGTGGCACCACTCCACTAGTTGGCACATCTCACTCCTGAATACCCTCTCGTCTCCACCTGAGATTCTACCAACAATGGTTGCATCATCAGCAAACCCTGCTAACTATACGAGGATCTATAATATAATCCCTTTAACAAGGTAATCCTTTTCTTGTTCCTCTGTCACACCTCATTTGCCTCATTAGACAAATGCTCCTGTCTGCCCTGTCAGAGCACTGTTGTGACATTCTCCATGATGAGTAAAGTCATCCAAGATGGATGTCCCTCAATCATGTCCTGCTTCTCCCGCGAGCGAGTCTCACTAATGGCTGCAGTGTCATGCTGAACCATGCTCTCAGCTCATCCGTCTTTCCTACAATACTCCAATCAGTAGGTGTATGCACACAGCATTGAAATAGATGCAACTCAGAACATTATTCCCACCAAGGTCAACCTTTTGATTCCTGTCTTTGTATGCAGCTTTAACAAATTATTTCCTCACCACCTCTCCACTATCTTCCCTGGCACTCTATATCCCATTCCCCTGCAAGTCTAGCTTAAAACCCTCAAAGCAGCACTATCAAACTTTCCCACAAAAATATTGGATTTCCCTCCAGTTCATATGCAAAGTGTCCCAATTTTACAGGTTTCCCCTTCCCTGGAAGAGAGCCAATGACCCATAAATCTGAAGGCAAAGAATGGGAATAAAGGGGGCCTTTTCTGGTTGGCTGCCGATGACCAGTGATGTTCTGTAGTGGTTGGTACTGGGACCAGTCTTTTGTGTTATATGTCAGTGACTTGGATGATGGAATTGCTGTCTTTGTGGCCAAGTTTGTGATGTACCAAAGATAGGTGGGAGGGCAGGTATTGCTGAAGAAGCAGGGCATCTGCAGGAGGACTCAAATAGATTGGGAGAATGGGCAAAGTAGTGGCAGATAGAATATAGTGTATGGTGATGCACTTTGGTGGAAGGAATAAAAGCATAGGATATTTTCTGTACAGGGGAAAAATTCAAAAATCAAATGTGTATAGGGACTTGGAAGTCCTTGATCAGGATTTCCTTCAGGTTAACTTGCAGGTTGAGTCGGTAGTAAAGAAAGCAAATGCAATTTTAGCATTCATTTTGAGAGGATTAGAATATAAGAGCTGAGGCTTTAGAAGACATTGGTCAGACCAAACGTAAAGTATCATGAGCTGTTTTGGGACCCTATCTAAGAAAATATGTGCTGGCATTGGAAAGATTCCAGAGGAAGTTCATGAGAATGATTCAAAGAATGAAAGGGTTAATGTATAAGGAGCATTTGATGGCTCTGGGCTTGTACTTGCTGGTTTTTAGAACAATGAGGGTTGATCCCACTGAAGCCTATCAAATATTGAAAGGCCTACATAGAGTGAATATGATGAGGATGTTTCCTATAGTGGGTGAGTCAAGGACCAGAGGGCGCTACCTCAGAATGGAGAGATGTCCATTAGAACAGAGATGAGGAGAAATTTCTGTAGCCAGAGGATGGTGAATCTGTGGAATTCATTGCCATGAACGGCTGTCGATGCCAAGTCTTTGAGTATATTTAAAGTGGAAGTTGATATGTTCTTGATTAGTTCAGTCAGGGTGTCAAAGAGAGGGTGTTACAGAGAGAAGGCAAGGGAATGGGGTTGAGATAAATCAGCCATAATGGAATGCCAGAGAAGTCTTGATGGGCTGAATGGCTTAAATCTGCTCCTATGGCTTAAAGCCTTAGGAACTCCCTTGTTAGCCAAGGTTTCCTCATTCTCCCTTTAGAATACTTCTTTGAGATTTCTGTGGCTGTGCATTACTGTCCATACAAGGAAAAACAGAATCAACTGTACCACTGACACCTTCCTCCCTCTCTGATGCTCTAAACAAATTATATGCATGCTTCGAGGCATGCAACACCAGCCACAAAAGCTAACTCCTCCCATGTGTGCAGGCACCGCCTGTAATAGCAGAGAATTGAGAAGAACTCTGCAGAGTCAACTCCTGTAAGGCGGCCGGGCCAGCGAACATTTGAGGCCAAGTACTCAGGGAGTGTGGACACCAATTCACTAATATCTTCATAGATGTCTTCAATACTTCACTCATCCAGGTTTCTGTCCCCTCGTGCTTCAAATCAGCTACCATCGTCTCCATACAAAGAACTCTACACCTTCAGAACTAAATGACCAATTCCAGTAGCACTGACATCAATCATCAAGAAGTGCTTTGAGTGGCTGATAATGGCACATATCAAAAAATATGCTTACCAACAGACCCGCTCTACGATGCCATAGCACCTGGTCCAGACACACCGAGAAAACAAGGACACTTACTGTATGTCAGAATGCTGTTTCTGGCTTTCAGTTGGGCATTCAACACTATTGTCCCACAAACTTTGATGAACAAACTCCTACTCCTCGGTCTAAGTACACCACTGTGTAACTGGGTATTGGATTTACCAACCAACAGACTTCAGATAGTCGGGATGTACATCATCCTCATCACAGGTGCCCGCCAGGGCAATGTGCTGAGCCCATTGAGGTACTCTGCTCACACATGGCTGCATGACCAATCACCCAAATGGTCACATCATTAATTTTGCCAGTGACACAACAGTAGTGGAGCTCATAACCAACAATGACGAGACAGCATACAGAGAGCCAATCGAATAGTGCCAGGTCTGGTACCAGCCCTCGAGTTCTTCCAGTACTTTACCACTACTCTGTTACTTCCCGTCAGTCACCTTTATGTACAGCGTAGTGCCACTTAATGGATGGACATACAATCATTCTATGTATATAAGCTATCTTATGTATTTATATTTATTGTGTTTTTTATTATTAGTAGTATTATTGTGGTACTTATCTTTCGTGATTTTTTTATGTTGTATTGGATCCAGAATAACAATTATTTTGTTCTCCTTACACATTTTTTTTTACAGGAAATGATGTTAAACAATCTTGATCTATCCTGCATTTTCCAGATTGCTACCAGAAACTCCAGCCATTGCTGTTCTGCCATCATCCCTGCTAGTGTCCCCTTCCAATCAACTTTGGTCAGCTTCTCTCTCATGCCTCTGTAATTCCTTTTACTCTGATGTAATACTGATACATCTGATTTTAGCTTCTCCCTTCCAAACTGCAGGGTGAATTTGATCATATTATGTTACTGTTTCCCAAGGGTTCCTTTATCTTAAGCTCCCTAAACAAATCTGGTTCATTACACAACACCCAATCCAGAATTGCCTTTCCCTAACAGGTTCAACAGCAACAGCAAGCTGCTCTGCAAAATCATCTGATAAGCTTTCCTTTTGGGATCCAGCACCAATCTACCTGCATATTGAAATCCCCCATGACTATCACATCATTGCCCTTTCTCTACATGTCTTTTTATCTCCCATTGTAATTTGTACCCAACATTCTGCCTGCTCTTCAGAGGACCGTATACAATTTCTATCAGGTTCTTTTACATTTGCAATTTCTTAACTCAATCCACTAGGATTCAACATCTTTCTATCCCATGATATTTCTTTCTAAGGATTTTATTTTACTTTTTACCAATAGGGTCATCACACCACCTTTGCCTACCTGCCTGTCCTTTTGAAATTATGTGTATCCTTTGACGTAAATCTTCCAAATATGATCTTCTTTCAGCCATGACTAGGTGATGCCCACAACATCATACTCAGCAATCTCAAACTGCACTACAAGATCATCTACATTATTCTATATACTTGTTTATTCAAATATAACACCTTCAGTCCTGTAGTCATCACTCTTTTCAATTTGCCCCCATATTGGTCTTCAGCTCATCCCATTAACTACAATTTTGCCGTATCATCTGTCTGTCCTTCCTCACAGTCTCACTACACTCTGCATCTACTTGTGTATCAAATGCCCCATCCACAGCCCCACCCTCCCCACCGCCATATTAGTTTAAATCCTCTGCAACATGTCTAGCAAACCTGCTCATAAATATAGGACTTCCTCAAGTTCAGGTGTAACCTATCCTTCTTGTGCAGGTCATACCTTGTCCTGCAGAATCCCTATCACTTCTGCTTACCTCTTCTCATTCTGCATGACAGAAACAGACAAAGGTTACATAATCTGTTGACCATCGTACACACTAGTTTCTTAATGAATTACTGGAATTCCATTTCATTTTTCTTTTAGATATTTTCTATAGGCACTGTACACCTGCAAAACATGTATTTTGGAAATGGCACTCTGGGAATGCCTGAATCCAAGCAAACCTATTTCCTCTCTGCCTGGTGGATTCCAGCAAGAGAAAAATTAAAGTATTTATCTCCCATTCTATCAGACGTCAGTGGTCTCCCATACACAACACTGGCAGACTCTAGTTCCAGATGGAAACAGGTAGGCTCTTAATGTTCAGTGCAACCGTTTTGTGGTCCTTCCCTAAATACTGTGGTTCTTGCCCTCCTTTGTGTTAATGACTGCTATGGATGTTAGATTTGTGAGGACAGCTTTTTGAAAGGTTAAGAGTCTCAATTCTTGTCCCTCAATGACTTTGAGGTTACACAATTTCCTCCATAGGCATTGTGAAATGAGTGAGAGTCTTTCTCCCACTCCTTACCTTCTCTGTTCTAACAGTCTTTCTTGTTCCATACACGCTCTGTTCATTCTCTCAGCTATGCTGTAGAGGAAAGAGCTTGCTTACTAATGCATTGATGTTTGGAAGCAAATGCTTTGTGCAGAAGCCAGAATTCAGCAAGAAATCTTCCATCATCTGTTACTCAACTCCCCCTCTCAATTTTGAAAATTCTATTGAAAACGCAATTAACTTAATTAGAGCTGAGACCAGAAGAAATCAGCCAGCAACTAACCTGGAAGTAGTGGGTAACCTACTTTAACACTTAAAGTGGACTACCTACCGTTTGTGCCCTTTCTACGGCTGTATGCTTTTTCAGCCACAGTTAGTAGGGAGCATTAGCTGAATCATCTAAGTGGCACTGTTGTTGAAAAGTCACAACTACAAGCTGAATGACATAAGGTTCTACCCAGTTATATTTTAGGTGGGTTTTTCCAGTCTTTGCCACCTTTCCCTTTACTAATATTCAGTTCAACCCCTCCAAAAATGCATATAAAAGTATGGGTTGGCCATTTGGTACCCAGAGACCACTTAACAACAGGTTCTACTGATCTAAGCTTTTGTCTTTACCCACTGGGTACTTAATGATCATCATCTCAAAATATATGTGATATTGGCAAGGACATACTTGTTGCCTTTTTCTCACTGCCCAAGGACACTGGGCCTCCTTCTTTTAACCATTTAAGGTTCTGCATCGGCATAAAAGTGTTTTGGTTACCACCTAGAAGGCCTACAATCTTATGTTGTGTCTTTGCAGAGCACCAGGAGGCGGGAAGGTGTACGAAAGGCCACTGGAAGAAGAAAGAGCTGGGGATAATAATAATGAAGACCACAGGGCCTCGTGCCTACTGATACCACAAAGCATCACACCAGAAAGAGTCACCATGGGGAATGAGTTAATTAAATTAGAGGGGAGTTTGTTTCACAGGGTTACGTCAAGCCTGAGTGGAGTGCAGTCTGGCTTTATTCATCAAGAACTTGGTGCAGACATTCACCAGAGTGGATGCCCATAAAATACCCATTGCTCCATGAGCTTAGCAGGAGGACCACAACTTGGCCACTATAACAAGGCTCTTATGAACGTTAGTGAACTATCTAATTTGCACTATTGAATGCAAGAGATAGAGGCCTGGAGGAATCTACTTCCAAGATTAAGCTGTGTAGCTACAAGATCATAATCATAATCTCAACCATGGATTGGTTCTTTGCTGGATAATAGCGACAGACCCTCACGGTGCCTCTGGAGGCAGAGCTGGAGGCCACGCAAAATCTTTCTGCTTTTATGCGGTCTCACCTTGATCCAGCTGAGCAGCTGCTGTTCATTGAGTGGAGAAATGTCATTCAAGAGCACCTGATTTTTAATATTAGGCACAGAGATTCTACCCAAGAAGAGATGACACGTGTCAGCAGATAGCTATTTTGTACATGCAAAGAGATATTGCCTGGGAGAAGATTGCTGTTCTATGTGAACAGAAAAATATAACATGAAACTCATTTCCCTAATACAAATGCAGATGCATGCACCCCTTACTCAGTCTTTTCTTCATTATGAGCAGAATCTTGTTCAGGTTTATACAGAGTCTGGACATGAAGAAGAGTATAAATAACAGAGACCAGACACCTCCGATTCAAGGTCTATCAGCAGTTAAATTTCCAATCTGGAAATTGAAACAATTGTGGAACGTTCTGGAAGTCAGCCTGCACTGCACCATAGTCTACCCAATCTAACAAGAGAGTGGCTGGCATGCCGTTTCAGATCATTTACAGAGCACCAAATAACTTCCCAGCAGAACCATCCAAGCAGCATCCTCTCATCAACTGTCCCCAAGCAGTTGTCTGAAGTCAACCCATCTGCGTGGACTCTGAATGTGAGAAGCTTTCAAACAGCTCTAATGGAGCCATACAGCTGCACTGATGGAAAACTACAATTCTGAAATCATTATACATGGAATGCTGCCACAGGAATTCAGCACCCATCATTGAGGGCACCCACCTCCATCCTCTCTTCTCACTGCAGCCATAATGGAGGAGGTGCAGGGGCCTTAGGTCCCACACCATCAGGTTCAGTAACAGTTATTACCCTTCAGACATCAGCTGCCTGAACCTGCATGATAACTGTACTTACCTCAGCATTGAACTAATTCCACAACCTATGGACTCACTCTCAAGGACTCTACGTTTCATCTTCTCAGTACTATTTAATTAATTAATTTACTTGTTATTTGCTTCTTTTCAACTTGCAGTTTGTCTTCTTTTGCACTTTGGTTGTTCGTCAATCTTTGTGCGTGGTTCACTATTGATTCTATTGTATATCTTTATTCTACTGTGAATGCCTGCAAGAAAGCGAATCTCAGGGTAGCATAAATGTGCTTCAACAATAAATTTACTTCAAACTTTTGGACTTTGATCTTCGATATATAATAAAACTCTGATGATCTGCTACCTGACTACTCAGAAATCCCAGTTGCAAGGAATCTGGCACACAAGATGACGTTTGCTGAATTCCATTGAAACACAACAGAGCCCCAGTTCCAACACTGCCTCAGTGCTGTGTAGCCTTGAAACTCACAGGATCTGTGTAACAAAAATGGGGTTTTACTCACAATAACATCCAATTGACTAGAAGATTTGCCAGTCCGGCACCACCAAATTCCTGAGGGGGCTGCATGACTAGAGTTTTACCGTGTAATGCAAGTGAAATCAAAACATAACATGCTGGGATTACTCAGCAGGTCAGGCAGCATCTGTGGAAAAAGAGACAGTTAATATTTCAAGTTAGGTATTCATCTTAAGAAGTGTTTGCAGAATTTTCTATTTTTATTTCAGATTTTCAGTATCTGCAATTGATTTTGATTCTCTATAAATGCAGTGAAATGGAAAAGAGCATTAAGGTTTGTAAATTAATAGAAAAATGTTACGATTGCTGACCTTTGTGCTGCTTGATTTATGCTGAATGTTAGAAATGAGTCTGAACATAGTCGCACTGTTGAAATACATCCTGATTTGGGAAAACATTATCCGTCACTCTACTAATTGAGACTAGTGTGGCAGGTTTGCTGGAAATCCTGCTGCGCCTCAGCCAAATGGATTGTTGCTAGAGTGCTACACCACTGGGACATCCGATGAATGAGCACTACAGCAGCTAACATGAAAGTATTTTCCATTAGTTTAAGCATTCTGCTTGAAATTTGGAAGGTGCTTGAGCAATGTGCTGCAAGTTTAGAGCTATTAGATAGGTGTTCTGATGTCAACAAAATGTCCTTTTAAATAGATATAAACACAACAGAGTAGATCATTGTTCTGTGGGTAATCAACATAGGTCATAGTTTGCACCAAAAGCTCCAACAAAGGAGGAAATGGGTTACTCACAAACTGTGCTGTATTTAAATACATGACTGACATGTCTGTGCCAATATCCCTATCGGGATGCCTTCATCCAGAAGTGATCAAGTGATTGCAACCGCAATCTAGCGCCAGTTCATTAAATTTTTCTGCAATTTTCTTTGCAGAATCAAAGGATGCCAACGGATCAAATTTCTGGACTTGCATGCTCAAACTTAAAACTGTGCAAATATCTGTGATGACTGCCATGGCCTAAAATAGATTAGTTAAAAATGAATCAACTGCTTTTTGAATGCACCACTTGTGCTGGCAGCTCATTCCACACTCCAACGAACCTCTGAGTGAAGAAGTTTCCCCTCATGTTCTCCTTAAACTTTTCACCTTTCACCCTTAACCCATGACCTCAGTTGTAGTCCCACCCAACCTCAGTGGGAAAAGCCTGCTTGGATTTACCCTGTCTATACCCCCGATAATTTTAAAAACCTCTATCAAATCTCCTCTTAGTCTTTCACATTCTAAGGAATAACCTGGTGATTGACAGGTTATAAGCAGAGAAGTATTAGATGGACTGCATTCTCTACTCTAGAAGACCTTGGCCTTGCAGACGACCTCACATTAATTTCACATAATTACCAGCACCTGCAAGAGAAAACTCAGCACCAGTGGACAGTTTGGACTCAGAGTCAGCCAGAGTCATGAGACCATGGTAGAGTCTGCTCCTCCTGTGAAGGCATATGACATCGACTTATCCAGCAGCGGCAGATTCACCTTCCTGGGCAGCATCATTCAGCAGGATGGTGGGACCAAGGATGACCTCCAGTGCAGACTCAACAAAGCTAGAAACATCTTTAGATCAATGAGCAACATATGAGGATCAACCAAGTACAGCATCCACGCCAAGGTGAAGAAGCTGTACCAGAGCTGTGTTCTGTCCACACTCTTGTACGGGTCAGAATGCTGACGCATGACTGGTGCTGACCTTGCCAAGCTGTTGTCATTCCACACCATCAGCCTCTGGAAGATCCTCCGCATTTTCTCGCCAATATAGATCTTAAACCATGCCCTACTGCTTCAGTATCACCAGTTGCTGCCACCAGGCAGAAGATACAGGGGCCTCAGGGGCCTCAGGTTCAAGAAAAGTTACTACCCATCAACCATCAGGCTCTTGAACAAAAGGGATAACTGCACTCATTCTACTTCTGGTGTTCCTACAACCAATGGTCTCACTTTAAGGACTCTTTATCTTTCTTATTACTTTATGTTTATTAGTTATTGCTATTTATTTATATTTGTATTTGCACAGTCTGTTGTTCATTGCTCTTGTTTACAGTCACTCTTATTTTGATTTATTAAGTATACCTGCAGAAAAAGAATCGCAGGGTGATATGTGGTGACGTGTATAGATTCTGATAATAAATCTTACAATGAACTTTGAACTTTTGAGGATATGGCCACAATCATCATGAGGAAACATTGGAGATGGATTGGGCACGCAAGGAGAAGAGAGGCCAACTCTATCATCAAGACAGCACTTCATTCGGCTCCTGAAGGGCAGAGGAAATGCAGGAGACCAAAGACAGCTTGGCGCCATACAGTGGAGGCAGAAATTAGGACCTTGAACCACAGCTGGGGCACAATAGCAAAGATGGCCAAAGACAGACAGAGATGGAGGACTTCCATTGCTGCCCTAAACACCAGTGGCATAACAGGCAGTAACTGATCAAACAGAGCTCTAAAGAGTTACTAGGTAGCCAAGAAGGAGCTTAATATTGGCCTTAGGAGAGCCAGTCACTATCATGAGAAGGCCTTGACAAGTAGTATTAAAGAAAACCCAAGGCATTTGACACATATGTGAAGAATAAGAGAGTGCCTAGAGTGAGTGGAGGACTGATCAGTGACGAAAGAAGGATCATGCGTTTCAACTCGAGGGAGGTAGGGGAGATCCTTAATGAATACTTTGCTTCAGTATTCACTAGTGAGACGGACCATGACGAATGTGAGGTCTGCACAGAAAAATGTGCTGCAACATGTTGGTGTTAAGAAAGAGGATGTGCAGGAACTGTGTCCTCATTTCCCATAGAAATAGTGCAGAGGACTGAAAGGTAGCAAACTGCTGGTCAAACTATTAGGATTCTCAGAGACAGCATTTTTGAAGAATAGTCTGATTAGGGATAGGCTCTGTGAGGGGTAGGCTATGTTTCATGAGCCTGATTGAATTCTTTGAGGATGTGACAAAACATATTGATGAAAGCAGAGTGGTGGATGAGGTGCATATGGATTTTAGTGAGCTTTGACAAGGTTCCCCATGCTAGGCTTACTTAGAAAGTCAGGAAGCATGGGATCCAGGGAAACTTGGCTGTGTGGATTCAGAATTGGCTTGGCCACAGAAGGCAGTGGGTGGTTGTAGATGGGTTGCATACTTCCTGGAGATCAGTGACAAGCAGTGTTCCACAGGGATCTGTTCTGGGACCACTGCACTTCGTAATTCTTATAAATGACTTGAATGAGGAAGTAACAGAGTAAGTTTGCAAAGGATACAAAGTTTGCTGGTGTTGTAGATAGTGTAGAAGGTTGTCATAGGTTACAATGGGGCATTGATAGGATACAGAGCTGGGCTGAGAAATGGCAGATGGAGTTAAATATGGAAAGATGATTCACTTTGGAAGGTCAAATTGAAGGCAGTGTACTGGGTTAACGGTAAGATTCTTAACAGTTTGGAAGAACAGTGGGATCATGTCCATAGATCCCTAAGTTGCTTATCAACCCCAAGTTGACAAGGTGGTTAAAAAGGCATATGGTGTGATGGCCTTCATTACTCAAGGACTGAGTTCAAGAGCCACAACAAAATGATGGCAGTTCTATAAAACTCTGGTCAGGCCACGTTTGGAATATTGTGTTCAGTTCTGGTCACCTCTTTATAGGAAGGATTGTCCAGAGGCCTGAGCCTTTCTGCAGCTAACTCTCTGGGCACAGAGCTTGAAAAAAGCAACACCACAGACTTATTATAAATCAACGAGTTGTTTGTTATGTCCCCCCTCACTGTGAAATGGAGACATCCCTTTTTCATTTATTAGGGAGAGAGAGAGCCTGTGGTATGTCGAATACCGGATGAACAAGTTGCCTTTGTGGTATTACAAGTCTGTGTCTTTTTTGATGCTTTGCTGCATGTTTGAGTGCTCGGTGGAGAGCGCCGATGCTTTTTTGCTGGTGGGGGAGGGGGGCCGTTACCGTGCATGGGTATGGGAGGGGGAGCTGGGGGGGTGGTTTGGGGTTCTAATGTTTAACTGTCATTCATTCTTTGGGGCACTCTGTTTTCATGGATGTTTGTGAAGAAAAAGAATTTCGGGGTGTATATTGAATACATTTCTCTGACATTAAATGTACCTATTGAAGCTTTAGAGAGTGTGCAGATGTAATTTTTCGGTATTCCTCCTGGATTTGAGTGAGCTAGGACTTTCCTCTTCAGAGAGAAGGAAGATGGGAAGTGATAGGATAGAGGTGTACACGATGATAAGAGGCATAGTTGGAGTGAACAGCTAGCGCCTTTATCGCAGGGCAGATATGGCTAATATGAGGGGGCAAAGCTTTAAGCAGTTTGGAGGTAAACATAGGAAAGATGTCAGGATTTTACACAGTGTGGTAGGTGTGTAGAACATGCTTCCAGGGGTAGTGATAGAGGCAGATACATTGGGGACATTTAAGAGACTTAGATAAGCACATGGATGAAAGAAAAATGGAATGCTATGTGGTTAGTTTGATCTTAGAGTAGGTTAGAGGATTGTAAAATATCATGGGCCAAAGTGTCTGTACTATGCTCTACTATTCTATATTCTATGTTATGTTCAAGTTCAAAGTTCAAATGAAATCTATTTTCAATTTACATACTGAATATGTCATCATATACAACCCGGAGATTCGTTTTCTTGCGGGCATACTCAGTAAAACCAAGAACGGTAATAAAATCAGAGAAAGACCAACTCCAGCAGGGCAGACAAACAACCAATGACAACAAACTGTGCAAATACAAAGACAAAAATAAATAGTAAATATATAAGCAATAAATATTAAGCAGTCAACCAGTGAATATACTCTTCACCACACATCTATTGATGTTTGTCAAAGTTTTAGATGTCATGCCGAATCCTCACAAATTTCTAAGGAAGTCCAAGTGCTGCCATGCTTTGTTCATAATTGTACTTACGTGCTGGGCCCAGGGCAGATCCTCTGAAGTTTTAACACCTAGGAATTTAAAGTTGCTGACCCTCTCCACCTCTGTTCCCCCAATGAGGACTGGCTCATAAGCCTCCATTTTCCTCCTCCTGAAGTCAATAACCAGCTTCTTGTTTTGATGATGCTAAGTGAGAGGTTGTTGCTGCGGCACCAGTCGGGCAGATTTTCAGTCTCCTTCTTATATGCTGATTCGTCATCACCTTTGATTCAGGCGACGACAGTGATGTCATCAGCAAACTTGAATATGGCACTGGAGCTGTGTTTGGTCATACAGTCATAACTGTAAAGCAAGTAGAGAAGGGGCTGAGCACACTGCCTTGTGGTGCTCGTGTGCTGATGTAAATTCTGGAGGAGATATTGTTACCAAACTGAACTGACTGGGGTCTGCAGGTGTTGGAATTGAGTGTCCAATTGCACAAGGAGATATTGAAGCCAAGATGCTGAAGTTTATTAATTAGTTTTGAGGGGATGATGGTATTGAATGCCAAGCTGTAGATGACAAAGAGCATACTGATATATGTATCTTTGCTGTCCAGATGTTCCAGGGGTGAGTGAAGACCCAATGAAATATCATCTTCTGTAGATCTGTTGTGCCATTAGACAAATTGTAATGGATCCAAGTCAGTTCTTACTCAGGAGTTGACAAATCTCTCAAAACATTTCATTACAGTGGATGTACGTGCTACTGGATTATAGTCATGGAGGCAGTCTATTCTGCCTACACAATATCTATATCCTTCCATTTTCTGTACATTCAAGAATGTTGAGCTCTTTATTTTATTTGCCTCCACCACCACCCCAGGCATCCTCCACTCCACGTGTAAAAAAAACACTTGCCTCCCTTGTCTCCTTGAAACTTCTCCACTCTCTGCTTATTGCACGCCTTCAGGTATTAGACATTTCAGTCTTGGGAAAAGATACTAGCTATGAAATGAAATTTTTTTTGTTACACATTATGTAGTTGGAATCTGGACTGCACGGCCTGTAGATGTGGAGATGACATAGTTTTCACTATAGCCTTCTTGACGAAATTGGATGAATAATTTGCTAGGAAGTGTTTACTAGGCTATGGAGAAGGGACCAGTGAAGTGGAAATTTTAGGTTGTATGGAGCAGGAATGGATATGATGGGCCAAATGGCCTCTTATGTTTTAACCATTTTATAAAATCACTAAAGCTATTAATCGGAAATGCAAGATTTTCTCATTCCCATGATAAGAATACTGTACAGAAATCAAATATAGGTGCCACAATAGCTATGGCTAATGTAACACATTCAGTCTATGAACCACGGATCTGATCAGCAAATAGCAATTTTGTCCTTTTGGAAAACAACCTCTAGAATTTAAAGCAAATGCCCATTTTTTTCTTTGAGTACTTAGATTGCTGTGGTTGTGACAGCATCTAATGTAACATCATTATCCAAAAGAAATGAACTTCCTGACATCCCGTGGTGCTCCAGCCTATGATTAGTTGCTGCAGCATTTAAATTTAGGGGACTCACCAGTATTTTATATCATCCCTGGTGGTCTCTAAAACTACAGCTGTCAAAGGTACCAAAGTCTAGCCTTTTCACATGACAAAAAAACTCCAAAACTCTTTTACTATTTGGAAGAAGCAGTAAAAGTTTGCAGCGTGAACAATTTATTTGCCACAATACAAGACGACAATGGTATTTAGCAGTAAGTGACGAAGAACATCTTTAGCAACTCTCTACAGCCCTTTTAAAATAATTGTTATGACCTTAATGTGATTAGTACAACCATCATATGAGAAGTTGATATTAGCAGGCACTGGAACTGAACTGAGATGAAAGCAGAAAATACATTTTGGCAAGGTTCTTATATGTAAAATGGTGCACTCTAATAAAATCCATGTGTACAATACTACCGACCCAACATGGAGGAAACAGGAAGGACATATCATAAACAGTAATCTTATTGCTTACATGAAAAGTTTATGCATAAAGGAAAATTTATTTAGACATGGAATTTAATGGTTCATCGTACACAAGCTACTTACTTATCCTTCTCACTCTCTACATTTTGAAAATGCAAAGGAAGGTTAATAATGGCATTTTAATTTTGAGAAAGAAATTGAATTAACAGAGTGATAAATTTACATCATTAAAGGGAGAATGCTTTGATGACACTAAAATGGATGAATGAGTTAATTTACAGTGTACATAGTTTGGTTACCTCACTGTTTTTATTTTCAAAACACTGATTCAATTTTAAAACTGTTCTTTAAAATACTAACTAATGTTAAATATAAGTTTAAGCTTTTGAATATATTATGTACCAGTTAGCCTAGACAGCAACATTTACAGAAAACATAACTTAATTGATTCTGAAGTCTATCAGCCACTTCACTGACCTCCTAAATGACTACGGAAGTTCACAGGTCACAAATAAATATAACCAGAATCACACTGAAGTAACAAACAAGAGAAAGTCTGCAGATGCTGGAAATCCGAGCAACACACACAAAATGCTGGAAGAACTCAGCAGGTCAGGCAGCATCTATGGAAAAAAATACAATCAATGCTTCGGACCAAAACTAAAGTACTCTTTTTTCTATTGATAAACATTAATTTTCCCTTTTGTGAGAATTGCAGAGAATGAAACAGTGAATTGTTTCTTTTTATAGAATGTAAATAAATGGAATTAATTAACAACATCAATGTGTATGAAGATTGGAACTTTTTATAGTGTTACAGATTTTTTAAGTACCCTTAAAGAGCAGGTCAGTAACATAGACACATTGATGTTGAATGTCATGGGGCAAAATAATTTTTTCTGTAGTGCACAAATATAAGCACCACACTGTAATAGCTCATACAAGGATCTATTTATAATTAAGGGTCATGCCACAATTGATCCTGAAAGCTTCTGACTTCAATGAAAGCAAGTTAATGAAATGGGAAAATATCTTTACTTATGTTCTTTAACATTTAGTAGATTTGTGATAGAATGACTTACAGAATCATCATCTTAAATGAAGTAAAATTGATAAGGATCTCAGTATGGTATAGAATTCAGTGGTCCATCTTAAGCCAGCCTTCAACTTTAAAATTCTTACACTTGATTTCAAATCATCTCTCTTTCATGTCTGTAATTATCTCTAACCTATAATTCTCTAAAATACATCAACTCCTCAAATTCTGGCTTTTTGATCAACCACAAATTTAATTGCTTCATCATTGACAACAGTGCCTCTGAAGTTTCCAACCTAAAACTTTTTGCTTCTCTAAACTTTTAAGATGACAATTTGTATTTACCGGTATCACAAATCTATTCCTAATTAGAGGATCAATCTCATTACAAGAATAGATATGTTGTACAGGCAATTTTAAAAATTGCCTATATCACTAATGTATTCCCATAAGGAATTAACGTCTCATAGAATCATTCCAACCTTCACAAGCTTGTTTAATATAATTTCTCCCACTTTATCTTTCCAAATTATCACAATGTGATACAAGCAGTTTAAAATCTACATTATTATGAGAAGTCTTAAAAAACAAATCATCTACAATTCATCCTTGATATTCATTACTACTAATTGCAAGTAGTAATTAAAAGACAGTTGAATATTATTTTGAAATCTGTGGTATATATAACCAAATGATAATTTTACATACGATAAGTGTAGAGTGATATATCAAAATTGCAGACATTGGTATGTGTTAAAGTGTAAAATGGGACCAAAATGAAAAAGGGTGAATACAAGACTAAAGGTGCTGTATTTGAAAGCACACAGTATATGGAATAGGATAGACGATCTTACAGCACAGTTAGAGATTGGCAGATATGACGTTGTGGGAATCACTGAGTAATGACTGAAAGAAGATCATAGTTGGGAGCTTAACATCCAAGGATACACATTATACCAAAAGGACAGGCGGGTAAGCAGAGGGGGTAGTGTGGATATGATGGTACAAAATTAAATCAAATCCTTACAAAGATGTAATATAGGATCAGAAGATGTAGAATTCTTGCAGGGAGAGTTCAGAAACTGCAAGAGTAAAAAGATCCTGATGGGAGTTAAATACAGGCCTCTGAATAGTAGCCAGGAGATGGGCTACAAATTACAATGGGAGATAGAAAAGGCATGTAAAAAGAGCAATGTTGCAAGAGTCATGGGTGATTTCAGTTTGCAGGGATTTTGGTAAAATACCTGCATATTGAAAAATATGGTAAACCTGGTAAAATCAGGTTGGTGCTGGTATCCGAAGAGAGACGGGATTTGTAGAATGCTTACGAGATAGCTTTTCACAGCAGCTTGTGGTTTAGCCCACTAGGGGAACAGCAATTCTGAACTTAACTGTCTTTGTAATGACCCGGATTTGATTAGGAAGCTTAAGGTAAAGGAACCCTTGGGAAGCAGTGATCATAATATGATAGAATTCACCCTGCAGCTTGAGAGGAAGAAGCTAAAATCGGATGTATCAGTATCACAGTGGAGCAGTAAGAATTATAGAGGCAAGTACTATAGACCTGTGCTGATCAACTGGATGGAGTGTTCACTGAGATCCTTAACCTCTCACTTTGGCAGTCTGAGCTACCCATCTGCTTCAATTATATCCATGCTTAAGAAGGATGTGGTAACCTCCTTCAATGTATATTGTCCTGTAGTACTTACATCCATAGTGATGAAGCGCTTTGAGAGGTTGGTGATGAAACACATCACTCCTTCCTGAGAAGTGACTTGGATCTGCTGCAATTTGCCTACCAGCACCACAGGTCCACAGCAGATGCCATTTCATTGGCTCTTCACTCAACCCTGGAACGTCTGGACAACAGGATTCTCTTTATCAACTATAGCTCGACAGTCAATACTATCCACCTCTCACAACTAATCCATAAGCTTCAAGACCTTGGCCTCAATACCCTCTTGTGCAATTGGATCCTCGACTTCCTCACTTGCTGATCGCAACAACACCTCCTCCACAATCCACATCACCGTAGGTCCTTTTTCATTATACAGAGGATATGAGGATTATTGGCAAATCCGGTAGTGTTTTGTCCTTGACAGTGTAGCAGTGTGTCACCAATTTTCATTCATTTACAGGTGGTGGGCATCACCAGATAAGCCAGCATTTATTGCCCATCCCTAGTTGTCTTTGAGAACATGGTGATGAGCTACCTTCTTGAACGGCTGTGGTCCTTGACAGGTACACCTAACAGTGCTGTTAGGGAGGGAATTCTATGATTTTGACCCAGCGACAAAGAAGAAACAGCGATATGTTTCAAAGTCAGGATGATGAGCAACTTGGACGGGGATTTCCAAGTGGTGGTGTTCCCAGGTATCTGCTGTTCTCGTCCTTCTAGATGGTGGTGGTTGTGGGTCTGGAAAGTGCTGCCTTAGGAACTTTGGTGTGTTGTTGCAGTGCATTTTCTAGATAGTATACACTGCTACAACTGTTCATCGATGCTTGTGAAGGGATTGGATGCTTGAGGAGCAGATACTAATCAAGTAGACTGCCTTGTATTGGATGGTCCTTCAATTATTATTGTTCATATGGTGACTGTGCTATTAAGCAGGATGTTCCAATATTTTGAACAATAAAGCCAGGACAATTTATTTCCAAGTCAGCATGATGTGTGGCTTGGTGTTGGTGCAAAGGCAGCTATGAATTGTGGATTAGCTATGGACCTTGAATGGCAAATATAACAAGCAGCTAAAGACAGCAGGTTTCCTTCCTCTCCATCCTGATGTAGGGTCTCAATCTGAAACGTGAACTTACACATCCTGCCTCCACAGTTGCTGCTTGAGCCATTGAGTTTGTCTAACATTCTGTTTGCTGTTCTAGTCTTCCTTCCTTAAGAGACAATGAACTAATGATTTTGATGCCTGTGCAAGCTGTCCTGTACACCATGGTTAATTGTGAGTGTTTGACTCCAGGTTTTCAAATGAATTTAAGTTTCCCCCTGATGTCTAAGTGGGGTTTGAACCCTTATTTCCACAGAGTGGACTGATAGGTCACTAACATGTGGCTCTGGTAAGAAGAGAGAGGATAAGGTGGTAGCTTAAACCCCATATTCACTAGAATTCAGAAGAATGAGGGGTGACCTCATTGAAACCTATTAATGGTGAAAGGCCTTGATAGAGTGGATGTGGAGAGGATGTTTCCTATCGTGGGAGAGTCTAAGACCAGATGACACAGCCTCAGAATAGAGGGGCGTCCGTTTTGAACAGAGATGAGGAGGAATTTCTTTAGCCATAGAGTGGTGAATCTGTGGAATTTTTTGCCATAGACAGCTGTGGAGGCCAAGACTTTATGTATATTTAAGGCAGAGGATGATGGATTCTTGATTGGTCAGGGCATGAGGGGATATGGGGAGAAGGCAGGAGATTGGGGCTGAGAGGGAAATTGGATCAGCTATCATGAAATAGCAGAGCACACTTGATGGGCCAAATGGCCTAATTCTGCTCTTTACAGTCATGGTCATGACTGTAAATCTTATTTTTAACTAGCTTTTATCTTTTTCTGGGCTCCCCATGTTTTAGTATTTCAAACATAATACATTAATTTTGGCAGTTTCTATGGTCACTCCATTCATTTTCTTGCCTATTTACAAAAAATGAATGGCCACTCCCCATACTCACCATTACAGAAATAGAACATCAACACTGATCAAAGCAATCTCCATCTTGCAGACATTAATGACATAGAACTCTTTAAAGAACAACAGAGTAAAGAATAGTGAGCTGTAAACTGATCTCATACTTAAGATGCATTTTCTGTGGTAAGTGATGAAGAGCATAGAATGTACTCTAAGTGGGGGATATCAATGTCCATCAGTAGGGTGGCTTGTAAAGATCATCAGTGATCAAGCTGGCCAAAATCTGAAGGACATCACTGAAAGATTGCTTTTTTTTTGAGGTCATGCATCAACCAAAATGTAAGATAGTTCTATTTGTCCCTATCGATCTGCAAATCTTTAATGCTTCTCTCCACCTATCCTGTAGCCCGATGTTTGTACAATAGAGAAAGGGGGTATGTTTTGAACAAGTCTTTTGTGAGATAGTTCTGTCTAATGCCTTTTGATAGTTCATATTTATGTGTTCTCTGTTCAAAGAATTCCATCAAGGTGGTCTTGAGGAAAACCAGGTTAGTAATCCTTTATTAAATATGTCTCTAAGTGAGAATGAGTATTGTGCTTTAGTAAATTTCTCACAATCACCTTCAGACAAACAATTTTGTAGTTATTACGTTTAACTTTTACTGTTTATTTTACCTGTTTCTTTGTAGAGTATTTTTAAAGTTCTATCTGGGCATCATTGGCAAGTCCAGATTTTAGTGATTTAGTGTCCATCCATGATAGCTTTGAGGAAATAATGACAAGCTGCCTGCTTAAGGTCAGTGAAGTAGTTCTGGTGAAGGTAATTCAGATCATGTATTCGAGAATTTGGATCCAGAAACAATGAAGGATTCCATTATACGCTAATACCACCCGTCCCCCACCCACTCCCAGAACTCTGATTTGTTCTGGAGTTTTTCGTCCTCTGGTCCAAACATTCACCAAAATGTACCCCTACATGCTTAAGGTAAGATATCTGCTCAAGGCTGTGTGCTGCTTTGATAAGAATTTATCACATGCCCTTGTCATATGAAGAGCGTTTGATTTACTGAGCCTATATTCACTGGAATTTAGAAGGATGAGGGTTCACCTAATTGAAACTTATCGAATGGTGGAATGGTGAAAGGCCTTGATAGAGTGGATGTGGAGAGGATGTATCCTCTGGTGGCAGTGTCTAAGACCAGAGGATACAGCCTCAAAGTAGAGGGGCATCCTTTTAGAACAGAGTTGAGGAGGAATTTCTTTGCCCAGAGAGTGGTGAATCTGAGGAATTCATTGTCACAGGCAACTGTAGAGGCTAAGTCTTTACCTATATTTAAGGCAGAGGCTGATAGATTCTTGATTGGTCAGGGCATGAAGGGAGATGGGGGGGGGGGGAAGGCAGGAGATTGGGGCTGAGAGGAAAAATGTATCAGCCATGATTAAATGGCGGAACAGACTCAATGGGCCAAATGGCCCAATTCTGCTCCTATAGCTTGTTCTCCACTGGCTCTCCTATGGCAATGTATCGCCACAGCTCAGTGTGGTGAAATTGTCTTGCAGAGATGACATTGGGCAGATTGGGGTAAGTGATGCTGCCAGTCATCACTGAGATGCGGAGCTCACAGCTGCAACTAGGTATGTGTGGTGAGTATGCCTCATTGTTACGGACCAGTGTCCCTACAGAGAAATCCCTAGGCTAGGGAGAGATGTCCAAGAGAGAAGGAGATGCAGCAGCCTCTGTCAGTTCCAAACAGAATCTAAATAATCTGGCAATAGATGGAGCAGCCCTAGCTAGTCCCTAGCAAGGACTGCACCAGTGTGCCCCAGATCTTAGTGCAGAGTAGCCACATCAATTTCAAAGTTAGCCCTCAGAGAGAGCTTCTCTTCACTGAGACCTGGGCAATGCACTACAGCAGGAGAGCCAGTGGAAGGCAGGGACTCACAGCAGGTTCCAGGTAAAACAGCATGCAGCAAGGGCGGTGGTTCACTTTCATGGCCAAGATGTTTTAAATATTATAATAGAAAAGTCAAGATAATGGTTGATATTTGTCTTTCTGTCATTAATCAGTCTGCCTATTTGTTCTAGGTTAATTTTTCATTCATGTCACTGGGCGATAAAGAGAATCTGTCTAAGAGTAGTATCTGGGTCGGAAACTTCATGTGTATACCTATACAGGTGCCCCGCCCATTTCCTTTGAGTTCCCTCAACTGAAAAGGGAAGATCAGATAAACCCCATTAACTGCTTGCAATTTCTCCCTTGTTGTTTTTTTCCCACACAGCCAATACTTTACATCTAGGTGTTCCAGCCACAATCTGTCTCAGAAATGCCTAGTAGTACTGTCACTTCAAGTAATTCACCAGTGAAAAGGACCTTGGCAATTGTGAGGATGACTTAAAGCAGACTCAAACACTGAGTGCATCGAGATTAAGAAAGAGGATGCGCTGGAGCTTTTGAAAAACATTAAGTTAGATAAGCCACCGGGACTGGACGAAATGTACCCCAGACTACTGTGGGAAGCAAGGGAGGAGATTGCTGAGCCTCTGGCAATGATCTTTGCATCATCAATAGGGATGGGAGAGGTTCCAGAGGATTGGAAGGTTGCAAATGTTGTTCCCTTGCACAAGAAAGGGAGTAGAGATAACTCAGGAAATTATAGACCAGTGAGTCTACTTCAGTGGTGGGGAAGTTGTTGGAGAAGATCCTGAGAGGTGGGATTTATGAGCATTTGGAGAGATTTAATCTGATTAGGGATAGTCAGCATGGCTTTGTCAAGGGCAAATCGTGCCTTATGAACCTGATTGAATTCTTTGAGGATGTAACAAAACACATTGGTGAAGGTAGAGCAGTGGATATAGTGTATATGGATTTCAGCTAGGCATTTGACAAGGTTCCCCATGCGAGGCTGATTCGGAAAGTAATAAGGCGTGGGATCCAAGGAGACCTTGCTTTGTGGATCCAGAATTGGCTTGTTCACAAAAGGCAAAGGGTGGTTGTGGATGTTTCATGTTCTGAATGGAGGATGGTGACCAGTGGTGTTCTACAGGGATCTGTTCTGGAACCCTTCCTCTTTGTGATTTTTATAAATGTCCTGGATGAGGAAGTAGAAGGGTGGGTTAGTAAGTTTGCTAATGATACAAAAGTTGGAGATGTTGTAGATAGTTTGGATGGCTGTCAGAAGTTACAGCGAGGCATTGATAGTATACAGAACTGGGCTGAGAAGTGGCAGATGGAGTTCAACCCTGATAAGTGTGAAGTGGTTCATTTCACTAGGTCAAATTTGAAGACAGAATATAATATTAATGGTAAGATTCTTAGCAGTATGGAGGATCAGCGAGATCTTGGGGTCCGTGTCCATAGGACACTCAAAGCTGCTGCCCAGGTTGACAGTTTTGTTAATGAAGGCATATGGTGTGTTGGCCTTCATCAACCATCGATTGAGTTAATTCAAGAGCCGGTAGGTAATGCTACAGCTATATAAAACCTTGGTCAGACCCCGCTTGGAGTACTGTGTTCAGTTCTGGTCACCTCATTACAGGAAAATGTGGATGCTATAGAGAGAGCGCAGAGGAGAATTACAAGGATGTGGCCTAGATTGGAGTGCATGTTTTATGAGAATAGGTTGAGTGAATTTGGCTTTTTCTCCTTGGAGGGATGGAAGATGAGAGGTGACCTGACAGATGTGTATAAGATGATGAGAAGCTTTGCTCACGTTGATAGCCAGAAGCTTTCTTCCCAGGGTGGAAATGGCTAACATGAGGGGCATAGTTTTAAGATGCTTGGAAGTAGGTATAGGGGAGATATCAGGGATAAGTTTTTCACACAGAGAGTGGTGGGTGTGTGGAATGCACTGCCAGCGAAGGTGGCAGAGGCGGATACAATGGGATCTTTTAAGAGACTCTTAGATAGGTACATGGAGCTTAGGAAAATAGAGGGCTATTCAGTAGGGTAATTCTAGGCAGCTTCTAGAGTAGGTTACACTAGTCTATGTAGGCACAACATTGTAGGCTGAAGGGCCCGTAATATGCTGTAGATTTTCTATGTTTCCGTGTTTCTATTGTAAGGGGTTTCTTCTTCTATGTTACTGCTAAGGCTAATAAAATGGCTTCTTTGTTATGTTAAAAATAAAAATGCTTCTTTGTTAATGGTAACTGCTGAGAAAGTGCTTTCATCTCTCAGCTTGTTTGAGTTATAGTTACTGATAACGAGAATTGTATTCATTTGTTAACCAATTGGGATAGACGTTATTCTTTCTTGTGGGTCTGTGAGCTATTGTTTCGCAGGCTTTGAGGGGAAGGCGCGATGGGGATAGAGAGAGGAGACACGATGCTGTAAGCTGGGCGATGGAACGGACCCCGAGCGGGAGTCCGAGGCCCAGGGTCTTCGACGAGGAGAGGAGACAAGGACAGATTCGTGTGCAGCGTCTGGTCGACCACCGTTGTTGGTCCCAGGCGGCAGTTCGAGGAGGTCGGAGGGGATCGAATGGTGGCAAGAAGATTTTCTTAACTGAGCTCCAATGGTTGTGCACAAAGTGGCTGAACTTTGATAATTTTGGCGCCTTTTACTTTTCTGTTTATATTGTACGTCTGTTAAGTACATAGTTCCAGTAAGATCTATAAGGTGTAATCATTTAATTGCATATGGTGTACTGTCTGTTATTTGGCGTGGTGGGGGCATCACACAGCATCCACACAAGCTGATTACCCAGTTTGGTGGGGCCGAAGGCTGCTCCCCCTAGACGGAAGCGAGCTGAGCGAGCCTGGGGCGTGCCAGGGGACTGCACTATCTACTACTTATCTAAGTCCTCTACTTCAGAAATGTGACATTGAAGAAAACTGTTCTGACTTATTCCATTAGTTCAATAAATTTTAATCATCCTAGAATGGAACTCTTGTGGAATTCATGGCATCATTTGATGTTACAAATTAAATAGTTTTATGGCATTACTAAACAATTCATTATAAGTGCAACTATTGAACATATATATTGAGCCAATGCAAGTATCATGTGGCTTAAATTTTGATTTTATCATAAAAGTGGCAATGATTTATCAGGGATTGAATCTTTTTTATCTACAAACAGAGAGTTAGAAATATTTGCATATTATTCCTTAAATTGGCGATTTAATAGCATCAACGTCTGTGAAAATTTTGACTTGAGCTTTTTTTCTGAAGTTTTAGAAGCATTAATTGAAATTATTTCAATTTACATCTTTGGTGAACTGTAGCTTGCTAGTGCCTCAGTTTAGTGAAATGGCGGCAAATCTGTTCAGCAGCATCCACATCTCCTTCATCTTCTATGAACGAGAGAAGCTGGCTTCCAGCCACAAACTCCTGGTGACACATGGCCTTTAAAATCCCAGTGTCATCAGGAATTTCCCTTTTGCGAAACAGAAATTCCTGACTGTAAACAAAGCAATTGAGCAGCACAATCTGAGATGACAGTGGAAATACAAGTCTACCACAAAATTTCCAGCTGAGAATCTGGTCTTCAGCAGAATTTTTAAACCATCCCAGCATGAGATCACAACGATTAAGCAGACTTGAATTTGCTTTATTGCCATCTTTGGCTTAACCATTTTATCAGTAACATGTTTTGCTATTTTAGTCTTGCATGTGAACATCAATGGCAGTCAACTACATTATTATGTTCCACAGACTTGGATATATTAGAATAAATCTCAGTGAACTGGAATTCAAGTCCCAATTCTATTGGCCATTAAATCTTACACACATGCACTGCTGGACAAGAAATTTAAGTCAGTTCCAGGCCAAGGGTAATGTGATACCTGCACCCATCCATCTAGTCTTGTGGGAATAGAATTAGAGATCCCAATTGTAGTATATTTAACATTTCAGTAATATTGTAAATATATTGTTTGATTAAGCATTCTTTGTTTATTTACAAAATTCTTTACCAATTATATGTAAGAAGAACTTGAATTGCATACCTCATTAGGCCACCATGTTGTACATGAAGACCTCACTAAAGAAACTAAGCAACTTTCCATTAATTTTTGGAGTTAGAAAACATAACAGTGGTGACAAGGAAGTTTTAAAACAAACCCAAGACAACTACCTACCTGCTGAAGTGCAGCACAGTTTTAAGGTGCTTGGAAGTAGGTACAGAGGAGATGTCAGGGGTAAGTTTTTTTACATAGTGAGTGGTGAGTGTGTGGAGTGGGCTACCAGCAACAGTGGTGGAGGCAGATATGATAGGGTCTTTTAAGAGACTCCTGGACAGGTATATGGAGCTCAGAAAAATAGAGGGCTGTGGGTAGCCCTAGGTAATTTCTCAGGTAAGGACATGTTTGGCACAGCATTGTGGGCCGAAGGGCCTGTATTTTGCTGTAGGTTTTTCTATGTTTCTCAAGGGGAGAGAGATGCTTGAGTCATTAAAAAGAAGCACAGCACGTGTTTCTTCTGAAGGGAAAGAGATTATGAACAATGTTGATTACAGAATGCTTTATGTATCATAAGTGGAATCAAAAGAAAAGGGAGTCCATTTCAGCTTCTGTGGCTGAATTGATGAAATTTTCCAAGCACTGACAGTTCAGTGATGCACTGAGAGATCATTTAGTTTGTAGAATCTTACAAGAAAGCATTTAAAAATGACTCCTAACTGACATTTAAAAGAGAAGTTGAAATTGAAGTATCAATGAAAAGAGCAGCCAGAGATGTAATTGAGTTGCATTCAGGAATGAAAGTGAGCGTGAACAAAATTGCAACCTCTAAACATAAATCTGCCTGGCCAAACAAATTGTGTTACTATTGTGACAGTTGCTTACATACTCCAGACCAATGTAGATTTAAAGGCAATACTTGCAGAAAATTCAACAAAGTGGGACACATACAAAGAGCATTTTGGGTAGACTGTCAGTACCTCCAGTTGAACTCTGTCTTTTTGTGTGTTTCCCCTTAGCTATCAGTCTCTGGTTTTGTATCGCCATGTGCTCCTGTCCCCACTCCTGCTCTACTCCGACCCCTGTATCACTGAGTACTCCGTCTCTCATCCGTTTCTCATTATTACCTGTATTGCTGCCACCTGTGTCTCATTGTGCTCCACCTATCATCTGCCTCTCTGTTTATTGCTCAGTGTATTTCAGTCCTGTGTTTTTACCTGTTTGTTGCCAGATTGTGCCAGTGAGTTTTCCTGAGCCTTTCCAGCATTCGTATCTGTACTCTGTCCAAACATAGACTCTGCCTGTTTCCCAATTCTGGTTTTTGGATTTCTCTGGATGTTTTGATCTCTGCCTGATCTTTGATGCCAACTTTGTTTGCACCTCGGGATTTGTTACTCAATTAATATCACTGTGTGCACAGTACTGGGTCTGCAATTGGATCCCTGCTCCAGTGCCCTGACACAGACAGAAATAAATGGACTGCACAGGGAAGAGAAAATGATAAAAAGTCAAATTGCAGTTTCAAAAAGAGCATGAATCTGCATGGTGTTAATGAAAAATCTGATAATGATGAGAATGACACAGGACTGATTAGTCTTGAGATATACAATGTGAAAACCAACATCAAGCAATATGGCTTACACCAAAAGGGAGCAGCAACTAATTAAAATGGAATTGGACACTGGCTTGACTGTTTCAGCCATGCCACAAAATAAGTTTGAATGGAATTTCAAAGATAATGAACTGCAGATGTCCACTAAGAACTTACCCTGGAGAAAAGATAACTCCGGTGGGAATTACATTTGTAACAGTGAAATACATCAACCAACAAGCCACATTAAGCTTTTATGCGGTAAATACAGGAGGGCCAGGATTGGCTGAGATAACTACAACTTGTTTGGAGATCTATCCACAAATTGCATCCTACATTCCCTGCAACAACGTCAACTGAAAGCAAATTAAGAAAGGTACTGGATTTTACTACAATCAAAACAATCAAAATCAAATATATCAAGAGCAAAATAGTATTAAATGAAAATGTCACACCAAAGTTTTGCAAAGCCCATCCAATTCCTTATCACATCTGTGATAATGTAGCCAATGAACTAGATAGCATGGAGGCTGAAGAAATTCTTTCCAAGGTTGAATGGAGTCCATGGGCCATGCCTGTGGTGCCAGTAGACAAGAAAGATGGGTCTGTCAGGAGCTGTGGTGATTTTGAGGTCACCATCTACCCAGTACTGAAAGTAGATCAATAACCCCTGCAAACCATTCTGGGGGAAAAACACTTCAGCAAAGTGGACTTAGCTGAGGCCTACTTGCAGATGGAGATGGAAATGTTTCTCACCATAAACATTCACAAAGAGTGTTCTCACTGTATTAGGCTTATTTTCGGAGTAGCATCTGCACCTACACTCTCACAGAAAGCTGTGGGCCAGATGCTGTAAGGCTGCCCACGCACTCATTGTTACCTGGATCGCATCATTGTCACTGCTGAGGATGACAAGGAACATCTCCAAAATCTCAAAACAGTGTTAAAAAGAGTAGAAGATTATGGGCTCAGAGCCCAATGTGAAAAGGTGAATTCTTTAAACCAAGCATCACTTGTTGTGGTCCTTTTTAGGATTTGTCAGCTAATATAACAGGTTCCTGCTAAATCTGATTACTGTGCTCCATCATTACTCATTACTACAGATCAGGATGAAATGACAATGGACAAAACTGTGTGAGGTGGCTTTCCAAAAGGCAAAGGAAATGGTAACATCAGACACTGTACTCATATTATGATCCACATCATCTAGTTAAGCTTGCATGTGATGCCAGTGAATGCCCCATAGACTTTGAATCACATTCCCTTACCACTGCAGGGAAAAATTACGTGTACAAATTAACGGAGGCCTTGAATCTGGTTTGAAATGTAAAACTTTTCAACCAGTCCCTATATGAAAGAGAGTTTACCCTCATTACTGATAATCAACCGATGGTGTCCCTTTTCAGTCCACAGAAGGGTGTTCCATTAACAGTAGCAGCACAAATGCAGAGATGTTCTCTTTTTCTTGGAGAGTGCAATTGCAAGATCAAATTCAAGAGGATGACTAATCATGGAAGTGGTGAAAGATCGTCCCATTTACCCATGGAAAAGGAAAAACCTGAAAATTTTACAAAGAAGACACTTTCCTCTTGATGTATTCTCTCTAATGCAAAACAAAAGTCTCTCTATTATGTCAGAGGTGATCCAAAGGAAACCAGAAAAGACCCCACACCTCTCAGGTCTGCACAGAAACCCAAAGTGCTGGAATGTGCAGCAGTGTGTGCTTTTAGGCTTCTGTACCTCCCTTTCTGACAGAGAAGAGGGCATGTCCTGAGTGATGTGGGTCCTTAATAATGGAAGTTCACCTTTCTGAGGCACCGCTAGTATAGTGTGAGGACACACTACACTAACACTGACTCTGAAGCCTTCCAATGTCCTCCTTGATGGGAGTTATATACTTATTGTGATAATATAAATTTGTTAGTATAAATGGATAGCTAAAGTTCTTGGCCCATGTTCAAATCTGGCCCTGTAGTTGTAGCCATATTCCTTCCTAACACTCCTCACAACAAATTTCACTTCTCCATTCTGGTCTCGTGTGTAATTTCAGCTTCCTTCACTCCACCATTGGCAGCCATGCCTTCCTGGCCTTCCCTGCTACAGCATCCCTAAGGTTACAAAATCAGCCACGCCACCTCACCTTGATTTTTTTCCCCTGATACAACCCCTTTAAACACCCTTAAACTCTTTACAATGTTTAAAGAGCTAAATTGTTGCCTATGGAACTCCTGTGCAAATCTGGTACCATTAAACTTCTTTTATTTAATGTGGTGAACCTAAATTGTAGGCTTCCAGATACAATAGTAAGTTTATGGTTTGCATTTAAATGGATATAGGCAGATACAAATATAATTTAATTAGACATTACACATCCATGGCTATGTTAACTTACGTTTGTCATGATTGTAATGCACTGTACTGCAGCTGCAAAAAGCTCACTTTCAAGGCATAAGTACACTAGTCAATGGCAATAAACTTAAACTTGAAAGTTGAAAATCATTCTCCTTCAATATAAAGCTTGATACCGCATTGCTGTTTTGCGGCACATCCAGATTGCCCTTTCCTATCCCTGCTGTTGCCTTCTTTATGTAGGCCCCTTTTCTCTGCAGCTCCATACTGACATCTGTCATATTAAATTAGAATCAGAATCAGGTTTAATACCATTGTCAAATATCTTGAAATTTATTGTTTTGCAGCAGTAGTACATTGCAATACATAACAATAAAAACTATGAATTACAAAAGAAGTTCATAAAAGAAAATTTACTAAGTAGTGCAAAGAGAGAAGGAAAGAAAATTACTGAGGTCATGTTCATGGATGCATTGTCTCTCACTAGAACATAATAACAACTTAATACGTCATAGAAATATTTTTCATGACGACATTTACCTGTGCTAGCGGTTTCCTCCTTAACAAATAAATAAAATTATTCAGCTGTGCACAACTACCCCCACAACCTATGGACTCGCTTTCAAGGGCTCTTCATCACATGCTCTCGATATTTATTTCTGTTTATATTATATAATACTCCTACTTACTCACCTTAGGTGTGTAGCTGCCAATGCTTTGGAGACTTAAGTACTTGTCTGATTGCTTGAACATCTTGAAAATATCTAACTCCGTGACATCTTCAGGCTATGAATTCAAGACTCCAGCAACCCTTGTGCGGAAAAAAAATCCCTCTCATTCACTCGAAACTTCCTACATTCCATGCCCTCTTGCCTGTGACACAGACAAAAGATTTTTAATATCTACCCTATCTACTCATCTCATAATTTTATATACCAGCTCATCCCATCAGCCTCCTTTCCTCTCCTTACCCCATTAATCAAATCATAGCCAAAAAACTTTGGCAGTGGCTTCTCTTTTTAAACACTTCACCTTTACTTTTGCAGTTTTCCAAAGACCTATCGAAGGTCCCTTCCTTTCCTTTGCTGCTTCTTGGAAGTATCATCTGCTGATACGGAGTTCTCTTCCATTTGGGCTAATCTGTCCATTTTCAAGGATTAATTTTCTTCCATCAATCTTAAACTCTTTTGTTCATATTGATAATTAACTGATGAATTTCCATGTGTATTAAATAGTCACCTGGCTTAATTTATGTGAATTGATGCAGGGAATGGAGGGATATGGATCATGTGCAGGGGAAAAGAGATTTATTTTAACGTGGCATCACGTTGGGCATGCACATTGCGGGCCAAAGGGCATTTTCCTATGGTGTACTGGTCAATATTCTATTACAAAATTGCACCTCAAAGGGCCCTTTCTCACACAAACTATATATTCTGATATAACTGTTTTCTGCTGACAATATACCCTGTTTGATCTAGGATCTTAATCTTTTTTTTATCAAACTTCTAGAAAACAAACTCAAATCCAAATAAAGACAATTAAAAGTGAGACACACTAAATGCTGGGGAAACTCAGCAAGTCAGCAGCACCCTTGGAGGAGAATAAACAATCAATGTTTCTGGTTTAGTCCTTTCATCAGGACTGGAAAGGAAGGGGGCAGAAGACAGATAAGAAGATGAGGAGAGGGGAATGAGTACAAGCTGGCAGGAGATAGGTGAGTCCAAGTGAAGGGGGATTGTAGGTAGGTGAGCTGACCTGGTCTCGGTCCAAAATGTGCTTATTCCCCTCCATAGCAGAGCCTGACTTACTGAGTTCCTTTAGCATTTTGTGTGTATTGCTCGAGATTTCCGGCATCTGTAGAATCTCTTGTGTTTATTATATCACGTGGCAAGTTATTATATTGGGTTCCAATTTACTGATAATAAAATTAGCAATTTACTGCATTATATTAAATTTCATAAATATTGATGTGAAAATTGTCCAGAAATTTGTGACACGGAGGAAATGCCCATTGAGTTCTAAATTATTACAAGTTGCTGAATGATTTAAGCACTCCATCATTAACCTTATGAAAACACCCTTAACTTTCCACTGAGTTCCAATAAAATGTTACATTTGCATGTTATTCGCCAATTAACTCACCTTGGAAAGTGAAAACTGGTATTTAACAGTAGAAGATATCCCCTAAGAACATACTAGTGATTGCAGACAAACTTCCCAACCTGAAAATGAACTATTTGTGCCTCTGGAAGATTTGGAATGTAATGGCTGCATTTTTTACTTTTCCTTTCTGCTTCTTGTTTCTGTCTCATTATCCAAATCATTGTTTATTTCTATCTTCCACTTTATTATTTGACTCCAAATCATTATTTTATCTTCTGATGATGATTTTCTCTATCATTAAATCTCATTGAACCAAGGAGAGACACAATGCTTTATTACCCTGGTGTCCTTCCCAGCTCTCATCTTCAACAATGTGCTTCCTAAAACTACTCATTCTAACGGGAGAGGGTAAAATGTCTAAATCATGGTCTAGAGAGAGGGAGTAAATTCAGGACTGTCATACGTTTGGCCTGTCAAATATTCAATAGGTTCTGGGACAATATTTAGTAAGTATCATTGTAATTGAAAAATTAATTTAGGTGGGCCTTTTTCTGCTAATCAATCAACATTTATTTCCTCACCTCTGCCCCTCTGACCCTCAACACAGATGCCTCTCAGGTCTGTGTACTAAGCCCCCTCCTTTATTCTCTGTATACCCTTGGCTGTGTTGCCACCCTCAGCTCCAATCAGCTAATTAAATTTGCTGATGACACTACACTGATTGGCCTAATCTCAAATAATAATGAGGCAGCCTACAGAGAAGTCATCACCCTGACACAGTGGTGTCGAGGAAACAACCTTTCCCTCAATGTCACAAACAAAAGGAACTAGTTGTGGACTACAGGAGGAATGGAGATGGGATAACCCCTATTGATATCAATGGATCTGGGATTGAGAGAATGAACAGCTTTGAGTTCCTCGGCATTCACATCACTGAGGATCTCACGTGGTCTGTACATACTGGCCGTGTGGTTAAAAAAAAGACACAACAGCGCCCCTTTCACCTCAGATGGTTTAAGAAGCTTGGCATAGTCCCCCAAATCCTAAGAACTTTCTACAGGGGCACAACTGAGAGCATCCTGACTGGCTGCATCACTGCCTGGTACGGGAACTGTACCTCCCTCAGTCGCAGGACTCTGCAGAGAGTGGTGCGGACAGCCCAGCACATCTGTAGATGTGAACCTCCCACTATTCAAGTCATTTACAAAGATTTGTGTGTAAAAAGCGGCTGAAGGATCGTTGGAGACCTGAGTCACCCCAACCACAAACTGTTCCAGCTGCTACCATCCGGGAAATGGTACTGCAGCATAAAAGCCAGGACCAACAGGCTCTGGGACAGCTTCTTCCAACAGGCCATCAGACTGATTAATTCATGAGGATACAATTGTATTTCTATGTTATATTGACTGTCCTGTTGTATATACTATTTACTATAAAATACACATTGCACATTTAGATGGAGATGTAACGTAAAGATGTTTTCTCATGGATATGAAGGATGTAAGTATTAAAGTCAATTCAATTCAATTCTATATTGTCACAGATGGCTGTGGAGGCCAAGTCATTGGATATATTTAATGTGGAGGTTGATAGGTTCTTGATTAGTAAATATGTCAAAGATTATGGGAAGAAGGCAGGAGAATGGGGTTGAGGGATAACAAACAGTCATGATGGAATGACAGAGCACACTCGATGGGCCAATTGGCCTAATTCCTCTCGTATGCCTTTTGGTACCTTATTTCCATCCGACATACCGGATTTGCTATTTTCTTACAAAATGGCATTTCTGTGGTGGCAGCAGCTGAAAAACTTCTGTGTTCCAAATGGTATTCATTTAGGTCCATCTTTATTTACAGTCATAAAATACATTCTTATTCCATATAATGTTCTTCCAGTTCATTTCTTGCCAGAGTTAATTAACAGCAGTAACTGCTCCACATTTTACAACTGCATGGGAAAAACATTTCCTTTTAATCTCAAGTTTTGCTTGAGGCTTGTTAATTTTTAGACATGTATTGTAGTTCCGTGCTCACAGTCCAAGTAAAGTAACCTTCTGCAACAACATTTCCCAATCTTCTTTATCTACTTATTTTATCAAAGGGACATTCTCTACTTAATCTCTGATGAGAAACTAATTTTAAAGCAGGAAGGAAATCCAGTTAAGATTAAGTAAATCTCTGCAATTTATGTGACATCTTCTCACTTGCTTGTAGCTGTTGGTTTGCTATATGCATCATTATGAGTGCTCAGCACATCCAGCAAACTTGGGCTTCAAACTCTAATTGGCATTACAAAAAGACAATCGTTAAGAAAAATGTTTAACCTACTCATGACCAACTGTGCTCAATGAAGAATTATTCTATTTATGTTTGTTTCTGCTGCTTAGATGCTGAATTTAATTAAACTGTAAAATCTAATTATTGAAAATGACAGTTTACACTTACATTGAGTTGCAGACATGCCTCCAATACATTTCTTTATCAGAAGCTTTTTCTCCCTTTAGATTTCTTCTCCTTTGAAAGATCCAACACGTGTGACAATGAATTTACACAGGTGAATCATCTCTGGTAGCTCTTGCAAATTGCTTTCTTCATGCCTGTCTTCCACTCATCCATGTAATTCATGACTGAACCTTTTTGGCATCAATACATTTCTGGTGAGTCCATGCCAAAACCCCCAAACCCAATCTGCGGAGTGTTACTCAGAAATAAATATAGTACATAATCACAGCAAATTCAGTCTTCTGTCTGGTGAATTGGAGTTTATGTTCTTGTCTGCACTCACTGATAAATGTAATTCTTCCAAACTATACACAAATGGAATAAAATTCCAATCTTGCTTGAAAATGGTTTTGAGAGACATTGGCTTCTTTTCCAAGTAAAAGTTTTCCTGCACTTCTCATTGCCCTTGTTAGATCTTTGCACTTCTATTTATTTTCATTCCACTTTAGTTGGTCATTATTAATAGTTAAATCGCTCCAGCTAAAGAGGTAAAACCCAAATATGGTCAGGCGTCCAGCATGGTAGTGAGATCTGTTCCATTGCCTGAACCAGGATTTGATGCCATCCCAAATCCCCTTGAGAAGGTGGTGAATCTTTGCCTCACCAGGAAAAGATGTTTAGGTCCTGGGTAGTAATGAGAAAGCAAGTGTAAAACAATTGTTGCACATCCTACAGTTCCAGGGTAAAGTGGCAGGGGTCATTAAGGGATGAATGGGGAGGGATGTCTCCTTGGTAAAAGTGTTTTTGTCGAACTATGGTTTGATATGAATCCTTTGGGTTCAGTAGAACTAGACAGTCACACAAGTATGTGCCTTGTTCTTGTTCTTAGAGGTGATTAATATATTTTAATGGGGCAGGTACAATTTTTATTCTCTTTCTACTTGTTTGATCTGGCACTTATTATTTTATTTTACCTTGATACTATACTAATTAATATTAGTAGCTATAAAAGCACTGAAGTTTCACTTAATAATATTCTTCATGAATTAAAATGGATTGCAGCCAGATCTAGATGTAATAGAAGAACAGGTCTATATCTGTGTTTTTCTTAGTGCTGATTAATGTATTTAATTGGAGAACCATGCATGTGTACACAATGTAGATTTATGGAAGATTTCACAATTAATGCACAGGTTATTTCAGCCATATTACAACCACATTGTTGCCCAAAGTACAACCGTGATGTTCAGATGGGTTTTTTCAATGTCATACGGGGGCGTAGGTGTGCATTTGCCTTTGTCCAATAATTCGAAGGATACATTTTCTAATACACGTGGAAGTTTACAAACTCGGAAGGAATTTGCTATAACATTAATATGCCATATTAGACAAGTTCATAAGTTCAAATTTCCACTGCTGTTGCAACAATTGAAGAAGAAAGTGAACAATTAGGGAGAAAGTAGAAAAAGAATCAGATGGAATTTCTGCTGCTGATTATTTAGTTAACCCTGCAGAAAACACATGTAGAGAGAACAAGATCTTCCATTTGTACTCTAGTAGTTCATTGACACTCAGTGAGGGAGGAGGGGCATTTTACCCCAACCCCATCCTTCCCATGGAAAGTGAGAGATAAGGGGCTTAAAATTTTAAAAAACAGGAATCCTCACTCCAGCTGGCTTTTTATCTCACCTGACCATTATATCTGTTCCTACCTTACCCATCTCCCTGAATTTCTTACATAGATATCTGTCTGGATTCACTGCAGAATAATCAATTGGGTAAGATACCAATATCCATACTGTACCTCAGTCAGCTCAGCAATGTTCCATTTTCATTAAAAAGTCATGAAATTTAAAAGATTTTCTTTTATGATCAAGCCATATCTTGTGACAAAATCTTAGCTTTCTTTCTACTAAATCTTTGCTCATCAAACCATTGACCAAACCACAATGCCAAAGTACATGCCATCGGTTTCTTATTATGGAAAGAGCAATTTTACAGAGCTCTTGGTGGAATTTGCTGACCTACTTTTTTTTCTGATTGTATTCATTTGTTCCATATTGCTGCCAGATTTTTTTTCCCCATTCACCAGCATGAATTTGGTAGTCCATTGAAAAGTCTACTGCAGGAACTGTTCATTACTGAAGCAATGAACCATGCCCACTCATCTGCCTCACACCTTTTTCTAAGTAATATACTTGTACAGTTAACCTTTTAGTCATAGAACATAATGTGAAATTTCAAAGCAAAATAGCATAATAAAAAATATGTTGTGTTAAATCATTGTGGTATATACTTTTTAAAATCTTTCACCGGCAAAAATTTTGCGAAATGATCCACAAGTATCTTTAGAATTAACGGTGAACATGTATCTATGTTGGCATGAATATATTGTTTTGTGGACTGTCCAGAATTGGTCTAGGAGCTGAGAATCATTTTTCTTCATTTAGATAAAGAGCATCAAATAAAAACAATTCTTACTATGGAAGTCAGTCTTCAAGTGAAGCTGCAAACATAGTACAGCATTGTTTCAATGATTAAATATGTAACATTGTTCTTAAAGTAAAAAGTGATTTTGCCATAATTAAAGAAACTGTTACTCCTATGGTTATTAGCCATGAAAAATACACTACAGTTACTATTCCCATCATCTCTAACCATGTTTGTAAGTGCAAAAAACAAATGGATATTGCAATTAAAACAAAAAAAAAGTTTGAGAAAATGCCTAGGTCATCACAGCAACAAATCCTTCATTGCTTTTGTTATTCTGTACAGAATTTTTTTGTAATTTGTTGTATGTACAAAGCAGTCCTAAGCAAACTGATTGGTTCTTATTCCAGAAATGAGGGTGTACAGACTTACTTGTATCTATTTTAATTGTGGGAAAGTTCATTCACATTACTACTGATGAGGCACACTGATACGGGGCATTTTTCTGGTATCCATGTGTAGGGAGTACATGGCAGGGACTTCTGAGTAAAAAAGGTATAGCATTAAGTTAGGGAAGAAGTAAAAGGGAGAGGACTGGTTCTGGCTCCCTGAGATTTGCTATTATAATACATCATCTAAAACATTACAGACTTTTCATGTTTTACTGTGCATCAGAAATAGTATTTCAGGGTGTTTGTTACTGTGTACTTGTTTGAGAACCAGAATAAAAAAATGGTATTTTGAATTGAGCAATACTAACAGACCCAGATTAAAGTTATTTTAATTACTAGCATTTGCGAACTTATGAATGGTGTTTTGTGCTAGGAAGTGCATATATAATTAGAGGTGGCTTGCAGTGCATTCCACTATCAGAATTTAGTCTGAGTAGCAGTAAGGATATCATAAACTGCAGTAGCAAAACTCAAAGCAGTTTGTGAAATTGAACAGAGCTTTAAATTATGGCCTTAAGTTTATATCAAGTCTTCTTGAAGGCTGATACAGAAAAAAGGCATTTGTTTAAAAATTGTATTGATATAATACTTTGGGTTGAGTAGTTTCACTCATTCCTGTAAGAGGTAAAAGGATCTTCCCTTTACAGATAAGGATAAATTATACTCTAAATTTAACTGTACAATAGGTAGGCCAGCAATTTAGCATCAGTATTTCTCATATGACCTGACCCAGATACACTTGTCCATTTTCCTTTATCGATTGATTGATTTATTTATTTAGCGCTGCCACGCGGAACAGGCCCTTCTGGGCCAATGAGCTGCACTACCCAGAAACCCATTACATTACAGCAACCTGACAGATGTAACATGAGACTTTATCTACCTTTCATTTCCTTTTTACAGGCCAGGTGTATTGCTAACACAACATTAAATTGAGAGTCGAGCCGTCCACAGTGTTTTTATTATCAAGTTAGCACGCGCTCCCTTGGATGCTGATGAGGACAATGTCCTTCAGGTATATTGTGCCATTAAAGATATTTTAATTGCCAGTTAAGTCATTGAATGTGAGTAAAGTATTACATAGAACATAACTTTGTACATTACCATTGTTGGTAATATTTTGTTCAACCTTGAGTATATAATCGAGAAAGAATGTCACTTGACCACACCTGAACCATTACTTTCCCCACTTTGGTTTCAGGCTTGTTATTTCTTTGGCCTTGAGCCCTTTATTTTTCCCTCCTTCTTTCCTTTGCCCAGTCTGGGAAAGTATGTGTTGGTCCCGCTATCGTGCAGCAATCGCTTCAGTCGTACTTCAGTGCTGCCTTTGAGATAGGTGTCTCAAATTATAGCCATTTGGGTAATAGAGATTTGCACTTATGGAATTTGCAGATCATTATCCAAAAGTCATCTCTGGAATGCAATTTGCTCCAACAGAATTTATGTGAGGATAAAATTAAGTAAGTACAAATGCAAAGGAAACAACGTCAGCCTACTTTTATTTTGTCAACTTTCAAGATTGAAGTTTCTATAACTGTAATTTGTACTAGGTCAATTTTAAATTTCTAAATCTGAGATTTAAACCAAAGCTTTTGGGGATACATGGTGGATACATAGTCTGGAAATCACCCATGATCCTAGAGAATAATGGAGTCTCGATTGACTAAATCACCTCCTATTCCCGTGTCTCTAATTCCCTCAAAGAGTTTAAGTTTATATTATCCAAGCTTCCAAGATGATTTAGCAACTCAAGTTTTCATTTTATCTTAGGCAAAGGATCAGGCAACTGTAAGCCAGCTGTCCCTGATGGATTTGGCGGGGAGTGAGGGAACTACCAGGACTAAAGCTGAAGGCAGCAAATTGCGAGAGGCAGGTAAAGATGGATGCGCTAACAAAAATTTCTCACTGTTGGCGTAAATTTCGGCTTTTCCAATTCTCTTTGCAGTGTGTTGATGGTTGAAGTTTGTCTAGTGCAAGGAATTGATGATTCCAGAAAACGCAAGTTAAGAAATACTTAGAACTATTTTTAAAAACTGCATATTATCCAAATGTCTCTGTTGTAAGCACAAGTGTTTGAGCAACGACAGGGCAGAAAATCACAGGCTGTACGTCCTTTTGGAAAATGGTGGAGGCCACAAGAGCACTTTCTTGCTTGATATTCGGAAGGCTTCAAGCTACGAAGTTCCTTGATGGCTTTTCAAAGCCTGGGTCTACCTCTTCAGCATTACTTAATATTTGACCTAATGTGTCTGAAATGAAATGTGGGTTCATTTTTTTTTAGGTTAACTAGGTTCCCTTTATCTAGTTTTAGGACTTACATGAAGATCTGATTACATTTTAGGTCATATTTATGGAGAAATTGAGAAAATTTTACAGGGTTCACTAACTTTCTAGCAGCACTATGGCTTCATGTATTAATATAGCATTGTTTAAACAAGATAACTTCTAACTGTTTCTCCAGAATTTTTGAACACTTAGCTTTGGTGAAAGACTACATTTCTTTTCATGGACAGCAAACTAGCCATAGGACCATAAGATATAGGAGTAGAATTAGGTCATTCAGCCCACTGCATCTGATCCATCATTCTTTCATGGTGGATTTTTTTTCAACCTCATTGCTGCCTTCTCCCCATAACCCATCACCAATCAAGAATCAATCGATCTCTGCCTTTGTTATGAATGTACCACAGCTCTGAGGGGCCGAAGGGTGCGGGGGTAGCCCCCTCCTTTGTGAGAATCGCAAGATCCCTATTGAGTCAATTCAGGAGACACAGGAAATGAGAGAGAGACATGCAGAATCCACAAAAGGGTTAGAATGTGTCCTGGCCTCTGAAAGGCGGACACTTTGATACCGGCTATTGTCTCTTGGAGCCGGACTTGTGTATTGGATCCTGTACGATGCATCGACGCCCCAGGCAATGAACCAAGGAGGAGGTTGGTAGAGGGATTGCATCATCCCCAACCTGATTGACACCTGAGACCCTGTGAGTCAGGATAAAAAGAGGGTCTGTGGGAACAGCCCCTCAGACGCACCAGAAGACACGCTAGAAATCCTGTGACAGCGTTTAATAGCGACAGCCGGTGGGGGGCTCGTGTGCGTCCTTCCCTTGCCTGGGATTGGCGGCCTCACCACGGAAGAACGGCTTTAGCTAAAGGAGAGGCCACAAGTGAACAGCCACCCCCAACGAGACTCCAATGGATCGAACTCATAAAGGTTGGAAAACCCGCAGGGTAACTGTTCCCATTCTATTCTTATTTCTCTCTCTCTCCAACAAAGTGCAACACAGCGACAACCAAAAGACGGCAGCTTGTGGAACTGCAGTGAACTGTACATTTCCATCGGACAATTCATTATCCCCTAGACAACGATAGAGCTTATTTCTTATTGATTATTATTATACCCACACTTTTAGATTTAGTATTGACAACGTATATTATCTGTATGTTTGCATTGATATTATTTTTGTGTATCTTTATTAATAAATACTGTTAAAAATAGTACCATCAGACTTCAATGGACCTCTCTATCTTTGCTGGTAAGTGACCCAGCTACGGGGTACGTAACACCTTAAATACTTGGCCAATTACGTAACGGGGTACGTAACACCCAATTACTTGGCCTTTGCAGCCCACAGTTTTACCACCCTCATGCTGACGGAATTCTTTATTTCTGATGCTGGGCTCTCAGGTCCTATACTCTCCTGCTGTTGGAAACATTCTCTCTCTCTCTACTCTATCCAGGCCTTTCAGTATATGGCACGTTTCAATGCAATTCTACTCATCCTTCTGAACTGCACTGAGTACAGGTCCAGAGACATCAAATTCTCCTCATATATCAAGTCTTTCATTCCTGCCATCATGCCTGTGAACCTTTTCTGGACCCTTTCGTGGACCAGCTTATCTTTCCTTAAGATTCAAGGTTGTTTAATCTCTTTTCCTGTATACAAGTGTAAAGGAGAACAAAATAATTGTTACTGCAGATCTGATGCAGCACAAAAAAGCACCAAAAATAAAGAACACAATAATAATTTAAAAACATAATAAATACAGTATAAATGCATAAGATGGCTTATATACGTAGATTGATCGTACGTCCATAAAGTGTTGCTAGGCACAGGAGTGTCTGTACATAAGGTTACTGACAGGAAATAATAAAGTAGTGGTGTTTGGGAGCATGGAGGGGTGAGTTAGTCAGTAGAGGTGTCGATCAGTCTTACTATTTGGGAAAGTAACTGTTTTTGAGTCTGGTGGTCCCAGGCTGGATGCTACGTCCTGATGGAATTGGAGCAAACAGTGGGATTGGGGTGGGCGGGATCCTTCCTGACGTTATTGGCCCTTTTCCGGCACCTTTCTGTATATAGCGTATGGTGGTAGGCTGGTGCCAATGATGCGTTGGGAAGTTTTGACAACCCAGTGTAGAGGCTTCCTGCCCAACATAGTGCAGTTTCCGTACCATGCAGTGATGCAGCATGTTGGGATGCTCTCTACTGTACAACTGTAGAATGATGTGAGTATGGATGTGCCTAGTCCAGCTCTCTTCAGCCTCCTCAGGAAGTAGAGGCATTGCTGAGCTTTCCCGACCATGTAGGATGTGTTCTGGGACCATGAGAGGTTTTGTGTGATGTGCTGTCCCAAGGGTTTGACATTGCTCGTAGTTTCCACTGTTGTGCCATCGATGTGAGTGGTGTGAGTCCTCCTTAAGTTGATAACCGTCTCCCTTGTCTTGTTAGCATTGAGGAAGAGGTTACTTGCCTGGCAGCACGCCTCGAGCTCCTCCACCTCCTCTCTGTAGACTGTCTCATCGTTGTTGGTGATGAGCTCCCCCACTGTCATGAAATCGACGAACTTGACAATGTGATTCAATCACGAATAAAAGAAAATCTGCAGATGCTAGAAACCCAAGCAACACACACAAAATGCTGGAAGAACTCAGCAGGTCAGGCAGAATCTGTCTTCAATACTTCAGCTTTTGTGCAACATCTAGTTTCAGAAACATTCCTGTCCCGCATTTGCTGTTTTATCTCCATTAGGGCAGATCAGAAGTTTTCCAACAATATTTATGCATTTAGTGATTTCAAAGACTGATTGATGAATTACTTTTTCTTTACAGAGAAGGACAAAGTACCTAAAGCTATTTAATTTAGTTTTTAATTTCCTACTGTATCCTTTCCCCTTGTGCTCTCTTGCCTTCCTCTGATCTATCCTCCCAACTCTGCAACATTTTCTCTTTCTTCCTTTTATCTTATTCTCTCTCTCCTCTCCCTCCTCTCCTCCAAAATCTACTCCTTCTCCATTTTCCTTCAAATCTCCTAAATTTCCATCTCTCATTTTAGAAGCACAAATGGTGATTTAACAATTAACTCCTGCTAATGTAAGAAACGTATTTAATGTAAGACATTTGAATAAATCTAGAAGAGTTTTCATACTTCAGACTCTGAATTATATTATACACCTGAAACCACCCAATTAACAAACGGCCAAGAAACCACTGTTATAACCAGCACAGCAGAAGTAAAGACTGTGGATCATCATTTTCAGCAAGATAATAAAATGGAACAAGCACACAACAAGGAAACCCAGACAATAAAGTCTTCCATCAACTGATTTACTTCCCAGATGAGTCCTATTCATTCACAAAGCATCTTACTGCATCTCCCACTCAGCTTATGCACTACACACAGAATCCTCACCCAGCAAAATGCTTCCTTAATAGCTGCTCACAACTTAGCCCCCTCCTTTTGCAAAAAAGGAGAATACACAGACCCAAAGATATGATGGTAGAAAGAAACCACTGTGGCCCTCAAACAAATGGCAGAGAAATTAAGGGCTGTGAAAATAGGATATGGCAAATCTGGTCCCTCCTATCAGCATGCTTTCAGCTTAGATATTTTATGCTTTTATCTATCACAAATTATTATGCTGTCAGCTGTTCAAAAACCTCAGGAATAAGTCTTTTAATGTCCAACTGTTGAAGCTTGTATAGCTTATTCTTCTTCTTGTTCAGTCATCTTCCCAGAAACTCTTTTGAAGGCATTATGGAAAAGGAGATCGCCTTTAAGGAAAGAAAAGGGTATAGGCTTTACCCCCTCCAAAATACTAGGTCAAGGGTTGGCACCAAGATCAAGAGATAGCAGTTTTGAGGAGTCTGTGTCTGGTGAGAAGTACAGGTACAGGCAGCGATGGCAATGGAAGGCCAGCAGTTGGGATAAGAAACAGCACACGATGGCATCGTATGTGGTGTCACTATCTCAGAGCTCCGGTACTCCAGGCTTTGATCCTAACCCGAAACCCTGTGAGGAGATTTCACATTCTCCAGTAACTCTACGGTTTTCACCTGGATCCTCTGGTTTCCTCTCATCCTGAAGAAGTAATAGTTGTAAGGTTAACTGAGTGCAGGTTGTCCTAGGTGCAGGAGAGTCAGGGAAAGAGGTTGCAAATGGGTGTATAAGAGGTTAGCGTCAACTCAGTGGGTGAAAGTCATTCTACATCTTTGTGAAATATGGAAATGACATCTCTCAGGTGTGAAGAGTCTGACAAAAATGTGGACTTACAGAGATCTCACCATGTAAAGGAAAATGTTTGCAGTGCTGCAGTCATTATGTAAGGCATTAGGAGGTCTGAAGGTATAGAGAATCTACTTCCTGGACACGAGCAGTTCCATGACATGGTAATTTCATTCTGTTATCTAGAATGGAGTGATAGTCCTCCAAACTGTGGCCATATTCACTACAGAATGAGGGTGTGTCCTCCTCTTTCGCTGTTTTTGTTGAACCATCTTTCACACGCTCAAAGAGTCAAAGATATACTCACTCTACTTAAAGACCTGTGCGATAGTTGGTGCATCAGGTCGATAGATTGGGGCAGCACCCCTACCTAGCTGCGTGTCTATCCTCAAAGAGAGATGGGACATACCCCGTAGGGACTAGTTATAACTCCAATGTACAGATAAAAGATCTGCACAATTGAGGTGATGTTTAGGAAGCCATTATGTAACCATACAATATGGAAATATTCCCTCTTGTAGGATGCCAAATATTTGCTCCCACACCCTTCTCCCCCTCGCCATAGTACAAATGGTTGAGGTCTGATGGGCATGAGCAACTCAAATCACCGATAGCAATGTGACATGAAACTGTTAGAGGTTGTCATTTCTGGATTATCTCATTGCTGAACTCTTCAGTAGTTTGTGAAACGCTGCTCCAATGATCAAGGTCTGCACATATCATACTTACCATGGATTGCATTTCATGAATGGGGTTTCAAATCATACTTAGCAATGAGTTTTCATGGAAATAAACATTGTTCTAAGTTTCCAAAAATGTAAGTAAATTCATTCAAATGAATGCATGCTTGCTTAAAACTGGGCCAAAATTAAAATTTGGGCTATCTAAACTATCAATATTTATTTCTATTTGTTTACAATCTATCAATTGTATATTTTTCCACTTTCTGCAAACTTGTGTCAAAAACATTTTTGATATACTGTATATTAAACAAACCAACCAAGATGTAAGCAAAATCTAGATGTGGAGCATATGGACTTGGTGAAGTACTTGATTTCTTCCAAATATGAAGGACACTGCTCTCATTGAATGTGGGAAACAGCTTGCTGATTTAAAACCAGTAAGTTGTCTCTGTATCTCTGTGACTTCTCAGCACGACATCTTTCTCCATAATCCTAGAGCAGGAAGATGTGAGTACATGTGGCCACCACATTTATCTTTTTCAGTCTAAACAAGCTGCATCCTTTCACACTGATTACAATTTTGTAATTCCAGTCATTACTGAAATGTTGAAAAATAATTCTAGTCCTAAACACTAAACCACAAAATCTAGAAGGAAGCAAGACTATGCAATGTTCTGATTGGTGTACGAAACAGAGTTTGACTGAATTAATGAACCCCAGTATATGTTGCTTTCAATCACGCTATTTTGTATAGTTTACTGCATGTAAAACCAATTGTGAGTTTGTAAATATCTATGATTTTAATAAATTGAGGAACATTTTACATTTCATGGCATTGCAAGAGATGTACTGTTTATAAATGTTGGCACTGTTACTGACATTCATTTACAACAGAAATGTAAACCATGAAGCAAATGATTGCTGTAAGCGTGCCAAACCCCGGGGTTTATTTCCAGCAGTTGTTGTAGGCAACTGATAGACCACAGAACACATCATACATTAAATAACACAGAGTGATCAAATCCAACCAGGCCAAAATGAACTCTCCAACAGAAACTTAAATGGTCCTAGATAGGTTTCTTACTTTGGTGGCTCAGTGGCAAATGGATCAAACAGCATGGAGCTGAGACACAACGACAATAACGTACTTAGTTGATCTTAATCAGGCGGATGGCAACAGGGACAGATTGTTGGCCTCAGCACCTCAGTTAAAAAGGGGAAAGAAAACACCCAGATCTCCTGTATTAGACTTTTATTCAGAGATTCAAATAAGACTGAAGGAGTAGATAATGGATGTAGTCAGGTCATGTCTGCATGGCCACTTTCCGTTCTATAACTCAAAAAACTGAGTGCCTGAGCTTATACAAGTATAGTTGCATTAAGCAATGTACCAGACACTTCAGGACAACCTTGCAATTGTATTTGGATAAGAAAATGAGAAGAAGCATCTCAAGGAGAGGCAACAGAAGAATTGGAAATTTAAGGAACAAGGGAGAGACTTAAATTGTATTTGATCATGTGTTGACTAATTGAATTTTGGATTGTACTAAAATGATATGGGTTCAAAATGTTCATCATATTCAGCCACCGTTGGCTTAGAATTTATTTTGAGCTTTGTTCCATATTACATTATAAGTTTGGATGATTCAGTTGTGAGAATAGCCAGTATTTCTGATATATTCAGGCCTATTATGGAATCACTCATTCATAACAGGACAAAGAGGAATAAGTTTGATAACACCGGAAAACAGCACTGGCATCATGTTTGAAATGAAATATTGTATTTTGATTTCAATACAAGCGACACATCAGCTTCATTCTGCCTTTTATTATAATGCCGCCACCTGCAGCCAGCACTCAATGCGTTGGTGATAGTTTTCATGCTCCAGCAGTTGGCCAGGAACATGTAAATCACTACTGACTCTCATTACTTAAAGTTAATCTATGCTGTTGCACTTCTTAAAAGAGTGGTGCACGTTGACAGGGCAGTTGCTGGTAGTGAAGAACCCTGATCTTTAAACTCTGCATCGGATAGAAGAGATGGAGAGTTAGAGAAATATCTTACATTTGCTAGGATTCGCTCCAAAGGAACACACAATAAAAGGTCAATACCACGTCTTGTCTCCAATTTCAGGATGTAGTACTGGTGACTGTTGTGAGTAGCTTCAAATTCAAAATACACAACAGGCAATGCTCACCTACCATTAACCTATATTAACCAAAATCATTCCCAGCCTTCATATGGTTCATGTCTTTGTGACATAATTGGCACTGCTGCGTTCTTCACATTCACATCTCACAGGCTGGACACTTAGATTGAGAGCCAAATGACTCAGCCAGCCGGCCAAGCCTGCGGTCTGGAGTTATAGGAAGTCATCTCCAGAGCCAGAGTCCACCCATTAGCAGTGAGAGGAAGAAAAAACGGGAAATCTTGCACTTGCATAGCATCTTTCACACCCTTCCACAACACCTCAGAGATTCATGACCAACAATGTTGTTTCTCTGTGTACAGTCACTGCTGCAGTGTTAGAAATGGTCAATCAATATGCATATTGCAAGCTCCCACATATAACAACGTAATAGTGATCAGATGATCTATTTTGTGTGATGCTCCAAGAATAAATATGCAACAGCACACTCAGCTAACTTCCTAACCTCCTTCAAAATGGTGTCATAGTATTTTTTATTCTACCTTAAATGACTGATGAGCACTTGATTTAACATCTGTTGTTAAAGACATACTCCTGATAGAGCAACCCCAACAATGACACAACACCACAACTACGAACAAGATTCATGAATAAAATCAAGCCATATTGCCTCGGTACTAGATTGGATGTCAGCCTAGACTTTCATTCTGGAATATGGGGTGTGGAATATGAGGTTCTTCTCATTCTGTGGAAAAGTCCTATTAACTGAGCCACAGACAACATAAAAACAGTTCACGTTGCTTATAAACACAATAGAAATATATGTTTAGTAAATGGACCACATACACAAAAGAAAAATGTCAGAATGGTGGCTTTAAGTGTACATGGCAAAATGGCTCGATTTATTCATGAACCTTGTTTGTAGTGGCTATCCTTGTTGATTTTTAGTCGAGAGGATTCGGTGGTGGTCAGTGACAGAACGGAGATGAACGCTGGACTGTTTGTGAATGAGGAACTTTGGTTGCAATTTCTGGTCCTGCTCCCAAATTAGCTCATCATAATCAACCTTGGATGAAAGGAACTGGCTAGGCTGGTCCTTCACGTTCTCCTCTTCCTCCTCTTCTTTGCTATTCCACAGCTGCTGCTTTTCTTCAGATTCCTACTATCAATTACTTGCTGTACAATTGGTGATTCAGGCATTGAGGCAATGTCCTGTAGCATGTAACGGGCTACTGTCTCTTACACTGCTGTTCAGAGGTAAGGAATTGTGTTTCACCATGTCATATAAGTGAAATTTCAAGAACAAAATGCCCAGTGACAGAATGACTTTTATTCTATGCATGCAATGCCTTGGAGTCGGTGTTGCAGAACCAGAATCAGGTTTATTATCACCGGCACGTGACATGAAATTTGTTAACTTAGCAGCAGCAGTTCCATGCAATACATAATCTAGCAGAGAAAATAAATAAATGATTAAATAACAATAATACATAAGTAAATCAATTACAGTATACGTATATTGAATAGACCAAAAAAACGTGCAAAACAGGAATACTGTACAGTATATTTAAAAAAGTGCGGTAGTGTCCAAAGATGCAACGTCCATTTAGAAATCGGGTGGCAGAGGGGAAGAAGCTGTTCCTGAATCACTGAGTGTGTGTCCTCAGGCTTCTGTATCTCCTACCTGATGGTAACAGTGAGAAAAGGGCATGCCCTGGGTGCTGGAGGTCCTTAATAATGGACGCTGCCTTTCTGAGACACTGCTCCCTGAAGATGGTCTGGGTACTTTGTCGGCTAGTACCCAAGATGGAGCTGACTAGACCTATAACCTTCTGCAGCTTCTTTCGGTCCTGTGCAGTAGCCCCTCCATACCAGACAGTGATGCAGCCTGTCAGAATGTTCTCCATGGTACAACTATAGATGTTTTTGAGTGTATTTGTTGACATGCATAATCAATATCACTGAGCATCATGGGGAAGACTGCAATCTTGCCAAAGCCAAGTGCTATCTTGCTGGTCTGTCTCCCCTGCTGGTTTCTGACAAAAAGGAATGAAATGTACATAGCTATTGCTGAACTCCCTTGCATAAAGGTGGATGGCAGATTGTGTGATGTTGAAAACCATTGCAGTAATGGCAGATCAAAAAGGCAGTAGTAAGTTTATCATAGCATCTTGAATATAAAAGTTTTCTTTTTGCATCATTACAACAGATGGACATTTCATAAAAGCCATAATTGCTAATTTATTGTTATTTTAGCCATTGTATCTTTATCAAATGGTTTATATGTGTGACTATTTAAATATATTAAATCACCTGATCATAAACATATCTGGTTAAACATGCATTTAATGCCTATAATCTACGAATGCTATGTAAAGTAATTTTTTATTAAATTATCTACACAACATGGCTATTGCTGGCAGGACTAATTCTCAGTCCTGCCTGTAATTGGTGTTTTGAAGGTTTTAGTGATATTCTTGAACTAATGTCATATGATGGAAAATTCTTCCACGTTGCAATACAATTAGGTAAGGAGTTCCATGATTTTGCTCAACAACAATGAAAGATTGGCAATAAATTTACATTATATTTACATGTCAACATGGTAGGGAAAGTAATTGGTAATGCTTCAGTCTACCTGATGCCCTTGTCCTCTTTGCTGGTATAGTTTGAAGATTTGGAAGGTCCTGTGAGAGACCCTTGCTGTGAATTTAGCAAAAGGTGAAAATGGTAGCAGTATATAATAGAGCTAATAGAGTGGGTAGTAAGCTGTTCTGCCCTGGAACTGTCAAGCTTCCCAAGTGTTGCTGGAGTTGTTCACCTCCAAACAGGTGGAGAGCATGTCATCACATTTTTGGTGGTGGAAAAGCTTTGGAAATTTCAAAAACAGAATGCCCAGTCTCAAGTTATGTTTCAAAGGTGATTCCAGGGATGAGGTTTGTAGGGAACTTGGTGAGCACATTTTGGTGACATATCTAGAGAAGTGGTTAGAATCTCCCTTATTGAAAATGTGTGACATAAATATTACTTGTTATTGACCAGCCCATATCTGAATAGTATTTAGATCTTATGCCTACAGATTCCAATGTTTCAATCAACAGAGGAGTTCCAAAAGGAATTTCACATTGTGCAATCATCAGAAAATATCCCCATTTTTATTATTGGGATAGAGGATGAGTCATGCAGTTATTGCATTATTCAGGAAGCAGCTGAAGATGTTTCCAACAAGGACTAACACACCGATATTTTGGGGCTAAATGAACATTGTTGTTCAAAGATTGTATTTTTCAGTGACTACTGAATGTTGGCAAGTTATTTTATTACCCTGCTAATGATGGAATATTAAATTTCACCCTTGAGTGCTATATTGATAAAGAACTTTAGAATATTAAAAATAGAATGTGAGCACCTAGGACAATGGCCATCTGAGGTGTTCAATGCCAAATCACTATATGACAAGAAAACTACAAACTAAAAGGCTTATCTGTTCAGCTTGCTAACACACCAGTGGTGTCTTCAATACTTCATAGCTGACAAAGGGTATTTCTTGTTTTCTGGAAAGAAATGAAGGATGTCATAATCCTGATGTGTTTTTGATTTGCACAAGAAGAGAGTTGGACTCATGCCCAGGCACATTGGATCACTTGGGGGCCAATGAATATTAGAAAATTGAACATGTCAGAGGGCATGCATGTAAAGGAACCCATTCTGTTTTCCTTCCACTTAAATTAATGAAGTGAAAATTAAGCTGGCTCCTTTACAAATGGAACCACTGAACTGCCCAACTTCTCACTATCAATTTCACCCAACCCGTCCATTGCACATAAATCCACGAAAATCTCCACATGGAAGTGTGTAGCACTAGAATACACAAAGTTGATTTGTGTAGTCTGCAACAACCAACATTTCTTTCTGAATAACTTGCCTTTTGCAAACACAAAACAAGTGTCTTCATTTTTTCTGATTCAAGACATCAAAGTAGTTCACTGTGTGCGAAGTGCTTCAAGATGTTTCAGTAGGGTGCTGTATAAATGCAATCATAGTATCCATTGAGATAAATAGAAAATAATCTCTTATCTGTTTCAGTAAACAGCATAATGTCATGACTATGCCAACGGCACATTCCAGGCAGCAGGAGTTGCTCCCTGTGCAGTTCAAACAATCTTTTTGATGTTGGCTACACAAATTCAACAATTCTGTTTTCAATCAGTCTGTTCCTCATCTTCTTAATAATACACACAATTGAATATTATAATATTAAATCATTTTTTATCATTAGAAGCAACATTGGAATGGGATACCTTTCTAGACCAAGTTGAACAAAGCTAGCCATGCTTCTCTTTCATTAAAACACGCCACAATGTTCCAACTATTTACAGCCAAGATATGAAACAAGTGTAGTTTAATTTATATACAGTAGCCTGACTATGCAAATATGTCACTTTGTTTGATTTCACAATAAAAATATTTTAGTGGAGATATAATGTGGATACATGATGGCACTTTTTCAGAAGAATATTCAAGAGAAGATCACTGGAAATTACTTGAAATACAGGAAGTTAGGGTAATGTTTCCGCTAAGAATCCATCCTGTCTAATTTGTTTTTCAGACTGAAGCTGAAGATAGAGTTAAAAGACTGCAGACATCTGGAGAAGGATCATTACTAGTAATCGTGAGCCTCTCTGTTAATGCACCCCATGAGAAAGAAGCCAACAGCCTGCATATTTCTGCAAACTGTTCCCAGAAAGAACCAATTTCCTGACTTCCATGTGGTGTCAATAACGGAGGCATGAGATGGAGTTGTCCATATGAAATATTAAATCTACTCGCAGGACCAGAATGAGCAAATTCAGACCACCTGTGAGAAGAAGGTTTGTGGTAGGTATAGTATTTAAAACAGTGAAACACGTGCTACCTTGAATGATATGACCGAGTCAAAATCTCTTAGCTTAATCTACCAACGATTTGACTAAAGCAAAGAAACAAAAATCATTATGCTGCAAATTTCATTGTAGCTGCAAGGGGTGATATTTTGGGAACTTGGTGTGATATGCGGCCAAAGGTCTTGTTATTAATCAACAGAATGAATTTGTACTTCATTGCATTTGAATTAGATCATTCAAGATAATGCCAAAAAAAACGAAAGGAATTGTGTCTTAATGTTTTAAAAGATTGAATCAATTCATTTATTGATATTGGAACGAGTAAGCTTAACAATTGAGTGCATACAAGGCAAGATATTAGCAACAGTTCTGTCCCAAAATTATTAAAAACTACCCAAATGAGCATTTCATTAGTGTTATGATAGATGTTATCTGATTTACATATTTTGGCTTTGTTTATGTATACTGTTATGACATTTAACAGAATCAACTATCTGGACTGATGGTTAAAATGTGACATTAAATTATCTTGATATATTTATGTATGCATATAAATTTGAATATCACTAAAGTAAACAGACAACTATGACATTGCTGTTTGTGGGAACTCACTTTGCGTAGATTGGCCTCGGTATTTTCTACTGAACAATCACTACACATTGAAAGTAAAGTGTTTTGAGACATCTAGAGGTCATAGAGGGGACCATAAAAATATAAAGCTTCCTTTTTGAAATTATGTAGATAATAACTTGCATGGAAGTAGTTCCTTGTAATGTTGAGGTGCAGTTTAAGTTGCCTTACATGAGATATTACAACAGATAAGTAATCATCTTTACCAAGAGATTTTGAGAGGTTTCTTATTTTTTAGAATGTGGGTGCATGTGGAATTGAAAGTTTTTATTGTCTATCCCAAAATGACCCTGAGCAGAGTGTTATGCTAGGCCATTTCAGTGAATAATTAAGAATTAAACATGGTGCCAGGTACTGAGATATTTGTAGGCCTAAAGGCTGATTTATACTTGTGCGTATGGGCTACTCCATAGCGAGCATGCGTTGGTGCACGCCAAAACGCTAGTTGGCGGTGGGGTTTCTATGCCACTGTGTTGAGTTTCTTTTGTTACGTACCCCGTAACTGGGTCACTTACCAGCAAAGATAGAGAGGTCCATTGAAGTCTGATGGTACTAGTTTTAACAGTATTTAGTGATAAAAGTACACAAAATAAGGTCAATGCCAACATGCAGATAATATACGTCGTCAATACTAAATCTAAAAGCACGGGTATAATAATAATCAATAAGAAATAGCTCTATCGTTGTCTAGGGGATAATGTATTGTCCGATGGAAATATAAAAGTCACTCAGTTCATTCAAGCTGCAGCTTTTGGGTTGGAGAGAAAGACGGGTTTAAAACTTGCCCATTCCTTTTATGATGTCAATCCTTCGAGAGTCGTTGGGAGTTGGTTTCCCCGTTGTTAGCTAAAAACCTTTCGGCCGTGGAAAAGGGCCCACCGATTCCAGGGCAAATGGAACCGGACGCACGTGGCCTTTCCCCTGGTTTCTTGCTATTACGGGATCGCTGGCGTTTCTTCTGGTGCGTCTGAGGGGCTGTTCCCACAGACCCTCTTTTTATCCTGACTCACAGGGTCTCAGATGTCAATCAGGTTGGGGATGATGCAATCCCTCCACCAACCTCCCCCTCGTTTCATTGCCTGGGGCGTCGATGCATCGTACAGGATGCAATACACAAGTCCGTCTCCAAGAGACAATAGCCGGCATCAACGGGTCCGCCTCTCGGAGGCCAAGACACATTCCAACGACTTGTGGATTCTGCATGTCTTTCCCTCATTTCCTGGGTCTCCTGAATGGACTCAATAGTGATCTTGCGATTCTCACAAAGGAGGGGGCTACCCCGCACCCTTCAGCCCCTCCGAGCTGTGGTACATTCATAACACCCCCTTTCTTCAAAGCGTTTTCACCAGCGGTGAAAACGAAGTAGTACAGAGTCTTACAGGATTTTAGAATCTAACACAATACAAAAGCTTTTCTTTTCACTACAGAGTAATACAGTTAGATAGATAGATAGATAGATAGATACTTTATTCATCCCCATGGGGAAATTCAACTTTTTTTCCAATGTCCCATACACTTGTTGTAGCAAAACTAATTACATACAATACTTAACTCAGTAAAAAATATGATATGCATCTAAATCACTATCTCAAAAAGCATTAATAATAGCTTTTAAAAAGTTCTTAAGTCCTGGCGGTAGAATTGTAAAGCCTAATGGCATTGGGGAGTATTGACCTCTTCATCCTGTCTGAGGAGCATTGTATCGATAGTAACCTGTCGCTGAAACTGCTTCTCTGTCTCTGGATGGTGCTATGTAGAGGATGTTCAGAGTTATCCATAATTGACCGTAGCCTACTCAGCGCCCTTCGCTCAGCTACCAATGTTAAACTCTCCAGTACTTTGCCCACGACAGAGCCCGCCTTCCTTACCAGCTTATTAAGACGTGAGGCGTCCCTCTTCTTAATGCTTCCTCCCCAACACGCCACCACAAAGAAGAGGGCGCTCTCCACAACTGACCTATAGAACATCTTCAGCATCTCACTACAGACATTGAATGACGCCAACCTTCTTAGGAAGTACAGTCGACTCTGTGCCTTCCTGCACAAGGCATCTGTGTTGGCAGTCCAGTCTAGCTTCTCGTCTAACTGTACTCCCAGATACTTGTAGGTCTTAACCTGCTCCACACATTCTCCATTAATGATCACTGGCTCCATATGAGGCCTAGATCTCCTAAAGTCCACCACCATCTCCTTGGTCTTGGTGATATTGAGACGCAGGTAGTTTGAGTTGCACCATATCACAAAGTCCTGTATCAGTTTCCTATACTCCTCCTCCTGTCCATTCCTGACACACCCCACTATGGCCGTGTCATCAGCGAACTTCTGCACATGGCAGGACTCCATGTTATACATTCAATTCAGTATCTAGATGGTTACCGATTACAATTGTCACTTCCTTTAATATCTTAACATCTTGTACCCTACTAAAGTCTTGTAGCATCAGACTCCAATTGAATAACCATCTATTTTTAGGTCTTATTTTTCTTTAGCCAACAAAACTAAAGAGTTGTGATCTTAGCTTACGGGTATACTACAACAATTCATGCAAATACTAATCTTTATGTGGCTTTCAAACTCAACAGGCAGGCTTCCATGGGGGTTGTCTTTTATTATTCACAGGCTTTGTCGAAATCCCTTAAAACCGGTTTCTGCTATTTAAAAATGGCGTCCCCATTAACCCTCGCCTCTTTTTCGGTTAGTTCCCACGTGGGGAGCTTGGGTACCCTGGAAAAATAGGCTGTTGCCAGTTTCTTTCATAAGAGTTATTTTATCAACACTGCGTCCCAAACTTAGACCTTCTTCTGAATTTCCACCCAATTCTTTAATTTTACGCAAGTTGCTAGCTTTCTCTTCAGGACCCTTCAGGCTATTAGTTTTCAGTTTGAACTCTTTGTTCAAGCAGCATTTCAAATTCTGCCTTTTCACACCACACTCTGGAATAACAATAGCATGGGGGGCCCCATCATCTTCCAACTCAATCTGTAAGTGATCCGCAGGTTTTAAATTTTCTTCATTGGATTTGGGAACTACATATTTCCCATTTCCTTCAATGATAATATTCATCTCCCCACTTTTGATCTCCGCATTAACTTTTAACACACCTTCGAGCACAAACACCTGGGAACTCTCACTTCCCACTATTACCAAGGTTAACCCTTTCTTTGTTGAACCAAGTCTATCTGACCCACAAGGACTGCCTTCCTTGTCAACTGAATTAAATACCTCAGACTTGTTCTGAGCTTCATTACTAGGTTCAGTACCACGTGCATCCACATCTTGGACACACTCAAACGGGACATTTGCCTCTTCCAGGCTTTCAATACCTGTACCCAGTCCAAACTCTAAATTCCCCTGATTCTCCCAGCTACTCTCTGGGCAACTCCCTTCCGGAGTAAACTCAACCCCGTGGGCTGAAACAACCTCATCTGCCAACCCAGCAGACTTCTTCAAGGTAAGGGCACCCTTTTCATCTAGGACTGCCCTCAGTTCATTATCGGGAACACCTTTAGAATTTTCAACTTCTTCAAACAGTTCTGCCAAACCAGACAGATCATCCATGTCCAACTCTGGACCTTTTAACAGCTCTACCTGTTTCTCATCTTTATCTCCTGCCTCTAGAACTTTTCTCCTCGCTAAGGGTAGGTCTACCTCCTCTCCCTTACTGTCTTTCACTTTACTACTCTTCGTTTTACCACCCTCTAAACCCTTGTGGTACAGGGTCGGTAAAAACGTCTTGGCCAAATCGATACTGGCCAGATTTGAACTGCTCTCGTTCTCAGCTGCCTTTCTCAACATGCCGCGAGTAACCGCGCATGCGGGATAGATCTTGGACGCTAGGAGCGGGGCTGCAACGCTCACCGGCCGGCTCATCAGCGTCATTGCTGACCAAACCTTACCACCGGCTAAATCGTTACCCAAAAGGACGTCCGCGTCAGTTCTTGGGAATTCTGATCGCACCCCCATTTCAACTGGTCCAGAGACTAGCTCGCAATTCATAATGACCCTATGCAAAGGCACCATTTCCATCCCTTTGCCTATTCCTTTCACAGCTACCATTCCCGTTTTGCAACCAAAATCTAGTACCTTACTGCTGATCAATGATAGTTCAGCCCCCGTGTCTCTCCAGATCCGTACTGGAACTGGGGTACCTCCCTCCCTCACAGACACGGTTCCATTTGACATAGAAGTCTCAGACCCTTCTCGTACTCTGTCTACCCGGGGCTCTCTTGTCGATTTACTGATTACCACGGCACATCCGATAGGGACTGCTGCTTTCCCTTTTCCTGTCTCTTTCTTCCGAGCAAAGCACCTAGATGCAATATGCCCCCCCTTTCCACAATTAAAACAGGTCAAGCCCGGAAATCTCTGGCCATCTTGCCTTTCCCCCTCAATCTTACCACTAGCAGCCGGCGGGCTTTCTCGATCGTTCCCACGGTCTCTCGGGGAACTTTTATTCGAGGAAAACTTTGTCTTGTGGGTTAGGGCATATTCATCTGCGAACCTAGCAAATTCTGAGATGGACTTATTCAGCTTCTCATTCAAATACATCCGGATATCCTCCGAAACACAACCTTTAAATTCCTCAATCAGAATTAACTCCCTGAGACGCCAATAATCCTCGTCCACTATCTCTGTAGTGCACCAACGGTCCAAGAGCACACCCTTCTCATAGGCAAACTCAGTATACGTCTGATTCCACCCTTTCTTTAAATTTCTGAACTTTTGTCTATATGCTTCAGGTACTAGCTCATAACTCCGGAGAATGGCCGCCTTTACTTTGTCATAACTGTCCTCCTCTTCCTCCTCCATGGACAACGCCGTATATGCCCACTGTGCCTTCCCTTTTAACACACTTTGTAACAACGCCACCCACTGTTCTCTGGGCCACTTCTGATTCATTGCCACCTTTTCAAAAAGCAAGAAATAACTATCAACATCCGTCTCCTCGAACAGAGGTACTAACCTCAACTCCCGACTAACATTAAACTGCTCCTCTCGGTCTGACCCCTGAACTCGTTGCTCTTGCCTTAACTTCTCCATCTCCAAATCATGTTTCCTCTGTTTCTCTGCCTCTCTCTCCTTCTCGGCCCTTTCCTTCTCTTTCTCAGCCCTTTCCTTCTCCTTCTCAGCTGCTTCCAGCTGTTTTAACTGAAGTTCATGCTCTCTTTGCTTCTCAGCTCTGTCCTGCTCCCGTTTCACCTCTAACTCTTTTAGCTGGAGCGCATGCTCCCTTTCTTTCTCAGCCCGGTCCCACTCTAACTCCTTTAGCTGGAGCTCATGCTCCCTTTGTTTGTCGGCCCTTTCTTTCTCCCTCTCGGCTGCTTCCAGCTGCTTTAACTTAATTGCATGTTCCAACCTTAATTTCTCCAACTCTAACTGAGCCGTCCCACTAGCTGGTACTTTTTCAGGGATATTTTCCAATACCTCAGCTGTAAACACATTCTTCCCAATATAATACTGAGTTATTGCCCTTCGCACCTCCCGCTTTTTCATTGACAACCTCACCTCTGCGAGGTTGAACCCCTTCGCCAAATTTATCAAGTCTGATTTGGTGGCCGCCTCCAGCGCCTCCAGAGTCGGGTTTTCTATAAATTCCCCCACGTCCATCTTTGCTGGTTTCCCGTCTGGCTACCCACGTAACCAGATCCAAGTTTGGACTTACAAGCCCGATTCACTGGCCCCCCCAATTTGGTGTCAAATCCTGGGACGAGAACCCCAATTGTTACATACCCCGTAACTGGGTCACTTACCAGCAAAGATAGAGAGGTCCGTTGAAGTCTGATGTTACTAGTTTTAACAGTATTTATTGATAAAAATACACAAAATAAGGTCAATGCAAACATACAGATAATATACGTCGTCAATACTAAATCTAAAAGCGCGGGTATAATAATAATCAATAAGAAATAGCTCTATCGTTGTCTAGGGGATAATGTATTGTCCGATGGAAATATAAAAGTCACTCAGTTCATTCAAGCTGCAGCTTTTGGGTTGGAGAGAAAGACGGGTTAAAACTTGCCCATTCCTTTTATGATGTCAATCCTTCGAGAGTCGTTGGGAGTTGGTTTCCCCGTTGTTAGCTAAAAACCTTTCGGCCGTGGAAAAGGGCCCACCGATTCCAGGGCAAATGGAACCGGACGCACGTGGCCTTTCCCCTGGTTTCTTGCTATTATGGGATCGCTGGCATTTCTTCTGGTGCGTCTGAGGGGCTGTTCCCACAGACCCTCTTTTTATCCTCACTCACAGGGTCTCAGATGTCAATCAGGTTGGGATGATGCAATCCCTCCACCAACCTCCCCCTCATTTCATTGCCTGGGGCGTCGATGCATCGTGCAGGATGCAATACACAAGTCCGTCTCCAAGAGACAATAGCCGGCATCAACGGGTCCGCCTCTCGGAGGCCAAGACACATTCCAACGACTTGTGGATTCTGCATGTCTTTCTCTCATTTCCTGGGTCTCCTGAATGGACTCAATAGTGATCTTGCGATTCTCACAAAGGAGGGGGCTACCCCGCACCCTTCGGCCCCTCCGAGCTGTGATACATTCATAACACTTTTGTGAGACATGGACGAGGAAATGCATTTCAAACACTTCCGCCTGTCTGCAGGTAGATTTGACGATTTGGTCCATCTAATTCGCATCGGTGTACAGATATGGCGGAGAAGAAGCAACCGGAAACGCGATGCTACCAAGCGGACCAATCACAGTTGTTGCGGTCTGTGTTGCTGCAATGCGTGAGTTACTTTTTTGGGGAGGTGCACGTCACCTTAGTGTACACGGTACCTACGGCGTAGATGCGACGCAGAAGTATAAATCAGGCTTTACAGGATAAGGACAGAAGATATCTTTTCCTGCTGGAGTGAATTAGATGTGTTTTTATCACATTCCAGTCCATACCGGTTCCTTATATCTAAGGTTAGCTACTTCTCTTTTTAAATTCCAGATTCTTATTTAAATCTCTTAGACTGTTAATCTCTGGATCATTAGGCCAGAGTTTTGCAGCATTCTGAAATTTAATCACCAGGCCATTATAAAGAAAGACACAGGGATTAGGCCAGGGAGTTGTAATGATGGAGATTAGAAAGAGGTGATAATCAGAGGAGCTTGGAGATCTCAGAAGAGGACTTGAGGGTATACAGGGTAAGGAGAAGAGAGGCCCATGGTGGGATGGGGATTTTTCAGGCCAGGCAGTAATGCAATTCAACGGTGATCACTGAACAGGCACTGCAAAGGAAAGGGTTTAGTTGAAATGTATGCCAGATGAAAAAGGGAGGTTAGTAGGACAGCATTTAGTACGTTGGTTATAGAATTTTCCAAGCACAGAAGGAATCAAAATGATCATAAAAAGCAAATACTGAATATTCTCCTCCAATAGATAAAGTAGTAAGGGTAAAATGGTTTTGCTAAACAGTTAATTTCTTTATAAAACAAATGTTAGCCTCGACCTGCCCAACCACTGAGACGAAACAAGAGATACACTAGTTATTACGATCATGCTAAGTAATTGAAGAAAAGTAAGGTATATTGTCAAACCATAACAAAGGAGCATTTTTATTAGGGGAAAAAAACAGGTGCATTGCGACATGTTAACATTTTTATTTAACAGTGATTGTGCAACTGATGTAAAGTTGATGCACTTGACAGAAAGTTGGTGTTTTGTGGCAGCAATCCAGAAATAATGGCATTTTTGCTTTGAAGCTTCAATCAGCAGGAGTACAAACCTTGCCAAGTAAGAGGAACTAACTCTACTTGTATTAACACTTGTATTCTGTTGAAGGCTTAATGCCAAACTCTACAAAGCTAGATCAGAAACTACTACAGAGAATTCTTAGAACAATTAAATGATGAAACATAAGTGAAACTATAGCACAGGATGAATATAGAAGTAGTTTAAGCATAGTGAATTGTATATTGAGATATTGAAAACATTTCATTTGTCCTGTCTTTGTTCTACAGCTCAACATTCAATATTATCATCTGCTCAAAACTAATCAAGACCTTGGCCTCAATACTTCCTTGCGCAATTGGATCCACGATTTCCTCACTTGCAGGCCCCAGTCAGTTCAGATCGACAACACAATCCCCTCCACGTCACCATCAGCACAGGTGCAACATGAGGCTGTGTGCTTAGTCCCCTGCTCTACTCACTTTACACTTATGTCTGTGTGGCTAGGCACAGTTCCAATGCCACATTCAAATTTGCAGATGACCTCACAGTCATTGGCCAAATCAAAGGTGGTGATGAATCAGCATGTAGGAGGGATATTGAATATCTGGATGAGTGGTGCCACAACAACAACCCTTACTCAATAGCAGCAAGACCAAAGATGCTGATTATTGACTTCAGAAAGAGGATTCCAGGGGTCCATGAGCCAGTCCACATCAGCGGATCAGAGGTGGAGAGGGTCAGCAACTTTAAATTCCTCGGTGTTATTATTTCAGAGGACCTGTCCTGGGCCCAGCATGTAAGTGTAATTATGAAGAAAGCACAGCTGTGCCTTTACTTCCTTCGGAGTTTGTGAATATCCGGCATGACATCTAAAACTTTGGTAAACTTCTATAGATTTGTGGTGGAGGGTACATTGACTGGCTGTATCACAGCCTGGTATAGAAACACCAATGCCCTTGAACAGAGAAGTAATGGAGACAGCCTAGTATATCCTCACCATTGAGCACGTCTACATGGAATGTTGGCACAGGAAAGCGGCATCCATCATCAGGGACCCATACCACCCAGCTCATGCTCTCTTCTCACTGCTTCCATCAAGGAGCCTCAGGGCTCACACCACCAGGTTCAGGAACAGTTATTACCTCTCAACCATCAGGCCCTTGAAACAAAGGGGACAACTTCACTCAACTTCAGTTGTCCCATCAATGAACTGTTCTCACAACCTATGGATTCACTTTCAAGGACTCTTCATCTCATGTTCTCAATATTTATTTATTTGTTTGTTTGTTTGTTTATTATTTCTTTCTTTTTGTATTTGCAGTTTGTTGTCTTTTGAACACTGGTTGAACGCCCAAGTTGATGCGGTCTTTCACTGATTCTAATATGGTTATGATTCTATTATGATTTATTGAGTATGAACATAGAATAGTACAGCACATTACAGGCCCTTCAGCCCACAATGTTGTGCTGACCCCTCAAACCCTGCCTCCCATATAACCCCCCACCTTAAATTCCTCCATATACCTGTCTAGTAGTTTCTTAAATTTCACTAGTGTATCTGCCTCCACCGCTGACTCAGGCAGTGCATTCCACACACCAGCCACTCTGAGTAAAAAACCTTCCTCTAATATCCCCCTTGAACTTCCCACCCCTTACCTTAAAGCCATGTCCTCTTGTACTGAGCAGTGGTGCCCTGGGGAAGAGGTGCTGGCTATCCACTCTATCTATTCCTCCTAATATCTTGTACACCTCTATTATGTCTCCTCTCATCCTCCTTCTCTCCAAAGAGTAAAGCCCTAGCTCCCTTAATCTCTGATCATAATCTAAACCAGGCAGCATCCTGGTAAATCTCCTCTGTACCCTTTCCTATGCTTCCACATCCTTCCTATAGTGAGGCGACCAGAACTGTACACAGTACTCCAAGTGTGGCCTAACCAGAGTTTTATAGAGCTGCATCATTACATCGCAACTCTTAATCTCTATCCCTCGACTTATGAAAGCTAACACCCCATAAGCTTTCTTAACTACACTATCTACCTGTGAGGCAACTTTCAGGGATCTGTGGACACGTAGCCCCAGATCCCTCTGCTCCTCCACACTACCAAGTATCCTGCCATTTACTTTGTACTCTGCCTTGGAGTTTGTCCTTCCAAAGTGTATCACCTCACACTTCTGCAGGTTGAACTCCATCTGCCACTTCTCAGCCCACTTCTGCATCCTATCAATGTCTCTCTGCAATCTTCGACAATCCTCTACACTATCTACAACACCACCAACCTTTGTGTATGCCCTCAGAAAAATGAATCTCAAGGTTGTTCATGGAGATATGTATGTAATTTGATAATAAATTTACTTTGAACTTAATTATTTACTTTTCTACAAAGACAACTTGATGGCAGTTTTTTTTCTGTTTTTACTTTGGAAAATGGCTTTAAACTCACTTGGCATTGGTTAACTCAAATGATGAAGGTAGAAGAGCGGAAATATTACAGGAAACCTGGTCTCTGCCTAAATCCATCTGGGATTCTGGTTCAATGACTAAGAGATATTCACAGCAGACTCTGTTCATACTCTGCATTGATCCAGTTTGTATTCGATCTGACCAACAGAAACCTTTCTCTGACTGTCATAATCATTTTTTAAACATTAGCCCTTTGGAATTCATAATATAATTTCTGAAGAGTTGCAACTTTGCAAAAAATATTGTAAATCCACATTCCCTATTAGATTTTTGCTGAAGGTTTCTAACCAACTACAGTATATGTATGGTTTAATATATGGGGGAAGCTGTGTGCTTGTTTATAAATCTGAATTGGTTTAGCTAGAAAATCAATTCAGTCTATCATCTTTTTCACATTTATGTGCAAATGAAATGCAAGCATTTAAATTTCTAAACTATCTCAGATGGGTATTCTACTTAAGCATATATTTATCCTGGGCTGTAGTTTCACTTATGATTCATTGTTAAATCATCTGAATCAAAGATGATTTGCTTCCACTCTGGTTTTGTGGGCTCCATGGTGGTTGATGAGGCTGAAGTGGGAACTAGGGACTCTTCCACAGAGGTGCCTGAGGTGGGTGGCTTGTAGTTTATAAAGTGGTCCATTCCTTCTGCCACCTATGCAGGCTTTCTGTGTTCTCTTGATGTGTAGCCTCAAGGTTCTCGCTACCATCCTGAATGTTTCTTCTCTACTTGGAGATTCCCAAAAGTTGGTGGGAATGTTGCATTTCTTCTAGGAAACTTTGAACACATCAACAAAACTTTTCTTTTGTCTTCCTGGTAACCTCTTCCCATGACAAAGCTCAGAACAGAGTGGGGCCTAGTTATGATCTGCCCAGTGGAGCTGACTGAGTGTAACAAGAGCCTCAGCACCGGGTATATTGGCATGGAGGAGAACACTGAAGTTAGTTCCCTTGTCCTCCAGGTACATTTCCAAACTAATTAGGAATTCTGCTGGCAAGGCCAAAATTCACATCTCACCAAACAGCGTTAAGATAAATTAGTTAATCATTCAATTAATTGTGGGATTTTATGAATAAATTGACGATGGTGTTTACTTAGAAGAAGAGAAGAAATTGCTTTTCAACTCACGAGAGAGCATAGGCCATTAACTTGTTTGCTGTTGCTGTTTCTGTAGCAGGCAATTTCTTTTTTTACGAGGTCGAGTGCTCAACCCAGCACGGATGGAAAGCGTACACGAACGGGATTCGAACTCGGGACCTTCCTCCCCAAAGTCCAGCGCTGACGCCTCTAGGCCACCAGCCGGCTGGTATTTACTTAGCCTGAGATGTTATTTATCAGTTATGGAAGCTTCAAGGGGCATAGTGAAGTGATGATGGCACTAAACGGCGACTCCTTTGCTTGCATCTTCGGAAACAGCTCTATTTCTATTTTTGCTATCTCTTTTTTTCCCTTTTCAAGGTTCCTTTGAAGACCCTGACCTGGAGTTACACTCTGACTTTGGTTCTTTGCGGGAATAGGACCCATTCTCAGGGCCTCACGACCGGCCACTTTTTGATATCCCAGGGACGCAGCCTGAAAGACTTGGGCACCTTCAGGGTGCCAGATTTTCGTGGCCCTGGAGATGGGCTGATTCAACGCCAGTGCCCCTGACTGAGGCATCGCTGGAGAGCCCAGAACATCAGGAGCAGCGGGTTAGCTGCCGTGGGCTGTGTGTCCAGAGACCTGAGCCTTGGGGTCGACTCTCTGGGCACAGAGCTTGGAAAAAGTGACACAACAGACTTTCAGCGAGTTGTTTGTTATGTCTCCACTCTCACTGTGAAATGGGGACACCTTTTTCCCCTTATTAGGGAGAGAGGGAGTCTGTGGTATGTTAAATTACTGAGTGAACAAGTAGTCTTTGGGGTACTGCAAGTCTGTGTCTTTACTGATGCTTTGCTGCACGCTTGAGTGCTCGGTGGGGGACATCAGTGCTTTTTTCTGGTGGGGGGGTCACTGCCTTGCTGCAGCTTGTGCGTGGGGGGGAACTGGGGGGGGCTTTGGTGTTCTAACATTTAACTGTCATTCATTCTTTGGGGAACTCCTCTGTTTTTGTGGATGTTTATAAAGAAAAAGAGTTTCAGGATGTATATTGTATACATTTTTCTGACATTAAATGTGCCTGTTGAAGCCTGCCTATTGAATAGTGGAATATCCTGAGGTCATAAAATGTCCAGCAGGAATATCAACTCGTCCTCTCCTAAAATAAAACAGAAACATGTCTAATTATGATAAATTCAGATTACGCTTGAAATAACTGTCTGATTTATGTCTATGACCAATCACTCTTCGGATAATTTAACCATCCCTAAATGGTTAATTCATGTCTATGGAGTTTTCACCAGCCCTGGTTTGTTCACTGACTGGTGATATAAGGATCTACTGAAACATGAAATAATGAAATGTATTGATAATGCTTGGTGGTAGCCTGCATGGACAAGTCTCACACAGGAAGCTGACCCAAAAGGTTGGAGACCATGGGATACAAGATATTTTGGGAAAGTGGATTCAGAATTGGCTTGGTGATAGGACACAGGGTGATGGTGGGCAGTTGTTTCTTGTCATTGCAAGCTTGTGACTAATAGTGTGGCACAGAGATCTGTGTTGGAACTCTTACTGTTTGTAATATAGATTAATGATTTTGATATGAATGTAGAAGATTTAATTAGTAAGTGCACAGATGGCAGGAAACTTGGTAAATTGGTTTATTATTATCACATGTACTGAAGTACAATGAAAAACTTTGTTTTACATGCCATCCAAGCAGATAATTTAATTACATCAGTATATCAAGGCAGGAGAAGGGAAAAGCAATAACAGAAAATAGACGATAGTGTTACAGCGACAGAGAAAGTACGTGCAGGCAGACAATGAAACAAAGAAACATAGAAAATAGGTGCAGGAGTAGGCCATTCGGCCCTTCGAGCCTGCACCACCATTCAGTATGATCATGGCTGATCATCCAACTCAGAACCCTGTACCTGCTTTCTCTCCATACCCCCTGATCCCTTTAGCCACAAGGGCCATATCTAACTCCCTCTTAAATATAGCCAATGAACCGGCCTCAACCATTTCTTGTGGCAGAGAATTCCACAGATTCACCACTCTCTGTGTGAAGAAGTTTTTCCTCATTTTGGTCCTAAAAGGCTTCCTCTTTATCCTTAAACTGTGACCCCTCGTTCTGAATTTCCCCAACATCGGAAACAATCTTCCTGCATCTAGCCTGTCCAATCCCTTTAGAATTTTATACGTTTCAATAAGATCCCCCCTCAATCTTCTAAATTCCAGTGAGTATAAGCCTAGTCGACCCAGTCTTTCTTCATATGAAAGTCCTGCCATCCCAGGAATCAATCTGGTGAACCTTCTTTGTACTCCCTCTATGGCAAGAATGTCTTTCCTCAGATTAGGGGACCAAAACTGCACACAATACTCCAGGTGTGGTCTCACCAAGGCCTCGTACAACTGCAGTAGAACCTCCCTGCTCCTGTACTCGAATCCTCTTGCTCACCGCCTGCTGTACCTGCATGCCCACTTTCAATGACTGGTGTACAATGACACCCAGGTCTCTTGCATCTCCCCTTTTCCTAATCGGCCACCATTCAGATAATAATCTATTATCCTGTTCTTGCCACCAAAGTGGATAACATCACATTTATCCACATTAAATTACATCTGCCATGAATTTGCCCACTCACCTAACCTATCCAAGTCACCCTGCATCCTCTTAGAATCCTCCTCACAGCTAACACTGCCGCCCAGCTTCGTGTCATCCACAAACTTGGAGATGCTGCATTTAATTCCCTCGTCTAAATCATTAATATATATTGTAAACAACTGGAGTCCCAGCACTAAGCCTTCTGGTACCCCACTAGTCACTGCCTGCCATTCTGAAAAGGTCCCGTTTATTCCCACTCTTTGCTTCCTGTCTGCCAACCAATTCTCCATCCACATCAATACCATATCCCCAATACTGTGTGCTTTAAGTTTGCACACTAATCTCCTGTGTGAGACCTTGTCAAAAGCCTTTTGAAAATCTAAATATACCACATCCACTCGTATATATATATATATAGGTATATATAGGTATATATATATATATGTATATATACCCTATCCACTCTACTAGTTACATCCTCAAAAAATTTGATAAGATTCGTCAGACATGATTTTCCTTTCACAAATCCGTGCTGAGTTTGTCCGATGATTTCACCTCTTTCCAAATGTGCTGTTATCACATCTTTGATAACTGACTCCAGCATTTTCCCCACCACCGATGTCAGACTAACCGGTCTATAATTCCCCGGTTTTTCTCTCCCTCCTTTTTTGAAAAGTGGGGTTACATTAGCTACTCTCCAATCCTCAGGAACTAATCCAGAATCTAAAGAGTTTTGAAAAATTATCACTAATGCATCCACTATTTTTTGGGTTACTTCCTGAAGCACTCTGGGATGCAGACCATGTGGATGTGGGGATTTATCTGCCTTTAATCCCTTCAATTTACCTAACACCACTTACCTTCTAACATGTATTTCCCTCAGTTTCTCCATCTCACTAGACCCTCGGTCCCCTACTATTTCCAGAAGATTATTTATGCCTTCCTTAGTGAAGACAGAACCAAAGTAGTTATTCAATTGGTCTGCCATGACCTTGTTCCCTATGATCAATTCACCTGTTTCTGACTGTAAGGGACCTATATTTGTCTTAACCAATCTTTTTCTTTTTACATATCTATTAAAGCTTTAACAGTCAGTTTTTATGTTCCCTTTCTCTCATAATCTTTTTTCCCTTTCCTAATTAAGCCCTTTGTCCTTCTCTGCTGGACTCTGAATTTCCCCCAGTCCTCAGGTGTGCCGTCTTTTCTGGCTAATTTGTATGTTTCTTCTTTGGACTTGATACTATCCCTAATTTCCCTTGTCAGCCACAGGTGCACTACCTTCCCTGGTTTATTCTTTTGCCAAACTGGGATGAACAATTGTTGTAGTTCATCTTTAAATGCGATCTTTAAATGCTGGCCATTGCATATCCACCGTCAACCCTTTAAGTATCATCTACCAGTCTATCTTAGCTAATTCATGTCTCATACCTTCAAAATTACTCTTATTTAAGTCCAGAACCTTTGTTTCTGAATTAACTATGTTACTCTCCATCTTAATGAAGAATTCCACCATATTATGGTCACTCTTACCCAAGGGGCATCTCACAACAAGATTGCTAACTAACCCTTCCTCATTGCTCAATACCCAATCTAGAATGGCCTGCTCTCTAGTTGGTTCCTCGACATGTTGATTCAGAAAACCATCTCGCATATATTCCAAGAAATCCTCTTCCTCAGCACCCTTACCAATTTGGTTCACCCAATCTATATGTAGATTGAAGTCACCCATTATAACTGTTGTTCCTTTATTGCACGCATTTCTAATTTCCTGTCTAATGCCATCCCCAACCTCACTACTACTGTTAGGTGGCCTGTACACAACTCCCACCAGCGTTTTCTGCCCCTTAGTGTTATGCAGCTCTACCCATATCGATTCCACATCCTCCATGCTAATGTCCTTCCTTTCTATTGCATTAATCTCCTCTCTAACCAGCAACGCTACCCCACCTCCTTTTCTTTCCTGTCTATCCCTCCTGAATATTGAATATCCCTGGATGTTGAGCTCCCATCCTTAGTCACCCTGGAGCCATGTCTCTGTGATCCCAACTATATCATATTCATTACTAACTATCTGCACATTCAATTCATCCACCTTGTTACAAATGCTCCTCGCATTGACACACAAAGCCTTCAGGCTTGTTTTTACAACACTCTTTGCCCTTATACAATTATGCTGAAAAGTGGCCCTTTTTGATTTGCCTGCCTGCCACTTTTACTTTTCACCTTACTACCTTTTGCTTCTACCCTCATTTTACACCCCTCTGTCTCTCTGCACTTATTCCCATCCCCCTGCCACATTAGTTTAAATCCTCCTGAACAGCAGTGGCAAATGCCTTGAAGTGCAAGGTCATGAGTTTGTAAAAGAGGTTCATTCAATAGCCTTATAATAATGGGGTAAAGGGTGTCCTTGAACCTGGTTCATTTCAAAACACCATTTCAGATATTTGTATCTTCTGCCTGCTGGGAGGGGGAAGGAGAGGGAATGTCCCAGATGGATAGGGACTTTGATTACCAAGGAACATGGAGAGGTGGCTGGTTTTCATGATGTGGACAACCCTCTGCAGTTTATTTAAGCAGAGCTGTTGCCAGACCAAGACACGATGCATCAAGGTAGGATGCTTGCTATGGTGCAGGCCAATACGGTAGAGGTACTAGGGCACTTCCTTACCCATGGCATCTACGTTGTGGGACTAAGACGGGATATTGGTGATATCTACATCTAGAAACTTGAAGCTCTCAACCATTTCCACCTCAGCACCATTGATGTAAACAAGAGGATGTACACAGCTCCAGTTTCTGAAGTCAGTGGTTAGCTCTTTTGGGTTAGCTGACATCGAGGGAAAGGCTATTGTCATGACAACATGTTAGTCCGTTTATCCATATCCTTTCTGTATTGTAAATCATCATGATTTGAGATTTGTTATGAGATTTTTGAAATTGGATGTGTTGTTGACAATGAGAGGATTGGCATGGGCCACAGGATGAAACATAGATTTACTGAGTTTGGCCCATTCGTCCATTCCTAGAAAGATGCCTATCTTAGCTAATTGGATTTCCCTGCATTTGCCCCATATCCCTTTAATCCTTTCTTCTGTAACTACCTGACCAAATGTCTTTTAAACAATATAACTGTACCTACTTCTACCAGCTCCTCTGGTGGGTCATTTCATATTACCCACCCTCTGTGTGCTATGTCTGCCCCTTGGATTCCTCTCATTAGCACTGGACCATGTACGCTTTCCATCCATGCTGGGTTGAGTTCTCGACCTCATAAAAAAAGAAATTGCCTGCTACAGAAATATCAACAGCAAAAATGTTGATGGCCTATGCTCTCTCATGAGTTGAAAGGCAATTTCTTCCTCTCACCTTAAGCCAAATCTCTCTTGTCTTAGGCCTCTATCCTAGGAAAAAGACTGATACCTATCATAAGAAATAGGAGCATAGTATCATAACGATGCTTCTCAGCTTCATTCTCTGCAGGAATGACAGTTCCAGCTTATCAAATCTCTGCTTATAACTCACACACTCCAGTCCCAACAACATCATTGTGTATTTTCTCTGCACTCTTTATCTCAATAATACCTTTCTTCTCACGTGGGGTCTAGATATGTGCATAATACTCCATTCAACCTAAACAAAGTTATATACTACTGTAACGTGACGTTCCAGCTATGGCCAATGAAGGCAAGCACACCATAACCCTTATTTACCACCCTGTCCACATGTGTTGCCATGCTCAGAAAACTGTATTCTTTTACCATTAGGTCTTTCTATTGTACAAAACTCCCCAGTGCCCTGCCATTGACTGTGTATGTTGTGGTTTGGTTTAACTTCCCAAAATGCATTGGTTTACACTCATCTAAGGTAAATTCCATCCGTCATTTCTCTGCCCCGCCCCCCCCATTCCCAGTTGTTCAATATCCTGACGTAACTTGGAGCAACTCTATTTCACTTCACTATGCCATCGGTTTTTGATTCGTCTGTAAACTTACTGATCTTTCCACCTACATTCTCATCTCAACCATCTCAATGTTGCTAAGATGGGCCGTGACGCAGCAGAGTTTAATTCTGATTGTTTGGTGTGAGGTGATGCACTTCGGGAGATCTACTAAGAGTAGACTTTGCACGACGGCAGAGCCAAAGGGAATATTGATGATAAAAGGAACCTTGGTTTACAGGAGCAGGGATCCCATAAAATGGCATCATGAGTAGAAAATGGAATAAGGAAAACAAATAGGATACTAGCTTTCATTAGCCAAGCAGAGCAGAGCACAGAGGATATGGTACAACATCAGTCAGGCCACAGCAGGAGTCCTGCACACAGTTCTGGATGACAATTTATAGGAGGGCATGATTGGGTGCAGAGGAGATTCATTGGAATGGATTGTTTCAGCTTAACAAGAGATTGGTTGAGCCTGTTTTTATTCCCCTTGGAGCAGGTGGATTTGAAGGGAAATCTGACTGTGGTATGCAAAATTATAAAAGAAACAGATAATGTAGATAGTAGGAAACCTTCCCATAACAGGGACATTTAAAATTAGGTTAAGTGTAAAGAATTAGAGATATTGAGGGAATCTCAGGTGAAAAATTTTAGCCGGGGTGGAACCTGGACTGTACTGCCTGTTTCTGGATTTCAGTTCATCATTCAATACTATTGCCCCAGCAACTTTGGTTAACAAACTGCTACTCCTTGGTCTAAATCATATATGTCAAACTCAAGGCCCGCGGTGGAATTATCTTTGGCCCGCGAGATAATATCTAATTACGTAATCGAAGTGCTTATGGCGTATGATATGGCTAATGCTGAGTTTATTCAGGTACCAGGTTTTCAGGGTTTTTAGTGTTTATTCGGCAGTCTTCTTCATAAGAAACGGAATTTGTAAAGTAGTTATAGCAGAGACTGAGACCCATGAGAGCAGGCTGAAAAAACAGAGGCAACGAAAGCTGCGTTCGCACGCGTCCGACTGATCTGGCCCGCATGAAGCTGCATTTTGCTCAATCTGGCCCGTGACCTAAAATGAGTTTGACACCCCTGGTCTAAATACATCACTGTGCAACAGGGTGTTGGACTTCCTAATGAACAGACCTGAGATAGTCAGGATGCACAACCGGTTCTCCCTCCCCATCATCCTCAAACATGGATGCCCCCCAGGGCTGTGTGTGCTGAACCCACAGCTGAACAGTCTTCTCACACATGACTACACGGCCCAACATCCGAGTAATCATATTGTATAGTGCACTGATGTGAGGCATCACCAATAAAAGCCTACAGAAAAGAGGTGAAAGAGCTTGAGGCCTGCCACCAAGCAAGTAACCTCTTTCTCAATATTAACAAGACAAAGGAGATGGTTATTGACTTCGGGAGAACTCGTTCCACTCACACCTGCTTTCCATCGGTGGTACAGCTGTGGAAACCGCTGGCAGTTTCAAACTCTGGGTGTGTACATTTCACATAACCTCTCATGTTCGCAGAAAATATCCTGCACAGTCAGGAAAGCTCACCAACATCCCTGCTTCCTGAAGAGAACTGGACTATGCACATCTATACTCATGTCCTTCCACAAATGTGCAGTAGAGAGCATCCTATCAAGCTACATCACTGCATGATGTGGACAGGAAGGATCTATAAACGGGTAATCAAAACTGTCCAACGCATCGGCCTACACACCAGCAAGGACATACAGTGTATACAAAAAGGTGCCGGTAAAGGGTAACAGAATCAGGTAGTTCAACCACCTGGATCCCACTCACCTTGCTCATGGACTGTCTGTCCTACTCCCATCAGGGAGGAGGCTACGTAGAATCCACGCCAGGAGCACCAGAACAGTTAATTTCCTCAAGCAGTAAGGCTGAGCAAACCTCCTCCCACTAACCCACCCCTCCATGCCCCCAAACCACCACTACTTTATCATTTCCTGTCAGTCACCTTATGTACAGACACTCCTGTGCCTAGCGTCACTTTATGTACACACAGTCATTCTATGAATATATATGTTGGCGCGTGGCCAAGTGGTTAAGGTGTTCATCTAGTTATCTGAAGGTCGCTAGTTCGAGCCTTGGCTGAGGCTTGCGTGTGTGTCCTTGAGCAAGGCATTTAACCACATATTGCTCTGTGATGATATCGGTGGCGTGGAGAGGGGAGACTTGCAGCTTGGGCAACTGCCGGTCTTCCATAAAAAAAACCTTGCCCAGGCTTGCGCCCTGGAAACTTTCCAAGGTGCGAATCCATGGTCTAGCGAGATATATCTATATCTATATATATATATAATCTATCTCATGTATTGATATTTATTGTGATGTACTATTGTTGTTATTATCATTGCATTCTTTATCTTTTTGTGTTTTTTCGTGCTGCATCAGATCTGGAGTAACAATCATTTCATTCTGTTCTACACTTGTTACAGGAAATGATATTGGATCCTGAGTGTGTGGTGGTGGTACATACTCTCACAATATTTAAAAAGTTCTTAGACCAGCGTTAGAAATGCCAAGGCATAGATAGGTATAGACCAAATGTTGGTAAATAAAAAGGGCATAGATAGGTACTTGGTCAGCCTGAGGATGGAAGGCTAAACTCCGTACATGACTCTGATTCTGTGATAAATTTGATAGAGGGACTGTATGATATTGCATTTCCTTGCAAACTGGTACAAAGGAATCTTCCCAATTGCAGCAAGCATCTCTGCACTAAAATAAAGGTGAAAGAAAAATATACTGATGTTCCTTCTACAGAAAAAGGTGGGAAATGGGGTAGATACAGGTTAAAGCTCCCTCTCACTCTCCCATCATACACTCCCAGAAAAAATAGAAAAACTGGATCAGACACCAAATAGAGCTCCCCTTACAAAAAAAAAGAGAACTTCAGAAGAAAAACTGCTAGGGGATAAACAGCAGAAGAAATGCCCTCTTTTTATTATTAACATAAAACATATAGTAGATGGAAGTACAGCAGCTCACTCTGAATATTAAAACGGCCTCTGCTCACTGCATTAACTCTGCTTCTATACTCTTTTTTATTCATCTTTATTTCTCTCTTACCTGTCTTGCAAATGAGAGCAACCAGAATGTTTAGAATTTCTATATGTTGGCAAAATGCAGCTTAATCTAAAGTGAATTCTTCTGACTGAATAATGGTCAGTAACTGTGTGGAAAATTGACTATTTCAGATGATTAAGTGCATCTTTGGCTGGAGCCATTAGTATTCGATCTAAATAGCTGGTCAACCATATGATTTCCTGGCTCTGGGCAAGTGAGCCAGCATTGTTCCAGTTGTTTGCCTCTGGTAAGCCCACGTGGGTCAAGCAAATCTTTCTCCAGCACCATGATGACAGATGTTTGAGATCAGTTTGGGAAGCAGGTAAGTGGAGGACAAGGAGAACACAAGGCATTCACTAAAATGAAGAAATACGGCAGAAACTAGGACGAGATCTGGAATATTTTGATCCCAAAACTGCTGCAAGTTTTTAATCAGGAAAAATTACATCTATTGACAAATAACTAAGGCCATTAATTTCTAAACATCACAGAAAGTTATGAAATATTTTTCATATGAACAGAATCTATCATAGCCTCTACAATGGAAGAGGATAAAGAGATTCTGAATAGGCATAATTAATCACATATACTTCTACATTCTAGCATTCTATAACTGAGTAACTGAAGTTCCAAGTCAAATGATACATGAGCAAGTCCACTGATGAGACAGCTACAACTGGGAGGCAAGGAGTTTTGATGGATTCAAACTTATTAAATGAGGTGGATTTTGCTCAACTATAATTTAAAGCAGTACAGAGACAATTATTTCACCAAGGTTAATGGGAAAAAGTTATAGATGAATTATGCATAAGTATGCAAACTGATAGCAGATCTGGAGATAAATCACTCAGATGAGACTAATGAAAGGAGCTGCCAACTTTAAGATGATCATGGGGGAAATGGATGTAAGTCCATCACTGACGTGTACAAAATCCAAACATTGACTTTGCATTTATTTAATTCTGCCAGTAACAGTAACATGTTAAGTGCAGATATACAGTTAAATGTTTCAACAGAGTTATTGAATTTTTTTGGCAGAATCATTGGAATACCATATGCTTTCCATCCCTTTGTAAAGTATTTGGGCTCTGTCATCATCTTGTCATTGTAATAGTCCTATAAGATTGGTGGCTCACATCTGGCTAGTTCATAATGTATGTTGTCAATTTAGAAATTTCATATAATTGACGTAAAAAGATATGGGACTGCAGTGAAAGATCTACAGATAACTGAAACAAAAGTATAGAGCAATATGGGGTCGATCTAAAGTTCCAGATTTAACTTGCAATGGAACACATACTGCTGGCAGAATGTTGTTTCTGAAAGACTTTAATATTTTCCAGATTTAGAGGAAAATGCAACCAAAATGACTGCTCCACTCTGCAGGATGACGGCAAGAAAACTGTGGTAATAGCACTTGATGAAACAATTTGTCCATCACTTCCAGAGTGTAATCAGCAGTTAGGAAGTACGATTATAAGTATTGTACACTCTAAAAGGCACAAATCAATATGAAATTTATTGGAAAGACCAATAGAATAGTGAAAATCATGTTTGTCGCTAAATGTATTTTCGCTACATTTCAGTACATGCTATTTTCATTTAGGGATTAAAATAACATGGGAATATAGAAAAAAAGTTGAGAAATGTGTAGAAATGTGGAATATTTTAAACTGATCTGTAGAAAAAATTATTAACTTGCACAGATAGAACTAATTTGGTGAACTTACTACCCCATGATGCAATGTGTCGAGCAGAACAACCTAGAAGGGATCCCAACTTCATATTTCAGTTTGTTCTCAGTAAAAAATATCAGAGGGGGGTAGGTGAAGTTGTTGCTGTTGAGACAGCTAAAATTAGTTAAGTACCTACTATCATCAGTTGCTAGTCATCTTTATTTGATACTCCTCTGTTACGTTACACCACAAGGTTCATGGACCACCTTGGTAAGGCAGAAAGACACAAACCCCTTTTATCTACTTAGAACCACAAAACTTAGTTTGTTAGGGCAAAATAGCAAACATTAAAACAATTATTTAAGTGTGAGTGGGCCCTCTCACTAAAGCACACCTCCCACTCAATCTGCGGTGCAGTCTGCGACCAGCCCATCAGCGCGGCCTCGAGAATCTACTTCCAACCATTCTACTTTTGTACCCATTCCAACTATATGAAATGCTGCAGTGAGTGGTTCCATACATTAGCACCGGCTCAAACCACTGAATCATCACTTGTCGCCACACTTCATGAGTCACACCCCTGTGTTCACCTGACTTTCATGTTCTAGTGGTTGTATTCCCACAATAGTATTGAATTCTCACAGCCCCAGCTACAGTGGTAAAGGTATTTGACAAGGTTAACCCTTTACAATAGATTCCACCCTTTGAACGTTGCAGCCCCGTTACATCTGCCCCAGAGCTTTAATACATCCCTTGTGGATGTCCCACCTTATTACAACCAAAATGCAAAATTGCTAAACCTAAAAGCAAAATGTCTACAGTAGCACCCCAATGCACAATGGTAGCTTACCACCCTCCGGGTGTTCCAAAAGACTACCAACTCCTTCTCAGGGTGTAATAGCTATGGAATTGATATTCTACATTACACATCTTATCCACTGACCACTGGATGTGGTCAGCCAAATTTGTTATATTTGCTGATACATCAGGGATGTACATACAACACTCCTGACCTATTATGGCACAGGTACCCAGGATGTAATCTAATGCCATTGTATTCTGTCTGAGGCCATTAAAATGATCTGCCTATATAACAAGGCAATACCATATGGGGGAAAAGATAGCATCCATAATCAGTTGGCCACTGCGATTCCCTTTTTCTGATGTTTCGATTTGTGGGTTGGGTGGTCAACCGGATAATCAATGTGATACCCATAGGGCACAGCAAACCGGGCAGCAGCAGCAAGACCAACCCGTTGGGAGCCAAAGGTAAGCACCAGAGCCACACACCCAGAGCGTGCCAGACAATGTGGGAAACAAACATGTCTGAAAGCAGTATGTTCTCACAGTCGTAGTGCCACACTGCTTTGTACCATTAAGGTGCATAGAGGTACAAGAGCTAATCCCCGTCAGAACCAGCCCTTCATAATGAGAAACGCAATTATTCCTGGACTGCAGTAGTACATTCAATGTTGGTACATAGAAACATAGAAATCTACAGCACATTACCGGCCCTTCGGCCCACAATGTTGTGCCGACCATGTAACCTACTCTAGAAACTGCCTAGAATTTCCCTACCACATAGCCCTCTATTTTTCTAAGCTCCATTTACCGATCTGTGAGTCTCTTAAAAGACTCTATTGTCTCCACTTCTATCACCGTTGTTGGCAGTGCATTCCATGCACCCACCACTCTGTGTGAAAAACTTACCCCTGACATCCCCCTTGTACTCACAGTACCACCACACTCCTCTGGTTGGCGGAACTGGTACTCACACATAATAACTTCTCTTTTAGCTCTTCCCACTTTCTTCACACCAAGGGTGTAGCTATGGGCACTCGCATGGGCCCCAGCTATGCCTGCCTCTTCGTGGGTTATGTGGAACAGTCTATGCTCCAAATCTATACTGGTACTGCTCCCCAACTTTTCCTTCACTACATCGACGACTACATTGGTGCTGCTTCCTGCACCCATGCTGAGCTCATCAATTTCATTGACTTTGCCTCTAACTTTCACCCAGCCCTCAAATTCACTTGGTCCATCTCGGACATTTCTCTCCCCTTTCTCAATCTCTCGGTCTCCATCTCTGCAGACAGACTGTCCACTGAAATCTATAAACCCACTGGTTCTCATAACTACCTCGACTATACCTCTTCCCACCCTGCCACATGCAAAAATGCTATTCCCTATTCCCAGTTCCTCTGTCTCCACCGCATCTGCTCCCAGGATGAGGCTTTCCATTCCAGGACATCTCAAATGTGCTCTTTCTTTAAGGATTGTGGTTTCCCTTCTGCCATCATGAATGATGCCCTCACCCGCATCTCCTCCATTTCCCGTACTTCAGCCCTCACCCCAGCCTCCCGTCACCACAACAGGGACCGTGTTCCCCTTATCCTCACCTACCACCTCACCAGCCTCTGGAACCATCATATTATCCTCCAAAACTTCGGCCACCTTCAACAGGACCCCACCACTAAGCACATCTTTCCCTCTCAAGCCCTCTCCGCTTCCGTAGGGATCATTCCCACCGCGACTCCCTGGTCCACACATACCTCCCCACTGATCTCCCACCTGGCACTTATCCCTGCAAGCATAAGTGCTACACCTGTCCCTACACCTCCTCTCTTACCACCATTCAGGGCCCCAAACAGTCCTTCCAGGTGAGGCAACACTTCACTTGTGAGTCTGTTGGGGTAATCTATTGCATCCAGTACTCCTGTTGTGGCCTCCTCTACATTGGTGAGACCCGACGCTCAATTGGGGGACCGCTTCATCGAGCACCTCCGCTCCATCCACCACAACAGACAGGATCTCCGGGTTGCCACCCACTTCAACTCTGCTTCACATTCCCATTTGGATATGTCCATACATGGCCTCCTCTACTATCATGATGAGGCCAAACTCAGGTTGGAGGAGAAAAACCTCATATACTGTCTGGGTAGTCTCCAGCCCCTTGGTATGAACATTGAATTCTTCAACTTCCGATATTTCCCTCCCCCTTCCTACCCCCATCCCAGTTTCACTCTGCCTCCTCCTCCAGCTGCCTGTCACCTCCCTCATGGTTCCGCCTCCTTCTACTACCCATAGTGCTTTCCCCTTACTTTCCTTCTTCATCTTTCCAGCCTATCCCCTCCCTGCTTCCCCTCCCCCACCCCTTGATCTTTCCCCTTACTGGTTTTTCACCTGGCACCTACCAGCCTTCTCCTTCCCACCCTCCCCCCACCTCCTTTATAGCGCCCCTGCCCCCTCCCTCTTCAATCCTGACGAAGGGTCTTGGCCCAAAACGTTGACTGCTCATTTCTATGGATGCTGCCCGACCTGCTGAGTTCCTCCAGCGTGTTGTGCGTGTTACTTTATCCCGTTGTACTTACTTCTATGCACCTTAAAACTATGCCCCCTTGTGTTAACCATTCAGCCCTGGGAAAAAGCCTCTAGCTATCCACACGATCAATGCCTCTCATCATCTTATACATCTCTATCAGGTCACCTCTCATCCTCCATTGCTCCATAGAGAAAAGGCCAAGTTCACTCAACCTATCTTCATAAAACATGCTCCCCAATCCAGGCAACATCCTTGTAAATCTCCTCTCCACCCTTTCTAGAGTATCCACATCCTTCCTCTAGAGAGGTGACCAGAACTCAGGTGCTCCAAGCGGGGTCTAACTAAGGACTTGTATACCTGTAAAATTACCTCACGGCTCTTGAACTCAATCTCCCAGTTGATGAGGACTAACACACCATATGCCTTCTTAACAACACCTTCAATTTGTTGACACCTGTCAACACTGTTGGTACTTTGGTCTTCATCTGATCATATGCCAGAACATACCATTCCTAAAACAGACCTCCTGCTATAGTCCTGTCAACAGTCTTAGCGGACAAGTTCATGGTGGATTCATTCCATGTCCTGCAACTCTTGAGCTTTAATGCCATGGCACAAGTTTGGGTTGTGCACATAGAAGATGATAATAGGTATACTGTCTACCTTCCCATGTAAAGTAAAACTGGTCTTGCGACCAGGGACTCAGGAGAATGGAAAAGAAAATGTTGGCCAAATCCACTACAACATACCAATATCTCCCTTCCCTACCTCTTAATTCCTAGTCAATGGTCACTACATCTAGGACATCTGCTGTGAGGGGTGGGCCTGCTTATTCAATTGTCTAAAGTCTATTACCACTCACCAGTTTCCATTCCCCCTTCTGCACTGGCCACACGGGGTTATTATAGGGGGACAATGCCAGCAGAATAACCCCCTCCTTCAGCGTGTTTCTCCAATCTCCTTGATGCCATCTGGGATGGGGTTCTGCCTCATGTTCAGCACCTTGGTTAAGAGACAGATTGTGAGAGGCTCCCACTTGGCCAGTACTGTCACTCCAGCCACCCCAAAAAATTGTTCTGCAGGGACCTACCTTTCAGCACATTCATAGGCAAAATACAATCAGGAATGCCACGACCAGCACAGATATAGGTCCTGGTTGTTCTGATAGCCACCCTTATTGTAACTAACCAGGCTGAAATGAGCAACCCGCCAGTCCTTCTATCATCACCTGGCACCTTAACCCCTTTAGGACGGACAAGAGATGGAGTCCCACCTTTACCCTTGGAGGTCCAGCTTGTCTGTCCAATCCACTAGCACACCATGTTCTGTGAGCAAACTGGCCAGGCTGCCAAACCCATGGTTTGATGGCAGTCCTCCCACAGCACCCATTTCCCAGTTGGATAAGATCACTCCACCTTCTCTTGGAGCTCGTATCTTTAACAAGCACTCTGCTAATGGCTCTGAGTTATCGGTCCACCCTGGTACTCCGTATTCTTCACCAAGGGGGTCTTCCTTCTTACTCTACACAAAGTACACTGTAGATGCTGTGGTTAAATCAAGACGTACAAAAAAAGCTGGATGAACTCAGCAGGTTGGGCAGCATCCATTGAAGGAAGCAGTCAACTCAGGGTCCTGACAAAGGGCCTCAACCTGAAACGTTGACTGCTTCTTTCAACGAATGCTGCCGGACCTGCTGAGTTCATCCAACTTTTTTGTACGTCTTTCTTCTTACTCTTACTCCTAAACATTTTTGCAAACATATTTGCTTTCTCTCACACCTGCCAGATCCTTAGCTAACAAAGCCAAAATATTACGTTACACCAAAAGGTTCACAGAATGGCTTAGTAAGGCAGAAAGATGCAAACACCAATCATCTGCTCAGAGCTACAAACCTTTGTTTATTAGGACAGAATAGCAAACATTAAAACATTTATCTAGGTGTGCATGTACTCGTGTTACTGTAGCATACCTCCCACTTGATCCGCAGTGCTGTTCACAACCAGCCCATCACTGAGGCCTTGAAAACCTACCCTCAACCACTCTGCTTTTATACCCATTCCACTAATATGAAATGCTTCAGAAGTGGGCCAGTACATTAGCACCAACTCAAACCACCACACCATAACCAATCATCACTTGTCACCACAACTCGCAAATCCTGGCCCTGTGTTCACCTGACTTTCATGTTTTAGTGGTTGTAATCCCACAGTAGTATTGAACTCTCGTGGTGTATCACATTCTCATGGATTCACAATTCTCAAGGATTGTGAAGCTTTTAAAAACCAACAGATGGCAACTAAAAAAGTCATTGAGAAGGTAAAGATAGAATATGAAAATAAGCTAGCCAGTAATATTAAAGAAGAGAGCAAAAGTTTCTTCAGATACATAAAGTGTAAAAAAGAGGCAAGAATGGATATCGGACTTCTGGAAAATGGTGCTGGAAAGATAATAATGGGGGACAACAAAATGGCGGACAAACTGAGTAAGTATTTTGTATCAGTCTTCACTGTGGAAGACACTAGCAGTATGATGGATGTTCCAGGTGTCAGGTGGTATGAAGTGTGTGAAGTTACTATAACTAGAGAGAAGGTTCTTGAGAAACTGAAAGGTCCAAAGATAGATAAGTCACCTGGACCAGATGGTGTACACCACAGAGTTCTGAAAGAGGTAACTGAAGAGATAGTGGAGGTATTGGTAATGATTGTTCAAGAATCACTAGATTCTGGAATGGTTCCAGAAGACCGGAAAATTGTGAATGTCACTCCACTCTTCAAGAAGGGAGAGAGGCAGAAAAAAGGCCAGTTATTCTGACCTCAGTGGTTCGGAAGATGTTGGAGTCAATTATTAAGAATGAGGTTTCAGGGTAGTTGGAGGCACATGATAAAACAGCTGCAGAAGGCATAGTACCTCTAGAGAAAATCTTGCCTGACAAATCCGTTGGAATTCTTTGAAGAAATAACAAGCAGGATAGACAAAAGAGAATCAATTGTGTAGCTGGATTTTCAGAAGGCCATTGACAAGGTGCCACACATGAGGCTGCTTAACAAACTACAAGCCCATGGTATTACAGGAAAGATTCTAGCATGGCTGATTGGAAGGAGGCAAAGAGTGAGAATAAAGGGAGCCCTTTTAGGCTAGCTGCTGGTGACTAGTGGTGCTCCTCAGAGGTCTGTGTTAGGAATGATTCTTTTTATATTATATGTCAATGATTTGGATGATGTACCTGATGGCTTTTTTCCAAAGTTTGCAGACAATATGGAGATAGGTAGAGGGGCAGGTAGCTTTGAGGAAGTAGAGAGGCTACAGAAGGCCTTAGACAGATTAGAATAATGGGCAAAGAAATGGCAGATGGAATACAATGTTGGAAAGTGTATGGTCATGCACTTTAGTAGAAAAAATGAAATGAAACCCTTTAGCAGGACTCAAAGGGTTTTGGCCCAAAATGTCAACTGTACTCTTTTCCTAGATGTTGTCTGGCCCTTAAAAATCTTATTCTGAAGAAAATGATTTTAGAATCTGCATTTTAGCATTGCTTTTTAAATAGCATTTCCTTCTGGAAGATGCTACTGGGATGATTTCTGATGTCTTTTAGATACTAAGGATCCTCTGAAGAAGTTCAGACTTAGTCCCTGTGCCTTTCTCCCCTTTCCCTGGATCTTACTGGTTCTATATCTATTTATTTAATATATTTAACAGTTTAGGCCCATCTGCCTTCTTTAGGAGTGAATTCTACAAGTGCACTACTCTTTGGGTGAAGTTATTTGCCCTCATCTCATTGTCTTAGGCTGTGAATCTTTGTAGTGGACCTTTGTTCCCCATGATCAGGAAAATCTTTCTTGCATCTAGTCTGTCAAGTCTCATCAGAATTTTATAATTTTTAAGGACATATCTTCTTCTAAACTAAAGAGAATATAATACCAATCATCCCAATCTCTCATCTAAGTTTGTCAAATATTGTGAAAAGTTGTGGTGCAAGCACTGATCCCTGCAGTAGCCCAATAATCACCGTATGCTGTTTACTCATGTTCTTTATTTCCTGTCGGCCTCCCAATTCTCTGTCTTTGTCTGTATATTACCTCCAATTCTATGTACTGCACACTAATCTCTCATGTAGATCTTAACAGAAACCTTCTGAAAGTCCAAATACACTATATCCACTGGTTTCCCCAACCACTCTACTAGCTACAGCTTCAAATCATTCCTATAAACTTGTCAAAAAGTACTTCTCCTTCATAATTCCATGCTGATTTTGATGGATCCTACACTTTACCAGATACACATCATTACCATCATCATCATGTTTCGTGTTTTATGACGTGAGCGATGATCTTGACCAAGATTATTCTTGGCAAATTTTCCTACTGAAGTGGTTTGCCATTGCCTTCATCTGGGCAGTGTCTTTACAAAATGGGTGACCCCAGCCATTATCAATACTCTTCAGAGATTGTCTGGCATCAGTGGTCACATAACCAGGACTTGTGATATACACCAGGTACTCGTATGACCATCCACCACCTACTTCCATGGCTTCCAGTGACCCTGGACAGGAGACTAAGCAGGTGTTACATCTCGCCCAAGGTTGACCTAGAGGGAAGAGATGCATTACATCTCAGCTACACCTGCTATTACATCTTTAATAATGGACTCTAGAATTTTTCCATTACTGACATTTAGTTAATTGGTCTACTATTCCCCTTTACTTTCTATGTTTTAATAATTGTATTATATTAGCTGTGCTTCAAGCCATAAGAACTGATTCAAAGTCTAAAGAATGCTAACAATTTTTAGGACCATTTCCTTCAGGATTCTGGGATGTAATATTATTTTTTAAAAACTAGAGAATTTGTAGGAAGGATTAAACAGTACACATTTTTGTCCATGTGAAAAATATAATTATAATTTTTCACATGGACAAGATACAGCCTAAGAGCAGTACTAAATTAAAAAAAAATATAATGCTTTATATATAATCATAATGGAACATTATAATTCATCGGCATAAATCTGTTCTTTTGTTATGAAGAGAAAATTGTCATTGACAGTTATCATTTTTAAGTTCAATCTAGGGTTCTATTCTGGAAATATGGCTCAGACTCAGAAAGAATGCACTGTAGCCTGGTTAGCCAATGATACAAAACTAGGTCAGAAGCTAACCTGTGGTAGAATTAAAGAATTTGTAAAGGGAAAAGAAGTGGCAGATGAGGTATGAAGTGGACAAGAGTGAGGCTACCCTCTTCAAGGCAGAATAGAAAAACAGAATGTTTATAAATTGGTGAGAAACTGGTTAATATTGGTTTACAGTGTGACCTACATGGATCATAAAATGCAGCAAGCTAACACTCAGATACAATGATCAGTTGGAAAGAAAATAGTATGTGTATTAAATAAAGAATAAGATTCAAGATTCTAAATTGCTTAATGACGTTTCATGTACACAAGTGTAAAGAAGAACAAAATAATAACTTAAAAAACAGTACATAAAAATAAGACAGCTTATTTTTTTTTCACATAGATTGATTCTATAAAATGCCACAAGGCTGTACATAAGGTGACTAACAGGAAATAATTAAGTGGAGTTGGATTTAGTGGGTGAAGTGCTGATCAGCCTTATTGCTTGGGGAAAGAAACTGTTTCTGAGCCTGGTGGTCCTGGTGTAGATGCTTTGTAGCTGCTTCCCTGATGGGAGTGGAACAAACAGTCCATGAGCAGGATGGGTGAGATCCTTCATGATGTTACTGGACCTTCGCTGGCACATTCCTGTATATATATCCTTGATCACAGGTAGGCTAGTGCCGGTGATGCATTGGGCAGTTTGGACTACCCGTTACAGAGCCTTGTACAGTCGGTTTCTGGCAAAAACCCTTTGGCAGTCAGGAATAGATCTACTCCTCAGCATTTTTCCTCCAGTCCTGCCGAAGGGTTTTGGCCTGAAACGTCGTCTGTACTTTTTTTCATAGGTGCTGCCTGGCCTTCTGAGTTCCTCCATCATTTTGTGTGTGTTGCTCGGATTTCCAGCATCTGCAGATTTTCGCTTGTTCATTACCGAGCCAACACAGTGCAGTTTCTGTACCATGTCATGATGCTCTCGGCTGCACACCTGTAGAATGACGTGAGTATGGATGTGCCTAGTCCAGCTCTCTTCAGCCTCCTCAGGAAGTAGAGGCATTGGTGAGCTTTCCTGTCTGTGAAGGATGTATTCTGGGACCATGAAAGGTTGTGTTTGATGTGCACTCCCACTCCACTGCAGCACCACCAATGTAAAGCAGGTGTGAGTGGTGCGAGTTCTCCTGAAGTCAATAACCGTCTCCTTTCTCTTGTTGAAATTAAGCAAAAGGTTATTTATATGGCACCAGGCCTTGAGCTCTTCCATCTCCTCAATGTATGCTGCCTCATCGTTGATGGTGATGAGCCCCACCACTCTCATGACATCAGTGAACTTGACAATGTGATTACTTGGGTGTTTGGCCGTGCAGTCATGTGTGAACAGAGAGTACAGCAATGGGCTCAGCACACACCCTGAGGGTACCCGTGCTGAGGATGATGGGGAAGGAGGAGCATTTGCGCATCCTGACTATCTTAGATTCAAGGTCCAAAATTGCTCACAATATTCCAAATGACTCTGACCATTTCAGCCTCCCCAGAATGTAGGCATTGATAAGCTTTCTTGACTGTGAAGGATGTTGTCTGGGACCATGAGACACTGTGTATGATGGGCACAAAGGAGTTTGAAACTTCTTGCTGCTGTGACACTTATGTAAAGCGTAGTGTGAGTGGTGCAAGTTCTTCTGAAGTTGATGATCATCTCCATTGTCTTGTTGACATTAAGGAAGGGGTTGACGTCAGGTTGCGAGTTCTTCCATCTCCTCTCTATTGGCCATCTCACCAGTGTCATGTCATTGGCAAACCTGAAGACATGATTGCTTAGGTGTTTGACTGTGCAGTCACGTGTGAGCGGAGTACACAGCAACGATGGGCTCAGCACACGGCCCTGAGGGGCACCCGACTTGAGGATGATGCGGAGGGAGGAATGGTTGAAAATCCTGACAATCTGGGGTCTGTTTGTTGGGAGTCCAACACCCAGTTGCACAGTGGTATTTTCAGACAGAGGAATAGGAATTTGTTCACCAGGTCTGTGGGACAACAGCGTTGAATGCTGAAATGAAATCCAGAAACAGCAGTCTGACGTAAGTGACCTTGTTTTCCAGGTGCGTCAGGGCCAGGTGTGTGACAAATGCTGTTGTTCTGTTGATAATAAGGAAATTTTCCTACAATTGATCAGGATTTTGCCCCTATTTAGTACTACTCTAAGGATTTATTTCTGTCCAAAACTAAAATAAATATTAATTAAAATAGCAAATACATATTCTTAAGATCACCAACATGAATTTATAACATGCTTTGCAGTTGCAGCATGAGCTTTTATTTAGTGTTAAATCTAGTATAATTGAGTTTTTGCAAAGGATTACCATAACACCTACAGAAGTTGTCAGTAAATTTCCTTTCAGAAATACTGTAGGTGCATTGGCCATTGGATTGTAAATATATTAGATTGGAGGATGGCATAGATAGTACTTAACTCACTTTATTCATTCATATTTACTTAATCAGCTATCAAAGCATGAGAGAGAAATAATGCAGAGGGAATAATACTGGTGTTTCAGACTCACTACAGACTATAGAACTGATAACTGCAACCTGTTGTGAGAGCTGGCAAACTTCTGTCAATAATTAGCTAACACATGAAAGTCACTACTGTCCTCAATTGAACACAATAACATACTGTATAAAAACTAAAAAAGTACATAGGGCAAACTAGGATCAGACTTTGTTAGACTTGATAGACTATGGCCAAGAAAATGCACCAGTGCCTCTAGTTCCTCTCTAAAATAAGTTGCAAGACCATAACAAAGTAGATTGTAGGGTCAAGAGTACACCTCATCATACAAGGGGACTACTTAATAATCTTATAACAGTAGGATAGAAGCTGTCCCTGAGCTTCACTAATTATTGAACTTCACTAATTTTTGCAGGTGCACCATAGAAAGCATCTTTATCTGGATGTATCACAGCTCGGTATGACAACTGCTCTGCCCACGAACACAAGCAACTGCAGGGAGTTGCTGAAACATCTCAGCACATCACTTCGCTACCTAAAACTTAACTACCATCCTTAGCCTCTGTCTGCATTTCTTACTGTCTCAGTAAAGCAGTCAGCATAATCAAAACACCTCAACTTCCCCAGATACTTTTCCTTCTTCCCCCTTCCATCAGACAGAAGACACAAAAGCCTGAAAGATTGTGCCAGCAGGCTCAGGGACAGCTTCTATCCTACTGTTATAAGATTATTAAGTAGTCCCCTTGTATAATGAGGTGTACTCTTGACCCTACAATCTACTTTGTTATGGTCTTGCAACTTATTTTCTGAATGTACTGCATTTCTCTATAACTATAACACTTCATTCTGCATTGTGCTATTGTTTTCCCTTGTACTCGATGTATTGATGTCATGAAATGATCTGAATGGTATGCAAACAAAGTTTTTCACTGTGCCTCACTACATGTGACAATAATAACCAATTTACCAATCTACCAATTTTCTAACTTAGCTATTAAGATTATTGGTTTAAATGCATATTTGAAATTTGTGGTGGGACAAGTTTAATTTCCCATATAGTTTTATTACTTAGAAAACATTTTACCATGAAATTAATAGGTTACTGATTCCTACAGGAACACATACTTTGTGTGCACATTGGAGACAGAATTCACTGATTCCCAATCCTATTTGACAGAATGGGTATTATACTGTCCTGCTGGAAAATACTACATACATGATGTATCATTGTATCATTTGAAAGCATGTCCTTTGCTTCTATTAACATTTTACCATCCTACAAGCTAAGTAATAATTTCTATATTTACCATTTCTATTGACATCCTCCACCCTCATGCTTATTATAAGCACAGCCATATAAGATAAAAACTTATCATTATATCCTCCATCTTACACATTCTCTAATAGGTCATATACTGAAATTTTTTTCCTCCTCTGAATTCATTACACATAAATGAAACCGAAAACAGTTTGAACCGATTTTTCAATATTATGATGTTAAAAAGTAATCGACAATCTGTGCAGGATTTTTAAAAATTCTATTTAATAATATTTCATTTGTTTTAAGAGAAATATAGCTGGTTTTCACATAGTTCTAACTGACTAAATCAAAATTCAGTTTATTTGTTACTTTGATGATTATTTCTGATTGTGTCTTAAAAACATAGAAACATAGAAAACCTACAGCACAACACAAGCCCTTCAGCCCACAATGCTGTGCCAAACATGTACTTACTTTAGAAATTATCTAGGGTTACCCATAGCCCTCCATTTTTCTAAGCTCTATGTACCTCTCCAGGAATCTCTTAAAAGACCCTATCATATGCGCCTCCACCACTGTTGCCGGCAGCCCATTCCATGCACACACCAATCTCTGCTTAAAAAACTTACTCTTGACATCTCCTCCGTACCTACTTCCAAGCACCTTAAAACTGTGCCCTCTCGTGTTAGCCATTTCAGCCCTGGGAAAAAGCCTCAGACTATCCACATGATCAATGCCTCTCATCATCTTATACACCTCTATCAGTCACCCCTCATCCTCCGTCGCTCCAAGGAGAAAAGGCCGAGTTCACTCAACCTATTCTCATAAGGCATGCTCCCCAGTCCAGGCAACATCCTTGTCACCAACCTCCATGCAGAATCTGACCTGTCTACAACCACTGTGAGCAAGCCAATTCTGGATCCACAAAGACAGGTCCCCATGGATCCCATACTTCCTTACTTTCTCAATAAGCCTTGCATGGGGTACCTTATCAAATGCCTTGCTGAAATCCATATACACTACTTCTACTGCTCTACATTCATCAATGTGTTTAGTCACATCCTCCAAAACTTCAATCAGGCTCGTAAGGCACGACCTGCCTTTGACAAAGCCATGCTGACTATTCCTAATCATACTATGCCTCTCCAAATGTTTATAAATCCTGTCTCTCAGGATCTTCTCCATCAACTTACCAACCATTGAAGTAAGTCTCACTGGTCTATAATTTCCTGGGCTATCTCTACTCCCTTTCTTGAATATGGGAACAACATCTGCAACCCTCCAATCCTCTGGAACCTCTCCCATCCCCATTGATGATGCAAAAATCATTGCCAGAGGCTCAGCAATCTCCTCCCTCACCTCCCACAGTAGCCTGGGGTGCATCTCGTCTGGTCCCGGTGACTTATCCAACGATGCTTTCTTGTATGTAAAACCTATTGGCTTTCTAATTCTCTATCCAATGCAAATACCTCCTAATCCTCATCCTCCTCCTTCTACTTCTTCTTCCCATCATGCCTACTGGGGCATTGGCCACCAACAGTAGCTCGCCAGAGTCTTCTGTCCTGGGCCAGTCTTTCACATTATCTCCAGATGTGGCCCATCTTCTTGGTGTACCCTTCCACTCCCAGGGATGAGGTATTTGGGGCTTCTGTTGGTCTTTCAGTGGTACTGGGTTTATATGGGATGGTTTTGCTAGCCCATGCCCAATCCTCCTCCATTTACAGCCAGGCCTGGGACCATTCATGGCAGAGTTCAAATATTTTATGCTACTCGTAAATATTTTTAACATAAATATTGTTTCTTCAGCCTCTTGATATTACAACTGTTCTGCTCCTCCCTCCTAATAAAACCCAAATACAAAGGAGCAGATTAGGCCATTCAGTCCATCGAGTCTGCTCCACCATTCCATCATGGCTGATTTATTATCCCTCTCAACCCCATTCTCCTGCCCTCTCCCCAAAACCTTTGACGCCCCAATTAATCAAGAACTTATCAACCTTTGCTTTAACTATACCCATTGATGGCCTCCACAGCCATCTGTGGCAATGAATTCCACAGATCCACCAGCCTCTGGCTGAAGAAATTCCACCTCATCTCCGTTCTAATGGGACTTCTTTGTGTCATGAGGCTGTGTCCTCTGGTCCTAGATTCCTCCTCTCCAAGACCACTGTCTCTTGGCCTTTCGACGTTTATTTATCTGTTGACATACAGAGCAGAACAGACCCTTCCAGCCCTTTGAGCCTCGTCACCCAACAACCCATGAATTATTCCAATCCTAATCACAGGACAATTTACAATGACTACCATCCAGTACATCTTTGGACTGTGGAAGGAAACTGGAGCATCCGGAGGAAACCCATACGATCATGGGGAGAACGTACAAACAGAGGCAGGAATTGAACTCGAGTCGCCTGTGCTGTAAAGTGTTGTGGTAACCACTGCGCTACTGTGCTGCCCTATTTGATAGATTTCAATAAGCTCTCCCCTCATTCTTCTAAACTCCAGCAAGTACAGTCCCAGAGCCATCAAACGCTCCTTTCATTCTGGGATCATTTTCATGTACCTCCTTTGGAACCCTCTCCAATGCCAACACATCCTTTCTTAGAATAAAGAGCCTGGTAAAGCAGTTATGTGACTCATACCACACTTTTCTTCAAGTATGACCCTTTACAGTAAGTGTACAAAATAATGTTTGTTTTCACTTAGTAAGCAGGGGTAGGGGGTTGATGGTGATTGGGTGGTACAGGTTAGAGATCAGAACAATTCTTTGGTTGAATCTTCCTCATGTTGGCACTCACTGCAGACCAATCTATTCAGAACAGAGATGAGGAAGAATTTCTTTAGCCAGAGGGTGGTGAATCTGTGGAATTCAATGCCACAGACTGCTGTGGAGGCCGAGTCATTATTTAAAGTGGAGGTTGTAGATTCTTGGGTGTCAAAGGTCATGGAGAGAAAACAGGAGAATGGGTTGAGAGGGATAATAAATCAACCATGATGGAATAGTGGACCAGACACTTTGAGCTAAATGGCCTAATTCTACTCTTTTGTCTTATGGTCTTATTCAGAATGACAAAAACTGTGCTTGCTGCAGGCATATACTTACGACAGGAAGGAAGTCACAAAAACCTGCGTAGGATGCAGGAGGACACTATAAAGGGGAAAGTTTCAGGAACTAACTATCGTACCTGGAACTCACAGGGCAACAGTGTGAGTAATTGTGATTAGATGGGTTGCTGAACAGTGCAGCTTGGTGGGCCAGAGGGCCTGTTTTGTGCAGGATCTTTAAATAAAATAAAGTAAGTTTTAGTAGGAAGACTGTAATATACATGTGTCCTGTGTTACAGTAGATATCGGAATCCAGTACTGGGCATGTGCAGCTTTGCTTTGGCATTGAGATCACCATGACCGTTAACGTTCAGACTCCTAGCTCCTCCTGAAATACCAGTCACACATTACAATACACACAACCATCCAGCAGGCTTTGATGCATCATTTGTGAAACTTTATTAGACTATTACCCTCCCCGGGATGAAAGACAAGCAGATTCATTGCGACTGAGAGCATCACAGGCTACATGCTCCCGGCTACAAGTATGATCAATCCATTCACTCGTTGTAGAAATTCTGATAAGTAAACCAACTTCTTTTGTTTGAATTACCAAGCTGCAGAAACTTAGGGTTCCTCTTTGAGGAATTTTCATTCTTCTTACAGTATTTAGTTTCTACTCATAGAATTATAAAGAATGGATGGCCCCATTCAGCCTCATAAATTTGTGCCAACAACCAGCTGATCATTTACTCAAATCCTACATTAATCCCATCTTTTAACTCTCCCCACATCCCCATCATTTCCCCCAGTCCTACTACTCACCTATACATTGGCGTAATTAACCTACTGACCTGCATGTCTTTGGGACGTGGGAGGAAACACATGCAAACTCTATGCAGAGTGTACCTGAAGTCTGGATTAAACTGAGCTTTCTGACACTGAAAAGCATTGTCTCTTCTTGCTGTGTCAATGTGCTCTGATGCATGGTTCGTGAGAACTCTTAAAAGACCTATTCTAGAAATGAATGTAGAAATTCAGCCTGAATTCAATTAATTTTAAATTATTCTATGTTCATAAGGTTTAGTCCAGTTTTTCAATGTTAAATGTATATAGATAAATTTAGCTCATTTTTAACATTAACTGAATTCATTTATGACAGATTAGTGAGCCAAACTCACACACTGCACACTAGATTGTGCTTTACAGTTCTGACATAATTTATACAGTCAGTTAATCATGACAAAGGTTAAGAATGAATTTTCAAGTGTACTAAAGAACAGTACAAACCCTTTGGCCTACAATGTTGTGCTGACCCATTAACCCACTCTAAAATCAATCTAACCTCCCACATAGCCCTCCATTTTTCTTTCATTCATGTGCCAATTTGTTTGATTTGTTCTTTTGGAAAGGACGGAGGGAGAATAGCAGCTGAAATATGGGAAAGGGGGTCCTCTACTGGCTGCAAATTAAAATTACAGAACAAAAATGGATTTTGTATAGGATCAGACTCTGAAAATGCATGCAAAAGTACAAATTCTTGTTAAATGAAGCTATGATTATTGAAAGCATTGATATTTCCTTCCATTAATCCATTCTGTATAAAATGAAGGACCTTTTTAATTTAAATATTGATGTAATGTAGTGATATAATGCAGCAATACTAAGGGCATGCTATATAATCTAATTGAAAGAATACTATAATAACCTCAATTGACCTTACCAAATTATATGAATTATTTAGAGTGATATATATTAAGATACACACATGATGATGCAACAAAAGTTTGGTTGAATGTAATGTGCCATTGAATAGAAGCATGCAGTTCCCATCTTATCATGCAGTTCCCATCTTATCATGCAGTTCCCATCTTATCATGCTTCGTGCTTACTAGAGACAGAGGCATCGAATGGTGGATCATTTCCCTTCTTGCTCTAATGGATTACGAAGAAGAGGAGGATGAGGGCATCTGCCTGTTTATGTCAACATATTGAATAGTAAAAGGCAAGAGGCCCAAAAGATGGAAGTTTAAGAAATTAATCAGTTAGCAGTTTTATAGTTTGAAGTCCACAGAGGCTGAAGAACTCCCCAAATAAAGGTTTGCTGTAAAGGACATTGTGTGGGTATGTTCTCCATAACAGCCTACAGTCTGATTAAATTGCCTTGCATACTATGGATACCTCCATAACGCTGCCAAACGACACAGCTTATTGGTATACATCAAGTGGCTGAACAACTGGTCTAAAACTATTCAGTAGCATTTCTAGACAATTTTATGAAGGTGGAATGCCCAGGACCAACAACTGATTGCCTATTCAACAATTCCCCAACATGACATTTTTTTCTTTCCTTCAATGAATGCTCTATTCTTTAATTTGCTTGGTGAATCCTGCAGTAGAAATCTCTGTGCTATCACAGGAGGGTGCTCTTTCAACCTGGTTGATGTTAATCATTGTCTTAGGCATCTCTCTATCTTGTGTAAGAAGGAGATTATATTATAATGATTGCAATAAGAAAAAACTGAGCTGTGCAGGATGGGATAGTTTAATATAGTGTAGTATATTGAGACAAACGTATGTATAAGGAAGTAACAAATGTTAAAGAAAGAATCAGCCTGGCTTTGTCATACATTTTTACTGTAATATTAGCATTCATTTCGCAAGGACTAAAATACAAAAACAGGATATAATACTGAACAGATTTGGTGAATTGTGAACAGTTTTGGGTCCCATATCTAAGAACGGATGTGCTGGCATTGGAGAGGGCTCAGGGGAAATTCTTGAGAATGATTTTATTCAGAGATCCCACATGGAGTAGGCCCTTTTGGCCCTTTGAGCTGCAGCACCCAACAACCCCCACAGCCCCAATTTAACCCTAACCCAATCAAGGGACAATTAACAATGAGCCTATCCTGTAAATCTTTGAACTGTGGGAGGAAACCCTAGGACCCGGATAAAACCTATGCATTCCACAGGGAGGACATGTGGAGACTCCTTACCGGGATTGAACTCTGAATTCCAAAGCCCTGAGCTGTAATAGCGTTGCGCCTATCCACTACATTACCAGGGCCACAACTGCTCGCAATACTCCAGATGTCTGCTGCTTGGCAATAGTATCTGAAAACAAATGATACCTTTGCACTTGCATCCCGATGACATACAACACTACTTCACTACGATCTGACTTGACTCTTCCACTGCCTGTGGACTGCCTGTCTGATATTCATTCCTGGATTTGCAAATAACTTTTATCCCCAACAAAGTACTGGGAAGCTCAAAGCCATTGTCTTCCTTTGCATCACAAACCCCATTTCCATTCTGCCCTCATCCTTCACCTGGGCATTTGTATAAACTTACCCAGATTATTCGCAACATTAGTGTTCTTTCTAACCCCGGCAGAACCTGTAGACCACCTATCTATGCTGTCACTAAGGCCATCAATTAGTCTGTAACATAAGGCCCTGCTTCAGCTTGCATATACTGAAATTGATAAACCTGTCAATGTCACCAGTGGACTTACTATTCAATATACCTTTGCATGTTCTACCCTCCACCGATCAACAAATAATCATCTGAAGCTCTGCTCTGTCTGCCTTACTTTCTACCTTTCCATTCACCTTTGTGCTTACAGACCCATATTTAATCCTAGTTAAGGAATATCTCAATTCTAAAATTGTCAAGAAATAAACCCTAAAAACAAATTGTGGGAGAGTCCAGGAACAGAGGTCACAACCGCAGAGTAAAAGGATGTCCCTTTAGAACAGAAATTTCTAAAATTTATTTAACCATTGGGTGGTAAAACTGTGGAATTCCTTGCCAAAGATGACTGTGGGGGCCAGGTCCTTAGGGATATTTAAAGTGAATTACCGGGTTACCAGAAAGGCTGATGACGGAAAGGCAGTGGATATCCTCTGCATCGATAAGGTCTTCAAGGCCTTCGACAAGGTCCCATGTCAGAGATGTGTCATAAAGGTTCAGATGCTTGGCCCTCAGGATGAGGAAGTAAATCGCATTCAGCATTTGCTTTACGAGAGAAGCCAGAGAGTGATAATAGATGGTTGCCTCTCTGATTGGAGGCCTGTATCTAGTAGTGTGCCACAGGGATCAATGCCGGGTCCATTGTTGCTTGTCATCTATATCGATGATCTGGATGATAGAGCTGTTCCAGAGGGCTTAAGCTAATTTAGAAGGGAGATGGGAACTGGAGTGAAAGTGCTGAGGAATAGGTAGTTGGTTTTACAAACAAATGCAGTGTGTAGTGAGACAGGCTGATGAAAGGGAAAAATTGCAGTCAACAGGATGAATTGTAATGTAAAAGGCAGACAAAATCGAGAAGGATGAATACAGGACTGAATGCGTACAGAATAGGGAATAAGGTAGATGAACTTGCAGCACAGTTACAGATTGGCACGTATGACTCCGTGGGCATCACTGAACCGTGGCTGAAAGAAGATTATAGCTGAGAGCTTAACATCCAAGAATAAACATTGTATTGAAAGGACAGGTAAGTAGGCAGAGGGGTTTGTATGGCTCTGACGATAAAAATAAAAATCAAATTAGAAAGAAGTGACATAGGGTTAGAAGATATTGAATCATTGTGGGTAGAGATAATGAACTGCAAGGTTAAAAGATCCTGATGGAAGTTATACAGTATACAGATGCCAAACAGTAGTAAAGAAGTGGTCTACAAATTACAATGAAATTAGAACAGGAGATAGAAAACGCATGTTGAAAGGACAGTGTTATGATATTCATGGGGCAATTTCAATATGCAGGTAGATTGGGAAAATCATATTGGTGCTGGATCCCAAGAGGGGGATTTTTAGAATGACTGTGAGATGGCTTTAAAACGCAGCTCATGGTTGAGCCCGTTAGGGGATCAGCTATTCTGGATTGGGCATTGTATAAAATAAAACAGAATTGATTAGAGAGCTTGAGATAAAGAAACCCTTAGGGGCTAGTGATCATGGTATGATAGAATTCACCTTGGAATTTGAAAAGAAGAAGCTAAAGTCAACACAAAGTATACTGCAGATGCTGTGGTCAAATCAACACATACAAACAAGCTAGATGAACTCAGCAGGTCAGGCAGCATCCGTTGAAATGCGACCCAAAACGTTGACTGCTCATTTCAACAGATGCTGCCCGACCTGCTGAGTTCATCCAGCTTGTTTGTATGTGTTGATGAAGCTAAAGTCAGATGTGGTGGTAAGAAAATTATAGCTGGGAGCTTAATGTCCAAGAATAAACATTGCATCGAATGTGATGTGATAGGGATGTGATGTTGAGGCTCTATAAGGCACTCATGAGACCACACTTGGAGTATTGTGTGCAGTTTTGGGCTCCTTTTTTAGAAAGGATATACTGACATTGGAGAGAGTTCAGAGAATATTCAGAAGAATGATTCCAGGAGTCTGGCAGCTCTTGGGCTGTATTCCATGGAGTTCAGGAAGATGAGGGGGGATCTTATAGAAACATTCCGAATGTTAAGAGGCCTGAACAGACTAGATATGGCAAAAATATTTCCCATTGTAGGGGATTCTAGGACAAGAGGGCATGACTTCAGGATTGAAAGACGTCCATTTAGAACTGAGATGCAAAGAAATTACTTTAGTCAGAGGGTGGTAAATCTGTGGAATTTGTTGCCATGAGTGGCTACAGAGGCCAAGTCATTCGGTGTATTTAAGGCAGAGATAAATAGGTTCTTGATTAGCCAGGGCATCAAAGGGTATGGGGTGAAGGCAGGGGAGTGGTGATGACTGGAAGAATTGGATTTGCCCATGATTGAATGGTGGAGCAGACTCGATGGGCTGAATGGCCTACTTCTGCTCCTATATCTTAAGGTCTTGCTTATCAGTATTACAGTAGAGTAAAGGGAATTACAGAGGCATGAGAGAAGAGCTGGCCAAAGTTGATTGAAAGGGTGACTAATGGTGTTTCAAAGGGGTCTGTGTTGGGACTGCTTCTTTTTAAGTTATATGGCAATGACTTGGATGACAATGGCTATGTGGCCAAGTTTACAGATGATACAAAGATAGGTGGAGGGGCAGGCAGTTTTCAGGAAGTAGGGAGGTTACAGAAGGACTTAGATATATTTGGAGAATGAGCAAAGAAGTGGCAGATGGAATAGAGTGTCCAGAAGAGTTTAGTCATGCACTTTGTTAGAATAAATAAAAATATAGGCTGTTTTCTAAATAGAGAGAAAATCCTAAAGGAACAAAGGGACTTGGGAGTCCTCATGCAGGATTCCCTAAAGATGATTTTGCAGAATGAGGCTGTAGTGAGGACGGCAAATGCAATATTAGCATTCATTTCAAGAGGACTAGAATATACAAACAAGGATTTAATGTTGAGGCTTTATAAAGCACTGATGAGGCCTCATTTGGAGTATTGTGAGCAGTTTTGGGCCCCCTACCTAAGGAAGGATGTGCTGACATTGGAGGGAGTTCAAAGGACTTCTACAAGAATGATTTCAGGATTGAAAGGCTTGTCATATGAGCAGCATTTGATGGCTCTGGGCCACTTCTCACTGGAATTCAGAAAAATTCGGGGTGACCTTATTGAACCTTATTGAATGTTGAAAGGCCTCAATAGAGTGGATGCTTCCTATTGAGGGGAAATCTAACACCAGAGGACACAGCCTTAGAACAGGGGGGCATCCTTTTAGAACAGAGATGTGGAGGAATTTCTTCAGCCAGAGAGTGGTGCGTCTGTGGAATTCACTGCCACCGATGGCAGTGGAGGCCAGGTCTTTATGTATATTTAAGGCAGAGGTTGATGGATTCATGATTGGTCAGGGGATGAAGGGATAAGGGGAGAAGGCAGGAGATTGGGGCTGAGAGGAAAAATGGATGAGCAATGAGAGCAGAGTCAATGGGCCAAATAGTCTACTTCTGCTCCTATATCTTATGGTCTATTCAGTGTGCGATTGATTAAAATAAATAGCGGGTGATAATGGTTGACTGTGTAGTTCTGGTCATCACACTATAGAAAAGATGTGGTAGAGAACCCTACAAGATCACTTCAGTCCAGGGAAAAGAGTCCCAGCCTATCCACCCTCTGCTCATAACCCAAATCTGCCAGTTCCAACAATATCTTTTCTGCACCCTTGCTAGCTTGACACCAAAAATGGGGCATACTAGACAGCGAGAAAGGCTATCAAAGTTTACAACAGGATCAGGACCAGCAGGAAAAATGGGCTGAAGAATGACAGATGGAATTTAATGCAGATAAATGTGAGGTGTTGCACTTTGGGAAGACATACATGGTGAGCAATAGGGCACTGAGGAATGTGGTAGAACAGAGGAATCCGGGAATACAGATCCTGAAAAGTGGTGTCACAGGTTGTAAGGAAAGCTTTTGGCACACTGGCCTTCATATAACAAAGTATTGAATACAGGAGTTGGGATGTTATGTTGACATTGTATAAGACATTGGTGAAGCCTAAGTTGGCATATTGTGTACAGCTCTGGTCACTAACATACAGGAAAGATATCGATAAGATTGAAAGAATGCAGAGAAAATTTACAAGGATGTTGCAGGGTCTTGAGGACTTCAGTTATAAAGGTCAAATAGGTTAGGTCTTTATTCCCTCAAGCATAGGAGAATGAAGTGAGATTGATAAAGGTATATAAAATTATGAGAGGTATCGATGGGACAAATGCCATCAAGATTCTTCTACTGAGGTTTTGTGAGACTAGAACTGGAGGCCACGTGTAAAGTGTGAAAGATGATAGGTTTAAGGGGAATATGTGGGGGAACTTTTTCACTCAGAAGATGGTGAGAATGGGGAACAAGCTGCCAGTAGGAAGGGTGAATCAATAGATGTTTGGAATAGTACTTTAATGGGACGGGTATGGAGGATTATGGCCCAGATGCAGATCAAGAGGACTAGGCAGAATAATAGTTCGGTATGGACTGGATGGACTGAAGGCCCTGGTTCTGTGCTGCATTTATCTGCGTCTCTATGACTCTTTAACTCTGGAAATAAAAACTGGTGACTTTTCATCACATCGGCTCTCATAATTTATGTAATTCTCAGTTTGACCCAATGGTTTAGAGTACATTCACTGCATTTTTCACAGTGACGAGCTTTTGCATTGCCTGAACAGATTGAAATAATACTGTTCAGATGCCAAATTGGGTGTTTTTTTTCATTCCCATTCAATTAGGATAGTTCTGAGCTGTAAGGCCACATGCTGAATAACTGCAGGACAGCATCTCTTTCTGAGTCTCCCCAAGACCTGCCTGACACTATTCCAAGCTGCTCAGTATGACTAAGGGGCCAACAGAGGCAGTGGTGGGAGCAGGAACAGAAACATGCTATTAACTGGAGCAGTGAATATGGGAAGCCAGGGCAACAATGACAGGGAACGAGAGTGCGAGATGCTTTATCAGCCTGAATCCAGCTGGGAACACATCGTGCTTTGACTGAGTGCCCTGTCTGAAATGTCACAGGGACGGGCTGGTAGCTTGTTGCAACCTGTGCTCACAGGAACTGCCTTACCACCCCCAGGAATCTGGCTCATGCTTTGATGATGTTGAGTCTCTGACATTTGCAGTACTATGTTCAGCCTGAGTGCTAATTGGAAGATCTATTCTGACTTCCTCCTCAGGTCTTAACCAACACAGAAGCCTGTCTTTAACTAATTGTATGTATATCATGGCAACAGGAAATAGCTGAGAGTTCTGGATACAGCAAAGGACCATACAAAACATCCTGGCTATGTTACAAGACCTTTGTTCAAGAACTAGCCATACTTTTATACAAACTGTTCTAGTACAGTAACAACATCAGCCAAAATGGATTTTTTTCTGAACAATGTCCCGAACATAAAAGGTGTATTAAATCCAGTCCTAATCATCAACGTGATAATGGATGATATCATTGACAGTGCTAGAAAATGGCACTTACACTCCCATTACCTGCTCATCAAAACCCATTTTGGGTTTAGTCAGGCCTCAACTTATCCTTGGTCTAAATAAGTATGAGGTGAGGGGGACTACCCATATTGTCAAGGCAGTGTTTAACCAAGTGTGGCATCAAAGTTGCTCAGAGCATCAAATGTTAAACTCTCCCATGGTTTGCACAAAGGAAGATGGACGTGCTTGTTGGAGCTCAACCATTCCCACGCAGGACATCACTGTAGGGGTTCCTATGGACAGTGTCCTAGGCCCAACCATCTGCAGCTTCTTCATCCATTTTGAGATTAATATATCGGAAATTGGAATGTTCTCTGAAGATTGCATAATGTTCAGCTTCATTTGTAGCTTCACACCTGGACAGACTAAGACCAAGGCAACATTAAGGTGTGAGCTGACTCATTTCAAAGTACTAGAAAATAACCACCTCAATAGGAAAGGGAACCTTTAACATTATCATCATCAAGTCTCAGTCAATTGACCTCCTAGTAAATACCATTGAACACCAAATTACTGTAGCAGTCACATAAATATAACAGCAAATCTTAGGCTGGGCTTTCCATGATGAATAACTCACATCCTGACAGCCCAATCTCCTTATGCCAGCTACAAGGCACAGAGTCAAATGTGTGATGGAATATTGTCCACGTGCTTGATTGAGTACTCTCCAATAGCATTCAAGAAGCCCAATGCGGTCTAGAATAAAGCAATGCGCTTGATTGTCACCCCATCCTTCAGCCTAAAACTGTTCAATTCCCCTGTGTTGTGATGTGAGCAAAGTCACCAGAGAGACACTGAAGCTAGTGGATACGGAACTGCTTTATTCAACAAAAAAGAGCAACAGGCATCATACTGAGACACTCTTGGAAGAAGAGGCCCATTCAACCCAATATTACATGACATTTTAATATACTAAATATCAAAGGTAACCGCAGGACAATTCTATAGTTACCATATGTCTACAATGCTTCCTTTGAATTACATATAGTTTTCAAACATTTCCTTCTTCACACCCAACATGAATGTTAATTGTCACTGACTCTAGACCACATTCATGCATTTGCAGGCATCTGACGTCTAATTGGTCTGCACTGTGTTTTAAATTCAAATTCAATCTGAAGATTGTTTGCTGATGAAATTAATATTTGGCATATAGCCTAACTACAGAATACACCCTCAGACTGTCCACCATCAACAGACTCTGACTGAAACATGTGCCATCTGCCAAGTATACTGTAGCTATTTTGACTCTACCTTCCAAATTAGTCTTTACTTCCAAGGACAAGAGAAGCAGGTACATAAGAACACCACTTCTAAGACACACCTTCCCAGATTTGAAATAAATCATTATCCTTTACTGTAGCTGGTCCTAAATTCTGGAACTTGCAACCCAGCAGCAATGGTTAAGATGTTGGCACACCATCACCTTATCATGTACAATTAGGGATCAGCAGTAAACAATCTGGCCTTCCCACCAATGTCCACATTTTGAAAGAAGAATTTAAAAACTAAAAAAATTAATTTCCACACCATTCAATTTTTTCCCTATCTGCCTTTATTCACTTATGATGTTTGAACCGGCAGGTGAAAGCCTAACTCCTGTTGCAGACTGAACGAAGTGTCATTATCTGAACTGGGCTTGAATCCTGAGCCACAGTGTATGACCTACAGGATAGATTAAAGTTTTGTAGGAGGCTGGAACTGTTAAGATAAGAATTTTGATGTTTTTTTAAATGTTTATTTATAAATTTCATCAGATTATTCCCAAATTAAACTATTTTGCTCAAGATACACTCCAGGATTATGACATTATGCATGCAGTCTTTTTTGCTGACTGTAATTTTAATGGGTATTGAATGTCATGTGTCTGGGTTATATCAAAACCTGCCCTCTTCTACCCACCTCAGAAGAAACTAGCTTCCATCATGCTCCTTATCTCTGGGAACTTATTCTACAATCATCAAGTATGAAGTGACTAGAAAGCCACCTCTGGATTTCCCTCTCTTTCTGGAGTTTTGTGCCTTCTTCTGCAAAGATGAAAAGAAGGAAGCTGAGTAAGAAATATGACTTGTGCAGAATGGGTGGATGGAAAATATTTGATAATAGTTATTACAAAGGAGGCACATTGTGTAAAGTCCATGGTGAAGGTCAAAATTGACCAAACTATGTAAGAAAATACAAAGGAGAATTGGTTTGTGAACCATTTACTGAAGAAAACTTAAATTGTCATATTGAAAGGCTGGAATGACATGCATAGGAAGATTAGATAAATCACCTTCCTTTCTGAAAAGCTTATTAAAATATTTACAATCCAATTAAGGTGCTGAGGATTACTCTTCTGTTACTTAATCTGGCAACCTTCAGCTACGTTGCCTTATTGTTACCAACAGGCCAACATCTGCAAAGTACATATACAGTCAGCCCAAGCAGCAAGGATCACAGGTACTTTGGGCACATCTGCAGACTATTCTCAATATTTACTGCTTATTTATTTATTATTACTTTCTTTTTGTATTTACACAGTTTGTTATCTTTTGCATGCTGGTTGAAAGCTCAAGTTGGTGTGGTCTTACATCAATTCTATTTGGTTGTTATCCTATTATGGATTTATTAAGTATGCCCGCAAGAAATTGAATTCTGGGGTTGTATATGATCGCATATATGTACTTTGAAAATAAATTGATTTTGAACTATTTTCTCACGTCGAGCAGTCATAATCTATCAAATTTCATGCTTGCAATGTGCCTTGACATAGCAGACCTGAAAACAGAGTCATGTCCGCTGAATATTAACCTTAATTGCTTAAGAGATGTAAACTGCTGTTAAGCTTTCAAGATTTAGTTTCTTTTAAAGCGTTTAAATATATTTTTAAAATTCTAAAATGATGAGCCATATTTTATAAGCTTGAAAAGATAATCAGAAGTATTTTTGAATTAATATGCCACAAGAAATATGTTAAAGGCTGTCTTTTACTGAGAAAGTTTCTGACTGAAGTTCTCCTTCCTCTGTTCTCTGACTAACTTGACTTGGTTTGTTGTGAGCCAGGCATATATCTCTGAAAATGGCAAGATGGTGAAGAAGGTATTTGGTATGCTAGATCAGAGGTGGAAGCATTGATTATAAGAGTTGGGACATTATTTGCATCTGTACAAAACAGTAATGAGGCAAGACATGGAGTTTTGTTTACAGTTCAGTTACAATGTGCTAGGACCACTACTGTTTCTCATAGAGTCATACAGAAGTACAGCACAGAAACAGTCCCTTCAGCCCATCTATACACCAGTGTCTAAATAGAATAATGTGGGCTGCCTTAATGACCATCGCCCAGTAGCACTCACATCAACAGTGATGAAATGCTTTGAGATGTTGGTCATGATTAGACTGAACTCCTACCTCAGCAAGGACCTGGACCCATTGCAGTTTGCCTATCACCACAATAGGTCAACAGCAGATGCAATCTCAATGGCTCTCCACATGGCTTCAGACCAGCTAAACAACACAAACACCTACATCAGGATGCTGTTCATCGACTATAGCTCAGCATTTAATACCATCATTCCCACAATCCTGATCGAGAAGTTGCAGAACCTGGGCGTCTCTACCTCACTCTGCAATTGGATCCTCAGCTTCCTAACCAGAAGACCACAATCTGTGTGGATTGGTAATAACATATCCTCCCTGTTGTCAATCAACACTAGCGCACTTCAGGGATGTGTGTTTAGCCCACTGCTCTACTCTCTATATACACATGACTGTGTGGCTAGGCATAGCTCAAATATCATCTATAAATTTGCTGACTATACAACCATTATTGTTAGAATCTCAGGTGGTGACGAGAGGGCGTACAGGAGTGAGATATCCCAGCTGGTAGAGTGGTGTCACAGCAACAACCTGGCATTCAACGTCAGTAAGACGAAAGAGCTGACTGGGGACTTCAGGAAGGGTAAGACAAAGGAATACATACCAATCCTCAGAGAGCAATCAGAAGTGGAGAGAGTGAGCAGCTTCAGGTTCCTGGGTGTCAAGATATCTGAAGGATCTAACCTGGGCCCAACATATCAATGTAGTTATAAAGAAGGCAAGACAGCAGCTATACTTTATTAGGAGTTTTAAGAGATTTGGCATGACAACAAATACACTCAAAAACTTCTATAGTTGTACCATAGAGAGCATTCTGACAGGCTGCATCACTGTCTGGTATGGAGGGACCAAAAGAAGCTGCAGAAGGTTGTAAATCTAGTCAGCTCCATCTTGGGTACTCACCTACAGGACAGCATTAGGGAGCAGTGTCTCAGAAAGGCTGTGTCCATTATTAAGGACCTCCAGCACCCAGGGCATGCCCTTTTCTCACTGTTACCATCAGGAAGGAGGTACAGAAGCCTGAGGACACACACTCAGTGACTCAGGAACAGCTTCTTCCCCTCTGCCATCCAATTCCTAAATGGACATTGAATCTTTGGACACTACCTCACTTTTTTTTAAAAATATCCATTATTTCTGTTTTTGCACATTTTTTAATCTATTCAATATACATAATTAATTTACTTGTTTATTTATTATTCATATTAATTTTTTTTTATTTTGTCTCTCTGCTAGATTATGTATTGCATTGAACTGCAGCTGCTAAGCTAACAAATTCCATGTCACATGCCGGTGATAATAAACCTGATTCTGGTTCTAGTGAATGACAAAACCATTTGTAATGCCCTGGAATAGTATCTTTTATTGTATTACTACTGTTGTTCTATTAAGTGTTTATTTTCTGCAGCTTTCCTGTAAAACACAGTGTGTTCTTTAATTCATTTCACAGTTCAGTATTTTGGTTTCTGCTAAGATAAGGAGCCATTTGCTCAGGTTAGGAATGTTGTGTCAGCCGATCAAGTTTGGCTTGGTAACATTCTGTCCAGTGGGATGCCATGGAACATTTGAGAGAGCTGGGCGGGATCAGATTTCTGAGGGACGGTGGGTTGGTTTGGGTTTTTGTCAGTTGGCAGGGGTTGGAGAAGAAGGAGCTGTGAGGAGAACACAAGGGAGGATGCTCACAGAATCCACCCCCCCCCCCCGAAGGAGAGACCCCATTGTAAGAAGCACTTTGTGCAGATGAATGGTTCCAAAGATGAAGTGCCAATACTCCTGAGATAGCCAGTTCATTCGTAGTGGTCTTCAAGAGAAGTTCGAACTGTGGCTGGTGTTTTTAATGCAGAGCACGGGTTCAGTGCATGAGTAATCAAAACGAAGCACCCGACTACTCCAGAAATGAGCTCCAATGTTTATATGCACATTTAGACTGGCACTTAACAGTCCTGGGCTCTTTTTTCCCTAGCAACTGTTGGATAAAGTTGAAATAACTGTAAAAAATATATATATATATATACTTCCACTTTAATTTTTTGCCAGTGTAAGGTCTGTTATTTCCTGGGGAATGATAACTTTGCATGGAGCAGTATTGATAGAGCACTCACCACAATTTTCGTTCCCTCAATGGAACACTCCAACTTTCCTATTTGATTGAACCCGAATCATACCAACCCTAGACATGGGTTGCTTATTGAAGATGGCTTTCTCACCATTACCCATGCAATACTGACTCATGTGGTTGTTGGCCAGAGTTAGCTAACAAGCCTAGTTTGTTATGAGCCTCAGTAAGAGTGTTACAATTTTGGGGGCTCGTCTGGGATAAAATACTGCATGGGAATTGATTACGCAGTTTATTTGTGTGTTTGAGCCAGGGTTCTGTGGAAAATAAGGTACATCACTATTAAGGTTCTTTATTATGGATGTTGCAGAGACTAAGGTCTGCTGCAATACAACCACCAGTGACATGACTGAAGGCACGCTGCCCAATGGGATGGGGCATCTGGAGAGGCAGGGCCATGGCCTGTTCATATCTTTAGAGTTGATGGGAATGTAGCTAAGGGTGAAAATTTTAAAAGAAAAATTGGTCTCTTTTCTGTGGAGTGAGGGAAAGACTTTATCTGATGTGAAAGGTCTAATAGGTCCTTCAGGTTTTGATTTAAATTCTGAGATGGTCTTGGCTATTAAATCACTGGTCAATAAATGCCAAGTGTACCTGCAGAAGGCCAAGGTTATCGTAGGCTGAGAATGTTCTCTGGAGTCAAGCCCACACCCAAAGGGGAAGAAGAATATGAGGCTTTGTCTGAGCAGACAGCTCATTTACTGGATGAAAGGCAGTGCTCAGACAATATGAAAAAACAGAGACTGGTAGAGATTTTAATGGGTCCAGAGACTGATAAAGTGAGGTTCTTAAAGACAGAAAATCCTTTAGCCAAATCAGCTAACTATACGCAAGCTCTGGAAAATGCTTTTGGCACTACTGAAAGTTCAGCCGATCTTATGATGAAGTTTAGGCACACATTCCAGAAGGAAGGAGAAGAGCTTTCTGTCTGTCTTTTCAGGTTGGAGAAAGTACTACACTGTCTGCAAGGAATTGCTTGAGGGTGGAGTAAGTTGTGAAGGGCATGCTGTTACATGATGTGACTGCTGTAAGTATTCGAATGACCTGCAAGATGCGTCCTCCTCCATCTTTCACTGTGTTACTCAGAAGTTAAGAGTGGAGGAAAATATGATTGAGGAGCAGAATGTTTCCAAACGCTGAGTAATGTCTTCAGTGGTAGCCTCTGTTGCTAAAGTGACCCCTGATGCAACAGAGATAGAGCTTTTGGGGAATGAGTTCAAAAACCTTCGAGCTAAGCTGACTCATTGGATGTCTGCTTACCACTATTTTATGGTAAATTTTCTGGTTACGTTTCAGCTGAACATGAGATATCAGTTAAGAAACCAAACCCACGTACAGGACTTACTAAACAGAGGAATATTGTTGAGAAAGGTCTTTTGACTCGGGAGACGACCGGTATTCTTCCTTACAACTGTGGAGAAGATTGGCATTTCAAGCAAAACTGTGAGGGACAAGAAAATCTTCAAAAAGTAAGTCAGCAGTTTATCAAACAGAGAAAACCAGAAGCAAAACTACAGAGGGACCCAGTAATGGGACAGCCAAACATCCTGTAGCAAATACATCCCAATCTGTGTATCACCAGAAATACTCAAGTACAAAACACTATTCCTGAAAGCTTAGTGGGACCAAGCTCTGATGTATCCATACAGATTGTATTTATGCTACAGCCATATTTGACACAGGTTCTCAAATTACATTACTAGTGTTGGTCTGCCCAGATCCGGTCAAAAAAGGTGAAGCTTCCATTCTTGTGGGAACAAATTTGAGAAGGGTCGTGGAAGCATGCAAAGTGAGGAATGGAGAATATTTTTTGAAATCCTTGTCCATTCACTCACTGTTCAGAGCTGCTTTTGATAAGGTGCAAGTTGCTCCTAAGCAGGATGATGAGCAAGAAATATGTGGTACTAACAGTCTAAACCTGTCCTGTTACGTCCTGGAGGAGTAGCTAGAGTGACGGAGGGCACCTCTTTCTGAGAGAGGTCCTGCCGGTCAGCACCAGCAGAGGTTGAAGATGTTTGGCAGCTCCTGCTTAAACTGAAGGAAGCTGAGTTCTTTCAGGGGGCAGGAGGAACTGAATTTCCAGATTGTGCTGGTGATAGACAGTGTGAGGCATCCCCAAGTAAACCAGAAGAGTCACAAGAAGTGGCTGCAACTTAAGAAGCTGAAAATGAGATAAGGAGGTCTCCGAGAGTCAGGAAACCCCCAGATAAACTGGCATATGCTGTACGTGGTAAACAGTGTTGTGTCAATCCCTATGGTGAGATACGTTACTTCCATTTACAAATGGATTGGGGATCCTGAAATCATTAAATCAATTTAATACTGTTTTATTAATAATGGATTAACAAGTTCCAAAGGCTTACAAAGTCATGAGGTCATGACTATTTTTGGAGGAGGGAGAATGTAATGCCCTGTGAGAACCTGTTTTACTGTATTACTACTGTTGTGCTATTACCCAAGTGTCTGTTTTCTGCAGCTTTCCTGTAAAACACAGTGTGTTCTGTTAATTAAGTTTCACAGTTCAGTATTTTGGTTTCTGCTAAGATAAGGAGCCATTTGCTCAGCTCAGGAATGTTGTATCAGCCAATCAAGTTTGGCTTGGTAACATTCTGTCCAGTGGGATGCCATGGAACATTTGAGAGAGCTAGGCGGGATCAGATTTCTGAGGGACGGTGGGTTGGTTTGGGTTTTTTTCGGTTGGCAGGGGTTGGAGAAGAAGGAGCTGTGAGGAGAACACAAGGGAAGATGCTCACAGAATCCACCCCCCCCCAAGCAGAGACCCCATTGTAAGAAGCACTTTGTGCAGATGGATAGTTCCAAGGAGGAAATGCCAATACTCCTGAGTTAGCCAGTTTGTTCATAATGATCTTCGAGGGAAGTTCGAATTGTGACTGGTGTTTTTAACGCAGAGTGTGGGTTCAGCGCGTGAGTAATCAAAGTGAAGCACCTGACTACTTCAGAAATTAACTGCAATGTTTATGTGCACATTTAGGCTAGTTTAACTGTAATGGGCCCTTTTCTTGTTCTATTAATTGTTGTGAAAATTGAAATATCTATAAATATACTTCCACTTTTATTTTATTCCAGTGTAAGGAATGTTATTTCCTGGTGAGTGATAACTTTGCATGGGGCAGCATTTACACAGCATTCACCACAATATTTGTTCCCTCATTCGAACCTTCCAACTTTCCTATTCGGTTGAACCTGAATCAAAGTGACCCTAGATGTGCTTATTGAATTTGACTTTCTCACTGTTACCCATGGAATGCTGAGCCATGTGGCTGTTAGCCAGAGTAAGCTAACAAAACTAGATTGTCACGAGCATCGGTGGGAGGGTTACACATTTAAACTGCCTCCTCCCATTGACATGCACCAGGACCATAGCCTCCCCTATCCCTACCATCTGGGTACCTATCCAAGCTCCTCTGAAACATTGAAATTGAGCTTGCATGCATCACTTGCGCTGGTGACTCATTCCACACTCTCACAATCCTTGAAGAACCTCCCCCTCATGCTTTTCACCTTTCACCCCCAAACCATGACCTCTGCTTGTAGTCCCACCCAACCTCAGTGGAAAAAGTCTTCTTGCATTTACCCTATCTATATTCCTCATAACTTGGTATAACTCTGTCAAATCTCCTCTCAATCTTCTACATTCTAAAGTATACAGTCATACCCTATTCAATCTTTTGTTATAACTCAGGTCCTCCAGACCCAGCAAAACCCTTGTAAATTTTTCTCTGTACTCTTTTAGCCTTGTTTATATCTTTCCTGTAGGAGGGTGACTAAAACTGCACACAATACTCTAAATTAGACCTCACCAACATCTTATACAACCTTAACATAACATCCCATCTCTTGTATTTAATACATTGATTTATGAAGGCCAATGTGCCAGAAGCTTTCTTTACAAACTTATCTATTATGCCACCACTTTCAATGAATTATGGGCCTGTATCCTAGATCCCTTTGTTCTACTACACTCCTCAGTGTGCTACTGTTCACTGTATAAGACCTACCCTGTTGGTCCTCTCAAAGTGCAAAAATCTCGCTCTTGTCTGCATTAAATTCCATCTGCCATTTTTCAGCCCATTTTTCCAGCTGAAGCAGATCCCTCTGAAGATTGCCTTCCTCACTGTCCACTACACCCCAATCGTGGTGTCATCCACAAATTTGCTGATCCAGTTAACCACATTATCATCTGGATCATTGATATAGATGACAAACAACGAAGGACCCAGCATTGATCCCTGTGGCACACCACTAGTCATAGGCATTCAGTCAGAGAGGCAACCCTCTACTACTGCCCTCTGGCTTCTCCCACAAAGCCAATGTCTAATCCAATTTAGTACCTCATCCTGAATGCTGAGTGACTGAACCTTCTTAACCAGTCTCCCTTGCAGGACCTTGTCAAAAGCCTTACTAAAGTTGGTTAAACATGACCTACCATGCACAAAGCCATGTGAACTATATTTAATCAGTCCATGTCCATCCAAATACTTCCAAATCCAGTCCCTTAGAATACCTTCTAATATCTTTCCCACAACTGATATTAGACTCACTGGTCTATAATTTCCTGGTTTATGCTCAGCGCCTTTTTTTAAACAAGGGAACAATGTTGGCTATCCACCATTCTTCTGGTACCTTTTCTGTCGCCAATGATGTTTTAAGTATCACTGCTAGGGCCCATCAGCTTCTGCAATTGCTTCCCGTAGGGTCCATGGGAACATCTTGTCAGGCCCTGGTGATTTATCCACCTTGATTTGCCTCAAGGTAGCAAACACCACCTCCTCCGTAATCTGTATAGGGCCCATGAAGTTGATGTTGCTTTGCCTCACTTCTATCGACTCTGTGTCTGTCTCCTGAGCAAATACAGATGCAAAGAATTCATTTTCGATCTCCCCTAGCTCTTTTGGCTCCACACATGGATTACCATTCTGGTCTTCCAGAGGACCAATTTTGTCCCTTGCAATCCTTTTGCTCAGTATACCTGTAGAATCCCTTAGGATTCTCCTTCACCTTGTCTGCTAGAAGCAACTTCATGCCTTCTTTTAGCCTTTCTGATTTATTTCTTAAGTATTCTCTTGCATTGCTTGTACTCTATAAGCACCTCATTTGTTTCTACTTCCCTATACTTGCTATGCACCTCCCTTTTTCTCTTAACCAGGGCCTCAATATCTCTTGAAAACCAAGATTCCCTACCTTGTTATCTTTACCTTTTATTCTGACAGGCAATCTTTGTACTCTCAAAATTTTGTTTTTGAAGGCCTCCTACTTTCCAAGTACACCTTTGCCAGAAGATAGCCTGTTCCAATCCACAGTGCCAGATAATTTCTGATTTCCCCAATTTACAATCTCAACCTGCGGAGCAGACCTACCCTTTTGCATATTTTGAAACTAATAACATTGTGGTCACTGGATGCAAAGTGTTCTCCTACACTAACTTCTGTCACCCGCCCTGTCTCACTCCCTAATAGCAGATCCAGTATCACACTCTCTCATTGAGACTGCTATGTACTGATGAAGGAAGCTTTCCTGAGCACATTTGACAAACTCTATCCCATCTAGGCCTTTTACAGTGTGGGATTCCCAGTCAATATGTGGAAAGTTACAATCACCTACTACAGCAACCTTATGTTTCTTGCAACAGTCTGCAACCCTTTTACAAATTTGTTCCTCTAAATCTTTAGGAACTGTTGGGTGGTCTGTATGTTATAGTCCCAATACTGTGGTCATATCTTTCTCATTTCTCAGTTCTACCCATAATGCCTCACTCATCGAGTTTTCCTATCTGTCCTGATGGAATGCTGCCACGACATTTTCCCTGAGTAGTAACGCCGCCTCTCCTTCTTTAATCCCTTCTGCTCTGTCATGTCTAAAACAACGGAACCCCAGAATATTGAGCTGCCAGTCCTGTCCCTCCTGCAATCAAGTCTCACTAATGGCCACATCATAATTCCAGGTGTTGATCCATGCCCTGAACACATCCTCCTTCCTATGATACTTCTTGCATTGAAATATAGGCAGCTCAGGACGCTGCACCGAATCTTTGCAAGTGATTGAAGAAAGAATCAATCACAAAATTTATGCACTGTTCGAATGTTGAAAGGCATGGACAGAGTGGATGTGGCAAAGTTGTTTCCCATGGTGGGGGAGTCTAGTACGAGAGGACATGACTTGAGGATTGCAGGGCGCCCATTCAGAACAGAGATGTGAAAAAAAAATTTTAGCCAGAGGGTGGTGAATCTGTGGAATTTGTTGCCACGGGCGGCAGTGGAGGCCAAGTCATTGGGTTTATTTAAGGCAGAGATTGATAGGTATCTGAGTAGTCAGGGCATCAAAGGTTATGGTGGAAGGCGGGGGAATGGGACTAAAGGGGAGATTGGATCTACTCATGATGAAATGGCGGAGCAGACTCGATGGGCCGAATGGCCAACTTCTGCTCCTTTGTCTTATGGTCTATGGTCTAAGGCGGCAGAAATTGATGCCTTTAACAGCAGCTGTTATAGCTGCCGTTCAGGAATGATGGCAGCTGGCAGTTCATGGTGCATAAAGGAGCACACCAAGTTTTTTTATAAGTTTGGAAGATGCAAATTATAGGTTGTTGTAGAGTCTTTCATTGAATCAGGAAATGGTGGAATCCCTTAACAGATCAGGCAGCATCTGGAGAGAGAAATATAATTAATGTTTCATGACTGTGACCCCTAACTGTATCCCTCTGTATTTATACTTCTTGAGCATATGTATCTTTCAACTTCAATAACCATAGTATTTTGCTTTAATTCCTATTTTATCTTTTGCATACACAACATGTGGGAATATTCATGTATCAGAGTTATATATGTTCTCCCTTCTACACATTAGGCTAAATACATCAAACTGTAGGAACGTGATTGAATCCCCATATATATCACTGAAATGCAAGCAATTTTCTGCAGGCCTGAATATTGAATAAAGGCAAAAGGTTTACCAAAATTTCACATTATAGCATGGCTAGAAAGTTGTTTCAGTTTACATTTTGCTTGTCTTTCTTTCTTACGTTTGGTCAATGTGAACTGTTCAATACAAATGTACAAGACATTACATCATTTGATTTATGGTAACATTTATCCTTGTAAATAAGAGCATTGATTAGAAAAACAAATCAGACATTTTACAAATTGTCCTTAAACTTCAGGTTATGGATGGTGCAAAGTTCTAGATATAACATTCCAGGAATGAAACAATTGGTGTATAAATTTTATGGTAATTAATTAGAGGTATCTAAACCTTATTGATTGGAAAGTTAGTGGAGGTAGGGACACTATTACAAAAGTACTTAGATGAATCTTTGATGTGTCATAAGTTATAAGAGTATTAACTGAAAGTTAGAAAGTGGTAAGGTTAGGGCTTTTTATCTAATATGAGCACAACAGGGTGAATGACTTCTCACTGTGCTATAAATTTCTATGATTCTACGTAGATTGTCAGAGCCTTTGGTTATATTATGGATGAAGAGCTAGTTATGTGAAGTGATTGGAATAGTTGGAATTTTTGTCCTTTGAGCATAGGTTAAAGAAAGACATAAAAGGGACATTGAAAAATTGAACAAGCAGAGAGAAAAGATTTCTGCTGGTAAGTGGATTAGTATCCAGATGTCATAAACTTAAAATAATTGGCAAATGATCTAGAAGAACAAAGTGAATAACTGTTTACACAAGAGATGTTAACATCAAAGACAGTCTTCCGCATTGGTGGTGAAATTAGATTTGTGGTTTTTATAAAAGATAATTGGGCATATACTTTAAGAGAACTGACTTAGGGCTGGTGGGAGGGGGAGGTGAAGAACTAGGGTTCATTTATTCTGTCATGAGCAACTGAGGTTCAATGGTCAAATAGTCTTCTCTCTCCTGTATTCTATGACTCTAGTCATATTGTGCATGTGGTTTATTCATAATGCTCCTCACTAAAGTTTGTCACGTGACATTTTTATTAATTGCTGTCAAAATCAGTACTTACAAGATGCCAGGATGATGTACTAATTTTGCATTAGTATAGGGGTTCCCAACCTGGGGTGCGAAATGGAATTTCAGGGGGTTCAACAAAGAGTGGCTTGTGTCCTTGTGTGATGAATCACGAGTCATCACTCAGCCAGCTGCCAGTGTGCCTTGAGAAGTGGTAGTAACGTTTGTCCCAAGCACACTCCAGTCTCCCGCTGCCCGAGTCGAGAGAGACGTAAACTCACTCCAGTCTCCCGCTGCCCGAGTCGAGAGAGACGTAAACTCACTCCAGTCTCCCGCTGCCCGAGTCAGCATTGAGGATTCTCATCAGTGTTACCTGGGAAGTTACACTTCAGAGTTGAGGAGTCTCATCAATGTTAGCTAGAAGGTTACATCTTAGAGTTAAAAATCATCTCATAATGCCAAAATCTTTATACATCCCGAATCAACCATCGAGTAACGACTTTGCGTTAAAACCAAACCCGCAGACAGTAGGTAAATTATTCAATTATAAAATTTTTAAAAGCTGCATTTTGATAAAAAGCAGCTGAAGTCATTCATTTGTATTTGTCTCAATGCATTAAAGAAGTTTTTGAATTTTGAAGGAAGGTTTTTTTCTTGAATCGTTGATCCATTTTGAATTGTGTTAGTTGAGGAGGTATCATGGTTAGCACCGAAGACTTTGAATCATGTGATGGGAGTTCATATCTCCGGTAATAATCGGAAATAGGTGTCTAAATTCAGTAGAGAGTAGCCTAATAAGTCACGTCCCCATAGCATTTCCATCTGACGATTTATCTTGGCATAACCGCAGATAATATCGTAATACATTTGAAAGCGTATTTCTCGCAATACTTTGTTATTGGCGTGTCTGGTTGAGTAAAGCGGTCATCCCTGACTTAGTCAGATAGTTTTTCTCATATCAGCTCATATTTTTCTCTTTACCCTTAACCCTTCATTAACCCTTCATCATGTCAAAAAGAAGGAAATGGAATGATGACTATGTGTGCTTTGGTTTCACTTGCACAACAGGAAATGATGGCTTGCAAAAACCCCAGTGCATTCTGTTACGAACCCCGTAACTGGGTCACTTACCAGCAAAGATAGAGAGGTCCGTTGAAGTCTGATGATACTATTTTTAACCGTATTTATTAGTAAAAATACACAAAAATAATATCAATGCAAATATACAGATAATATACGTCGTCAATACTAAATCTAAAAGTGCGGGTATAATAATAATCAATAAGAAATAGCTCTATCATTGTCTAGGGGATAATGTATTGTCCGATGGAAATATAAAGTTCACTCAGTTCATGCAGGCTGCAGACTTTGGGGACCGCTGGGTTGCAATGGTTGGAGGGAGAGAGGGAGAGAGGGAGAGAGGGAGAGAGGGAGAGAGGGAGAGAGGGAGAGAGGGAGAGAGGGAGAGAGGGAGAGAGGGAGAGAGGGAGAGAGGGAGAGAGGGAGAGAGGGAGAGAGGGAGAGAGGGAGAGAGAGATAGATAGATTTGGGAGAAAAAAAACTTGCCAGCTTTCCTTTTATGATTTCAATCCGTCAGGAGTCCCGCTGGTGTGGCCGTTCACTTGTGGCCTCTCCTTTAGCTAAGCCGTTCTTCCGTGGTGAGCCCGCCAACCCAGGCAAGGGAGGACACACACGAGCCCCCCACCGGCTGTCGCTATTAAACGCTGTCACGGGATTTCTAGCGTTTCTCCTGGTGCGTCTAAAGGGGTTGTTCCCCAGACCCTCTTTTATCCTTACTCACGGGGTCTCAGATGTCAATCAAGTTGGGATGATGTAATCCCTCAACCAGCCCACTCTGGTCATTCCCTGAGGGCTTCAATAAATAGTACAGTACTCAATACACAATTCCGTCTCCAAGAGACAATGGCCATTATCAGTGGTTCCATTGAGGCCAGGACACACTCCAAACCCTGTGTATTCTGCATGTCTCTCTCTCATTTCCTGGGTCCCAGACCCGAATTAATAGTGATCTTGCGATTCTCAAAAAGGAGGGGGCGACTTTGTACCCTTCGGCCCCTCAGAGTTGTGGCACATTCGTAACAATTCTTTGTAGCATTGTGTTTTCCAACTCAAATCTGAAGCCATCCAAGCTTCAAGAGCACTTCAAGAACAAGCATGGTGGAGCTGATGTTGAAGGACATGATGTTGGGTCATTGAAAATCAAAAGAGCTCGTTTTGATTCACAAGGAACTCTTCCAAAATTAGGTTTTGTTTCTGTTGAAAAACCACTACTTCTTGCTTCATACCAAATGGCATATAAAGTGGCCACTTATATAAAGAAGCCCCATACAATTGCGGAAAATCTCATCAAGCCACGTGCACTGGAAATGGCAACAATCATCCTGGGCAAAGAAGTAAGAAAAAAAATTTGAACAGGCACCCCTATCAAATAATGTCATTCACAACCGTATCAGTGATTTGAGTGAAGATATTTTGGACCAGATGTCAAAATATCAGATGTCAGAGCTAGTCCTCTTAAAATCTCTATTCAGTTGAATGAGTCAACTGATGTCTCCAGTTGTAGTCAACTCATCACATTACTGAGGTATGTCAATGATGGTGCTGTGAAGGAAGATTTCCTGTTTTGTAAAGATCTGAAAACAAACACAACTGCAAAGGATATGATGCAGCTGGTGAAAGACTTATTTGCCAAACATAATTTAGATATCAAAGTCATTGGTTCTGTGTGCACTGATGCACACAGTGCACACCTGCAATGCTTGGAAATAAATCCGGCTTTTCTGCATTGATGAAAAAGGAGATTCCAGACTTGCAAGTTACCCATTGTTTTCTTCATCGGCATGCTTTGGCATCAAAAACATTGCCTCCAAATTTGAAGAAAGTCCTTGATACTTGTGTGAAGATCATCAACTGGATCAGGGGGCGTGCTTTGAACCATTGCATCTTCAAATCATTTTGTGAGGATCCAGGAAGTGAACACTCAGTTTTGCTTTTTCACATAGAAGTCCATTGGTTGTCACGAGGACAAGCTTTAACCCACTTCTTTGAACTGCGGGAAGAAATCAAAGTTTTTCTGGAGGAGCGTGAATGTGATCTGGTTGGGGCAATGGAATCACAGGAATTTCCCCAAATGCTGGCTTACTTAGCTGACATTTTCACTTGTATGAGTGACCTGAGTGTTCCTCTTCAAGAAAAAGGGATAAATATATTGAAGGCTTGTGAAAAGTTGAATGCCTTCAAAGAAAAGTTGCGTCTTTGGCGTCAAAGGATGGAAAGAGACAGTCTCTCAAATTTTCCTTCACTAGAAGAGATGGTTGATGATGCTGGATCCATAACTCCTACTGTGCATGAAGAAACTGTGGCTCATTTGGAAATGCTGTCAGAATCGTTTGATGGATATTTTGCTGCTAGAGACCTGAAGATTTCAGAAGAATGGATCATGAATCCATATTCCTACAATTTGGAGAAAATGTCAGATGATGAAAAGCTGAAGGAAGATCTTATTGATTTGCGGACAAATCGAGCTCTTGAAATGCAATTTGAAAGCAAGACTTTGAAGGAGTTTTGGTGTGCAGCACTAGATATATTCCCAAGACTTGGTGGAAAAGCACTCCGTGTCCTCATTCCATTTGCAACAACATACTTGTGTGAATCTGGATTCAGTTCTCTTTTGTCAATCAAGACAAAATCTAGGAATCGCCTGAATCCACAGGCAGACCTGCCGATCGCAGTGAGCAAGAAAGTTACACATTTTGACAAAATCATGAATGAGAAGCAGGAGCAAAGAAGTCATTGAATTTTATGTTCACAATTGGAATTGATCTTACTGTTTACAATTTTTTCTAAATAAATTAGAATCTAATTGCTCAATTTATATTTGCATTTTATGCACTGAGTTAAAAGCTTATTTTTTTAAGTTCAGTTTGTTCACCCACAGTATTGTATGTGGTTCAAAAATTAGAAATTAGATTTCATCTTCAAATGTGATATTACTTTTGTAGGGGGTGCAAACATTAATCAAACATTTCCTAGGGGTGTGGGGCATAGAAAAGGTTGGGAACCACTGCATTAGTATCTCCAGTGATTTTTTTCTGTACTGTCACTTAAGACAGATTCTATGCAAATACATAACTGCCAGGACCATCAGAAATTACTTCAGAATTGTTCTCATTTTCCTCCTGCAACGTGTGCACTATTGCTTGACAATCCACGGGGGTATAACAGATAGTGGGCTCTAAACAACTGGTAAAAATAGGACATTAGGATATAAAATTGTGGCAATATAGCAAGCCAGTTAACAGAAAGTTGTAACTGGGGTAAGGAATGGAGGGTAGTAGAAGTTTCATTCTAGTGCATAATACAGATAATTGATCAGGCTATAAAGACTTTGGGGCAGAGATTCTGATCTGCAACCCGGATAATGGGGAAATGTCAAAGAAGATGCAGCAATGTTTCTATTTGATTTAACAATTTCATACCATGTTTGAGATAGGAAAAGCAGCAATTTAAATCAGTATGTGGACTACAAATTCTATATAGATGCCCACTGGTGAACTCACTCTGAAATGCATTTCTTTGTGTTGAGGGTCCCTCAGCATGAACTTGCACATGTGTTGGCTTTACTTGTCTGCTGAGACCTTGACTGGTTTGGGACCTCATTGTCAGTTTCACTAAAATACATTGACAGCTGGTTTATCTATGGTCCCTGACTTAAAGAAACTGAATGATTGTGAAGTCCCTCACATAGCGGTCCTCTTCATCATGTGAATTGACCGACCGTATTAAGTAAAAGTCTTTAAGCACATGTAAAAAAATTCTATAAAGCAAAGATGTTTTCAAAAATAATGGAAAGTTTCCAAATACCAAAAAATACCACAAAGAGCAGTAAACAGTAAAAAAACTAAGTCAAATCAATATATGGCGTGACCAACCTTTGTCTTTAAAAGTGCATCAGTTGTCTTAGGTACACTGTCCTGTAGGTTTATAAGAAAATTGGCTGGTAGATTGTTCCAAGCATCTTGGAGAACTTGCCACAGTTCTTCAGCAGACTTTGGTTATCTCACTTGTTTCTGTCTCTCCATGAAATCCCAGACAGCCTCAATCATATTGAAATCAGGGCTCTGTGGAGGCATACCATCTGAACCCCTATAATAAATCTGGGGTTCCTAAGACTTTTGCACAGTACTACTGGTTTTAACTCAAGATTTCTTTTTTTGGGGATCCATCTCAAAGCTTTGGATTGTCTGCTGCCCTCTTACTCCTCACCCACAATGCTTAAATACCCATTCTGAGTAGATGGTAAATAGTTCCTGTCCATCATTCTAATTAGATCACCCCTCTATAAACCAATCACTGATCTGCAGATATCCTAATGAGCTTTTCTATGATGAGCAAATCAATCATCAGTGATTCACTTATGAATGGCCTTTCTCAGGTCTCATGTCTTAATTAGTGATTTCCCAAATTTATTATCAAGGCACTAATTAATTAGATTATTTTCCTTATAAGTTTTCTAGTTTCTCCCTTTCATTTGCAACAGGCTAAGAAGGCTTTAAAATATAATTTTTTTTGGCTAAAGTACACAAAAGGGGGCAATATTTGCTTAAGATGAAAGTATTTCCTTGGTTGTTTTCCCTCCACCCTCCCAGAATTTATATGATATTAAGCACTTTACCGCATTGCCTTCCCTAGAGGATCCTGCTGATGGTGTCAATAGTTTCGTGCTGCAGAAATGCTCATTTATTATGATTGGACTGACAAGGATTGAAAAAGTGAATGGTAGGAATGGAAAAAATGAGTGATGGTATCGTACTTACTCTGGTAATTGAAAATGCTGTATGTGGAGTGGGTAAGCTCTTTCTGTTCCATCTTTGGGCATCTAGAAGGAAAAGGGAAATGCCGCTTGCATGGTTTACCAAAAAAGCAGAATTCAAGGGCAAATTTCACTAACAACCCTGTGAGTATAGCATGCTAACAAGTAATGGGGGTGGGGGATATAGTAGAATGTGAACAAGGCAGTACAAAGCTATCCAACTCAATATCTAAAACTATAAGGGATGCAGATTCAGTTGCTCAAACCCTATTAATTTAATCTTGCTTTTAACTAACATCATTTTGTCTTTAATTTTATATTTGCACTCTACCCTACTATAAAGCACTTTGAACTACATCATTTGTATGAAAAGTGCTCTATCAATAAGTTATTATTATTATCATCATCATCCCCAGTTTTAATTTGAAGATCCACATTGTCTGAAGGGCATCTTTCTTTAAAGCGGTGTAGACCCTGGATTTGTTAAGTCTCTCTATCGCTGCCAAGGAACAATATATGTGATGATGGGTTTAGGCTGCCAAAGGTGTATCAAAACCAAATAATCAAAATGTAATGGATCTCAGCTCAGGAACAACTACTCAGACTTTTGCTGGAATTTAAGATAGTGATTGAAGAAACACATGGAATGGAGGCTGAGTGACTAAGAGATGCTGTGTGACCTGTCTATTGTTGATGGTAAGCAATTCAAACACTTATTAAGTATGCAAGGAAAACACCATTTCCTTTTAACTTCTAGATGTGCTTAAGAATCAGGAATACCTTTGCCACTGCATATCACCTTTTCAGAGCTAACAAGATAATTAAACCTTCCAACACCAAGTTTCCAATTTAGTTGACTGCCTTCTGCCATTGTTACTATGCTCTCTTCTTTTGTGTGATGGGACAACTTTGAGCTACACAATTCTCACTCAACCACAGTACATCTTAATATATTGCTTCCACAATTGCCCCCTTGAGCTTGGGACCACTGGGACTTTACCAATGACACATAGCTAGAAAGAAACATACTTTATTATTCTGCATCAATATTTTGTGTTGTGCACCTTCCAAACCATGACAAGCTTGTACATGCTTTCTTCATCTGATCCTCAAAAGGTAGCCTTCTACTGGCTGTCACTCCAGTGCTTGTGGTTGAGTGGAGGGAGGGAGTCATGGGAAAACTGCAGAAACTGGTGAGTAGGGTTAATTTCATCATGTGGACATGCATCATTGTGCAGCATTTTCCATTTGGAAATTCATTTATGTAGTAAGGAAGGATGAAATATGGCAAATCCCACTAAAAATTTAGCACAGGCAGCAATTTTGTCTGGACTTTTGTCACATCCAGGCTCAATTTTGTCAGTGGATTCATATCCTCTCAGCCTCAAAGCATGTAGTATGTAGGCCTCCGTTAGTCTCGATAGACCATGGATTCGCACCTTGGAAAGTTTCCAGGGCGCAAGCCTGGCCAAGGTTTTTTTTAATGGAAGACTGGCAGTTGCCCAAGCTGCAAGTCTCCCCTCTCCACACCACCGATGTTGTCCAAGGGAAGGGCATTAGGACCCATACAGCTTGGCACCAGTGTCGTCGCAGAGCAACGTGCGGTTAAATGCCTTGCCCAAGGACACACACGCAAGCCTCAGCCAAGGCTCGAACTAGCGACCTTCAGATAGCCACTTGGCTACGCGCCAAAACACTTCAAAGCATACAGAAAAGAAACAGGCTCTTTGGCTCACTGAGTCCATACCAGCCATCAAGCATTCACTTACACTAATCCCGTTTTATCCTCCCCATATTCCCATCAATTGAAACCCCTCCCAATGATTCTACCACTCACTGACGCATTGGTGGCTATTTAACTTAATGACTACCCCCAGACATTTTTGAGAAGTGAAAAGGAACAGGAGCATCCAGAGAAAATCCATGAGAGAACTTGCAAACTCCACACAGAATACACCTAGAAATTTGAAAAGGGATTAACAGAGGATTAGAGTAACTGGGTTGCTGATCATTCTGTGGGCCAGAAGTCCTGTTTCTGTGTTGTATCTCTCTATAAGCACCAGAGGGCAGTATTGAGCATGTGCTGCTGGCACTGTGAGAGTGACTCCACTAGTTCTGCCACTGTACTGTTCATCATTCAAAACTCTACTGCTCATGCCCAGTTCTGCAAGTGTTGTTCACCCGCCTGATCTGTCCCTGCTGATGAATACTGAGATACTTCTAATCATTGATATTTACCTCCCTTCCTCCCTCACAAGCATTTTCCTCAGACAGCGCTTTCCTGTGCCTTTGTTTGCATTGTGTCACCACTGGCACAGTGCCTCCAACTGCTCAATTCCAAGCTGTGGGATCCACTTGGTAAGCCCTTCTGCTGCTCCACGTCCCTCCTTTCCCTTTAAAATGCTCAAAACTCACCTCAATACTCACTTGTTCTCTGCCTCTATTTTAAAATCCTAAGCAAAAGTTAAAAACCTTCTGATTTTCTATGCTTACTGTCTGACTATGCATTTTCAATTTACTGTGCATCTGGTGCATCTTTTTTCTATATTAGAAGTGCTATCAATATAAATGCAAATTTTTAGTGGTGACTGTGTCCCCAAGAGCATGATTAAATAGAAAAAGAATAGACGGTGTATTGCAAAGCAATGATTAAGATAGCAGTAGGGGGGTGATAGAAATCACAATCCAATCTAATAATGGTGATGAGCTTGGTTTATATGGTTATTATAAACCAACAAGTTCATTGTAAGTACATTGGATTCAACTTAATTGGGACACATCAGGACCAGTACATTTTGGCCCAAATAAATGGCTGCCCCAATTAGCCAGCTTCATGGACATAGTTAAAAAGGTATAAAAAAGACAAAGTACTGTTTAACTGAGTAACAAATTATGAAATAAAGAATAAATCAGAAGACTACCAATGCTATTACAGTACTATAAAACTGTGTATTAGTTCCGAATAATTATCGAGAAAGGAATTCATCCGGTGTGTGCTGCTGTGTATGGGTGTCCAGGGAGGGGTAGCGCCTCTAGTGAAGTGGCCTGTCAAGTCTACTATGGGGCAGCTCACTCAGCTTTGGTCCCCACTGGACACTCACCTGTGGCTCCACGTAGCTGCTTGCATGTGACAGTGGCCACACCCTGGTCCACCAGGTGAGGGTAGCTAGCGGACCTCATACCCCGGTGAAATAGGGACATGCCTGTCCTAGCATGAGAAGTCAGCTCCAGTAAACTGGGCAGATGAGATCAACTGTGAGACCCAACAGCCGAGAAGGCTGTTCTGCAACGCTTTGTGGGGAGTGAAAAGCATGATAAGGCAAAGATGAAGACATAGTTATCCACTGCAACCAAGGAAGAACCCAGTTTGTGATGATTATTCATATCACCAGACCTGGACTTCCAAGGTCAAGAGGGTGGACCTATCCCAGTGCAGCAGCTTTTCCAGTTTAAAAGCTCTCCCAAACAGATTTCACTGTCATTGTCAGATACAATGGACAACAAACACGCTACCATGTTCTTTTCGGAGACTAAGTGAACAAAATTAGCACAGACATCTAGTGTAGATAATGGACTGCCTTTATACATTGCTATTAACAATTGCATCCTCCAAATTCTCATTTTCAGTATAACATTCAAGATGATTGTAGATACCTTCAAAATCTTCGTAGCTCCTAACTTGTTAAAGTGGTGAAATGGTTTTGTTTATACTCCTGGCCATTTCTGGCATTTCCAAGCCTGAGTACTTGAAACCATAGTGAGCAAAACTATTCTAAACTGTCTCACTGCTTATTTCTCACCAACTACCAGTGACAAATCATGCGTTTTGAACACAAACACATACAATTGACACTATTTAAAAACTGTTCACTCTAAGCATGGTGTAATGTCTAATAGCCACACATTTATGTGACTAACGCTAATTAGAAACTGTTCATAAATGGTCTCCAGTCCCAATTAAGCAGCAGTGTCCCAAATAAGCAGCTTTCCTGATTCACCGATGGACCAGTTAACTGAAATCCACTGTACTTAAAATTCCAAATTTCACAACAAGTGCCAGTAATATTAAACCTGATTCTGATTCTAAAATATTTATCTAAAGAAGAATAATTTTAAATATTGTAAAAATGAAATGTAATCCATTAATTGGCTATGGAATATTGGCTTGTTCTTGATTAAATAGATTACTAGTACTTGTAACTCCAAAACATTAAACTAATTAAAAGGAAAACACATGTTTGTGTTTTTACTTTCAGCGAGACATGCACACATCACATTAATTGCAATAAAAAGATGAGAGTCCCAACTGATGCTCTTTCCTTTAGCAAGTTGTGCACGTTTCACATGTTAGCATCATGCCGTATGCAACTCATACCTTTCTTGACCCGGGGTGAGGGGCAGGTCACTCTGCTCAGCAGGTGGGACCTGTGGCTGTAAAAACAATCTCAGGTTCTGGGCCCTCCTCTGTGGTGGTTGTAGGGAGTTGATTCTGAGACTGCAGGAAGTTCTTCTGACAGCTCTGAACACCTTTCTTCTCCTTCCTTTTCCATCTTCGAGTTGGTGCATCAAGGTCTTGGGAGGGTGCATTTAGTTCACTGGAGTATTCACTTGTTGATCCTACAATTGCACCCTTTACAATCTGATCCCCCCCCCCCCCCCCTTGGCCTGCTCATCCAAAACATCATCTGATGAATCCTCTGTTTTCACATCTTCATTGACTCCTTTCTTTTTGGCCTTCCATTCATCCAGCTGGGCTTTGGTCTTTGCAACTACTTTTACAAGCAGTTCCACTTGCAGTTCATGCAATAACCTTAATGCAAGCATGGTAGATTCTGGTTCTTTATACTCAGAAAAGATGAATGCTTGCAACTTTCCTGAAGCAATATGAGCAAAGCTCACTTTGGCTGGTTTGGTTGGAGCAGTTAAATGTCAAAGCAAACTGTATGCCTTTAAAGCTAATGCACTCAGCAAAGTTAGTACTTGTTTTATATTGCTATTCCATTTGCTTTAAAATACTGCTCAATTCGTTCAGTATTTAAAATCCAGTTATCTGGTGTGTAACAAGTCAATCTTCCCAATGTAGCCAGCTGTTGCTTTTTTTAAAAATGATTATTATCACCCAGTACAGGTACTCACAAAATGCTGGAGGAACTCAGCAGCCCAGGCAACATCTACAGAAAAGAGTAAACAGTCAACTTTTCAGGCTGACCCAAAATGTTCACTGTTTACTCTTTTCCATAGACGCTACCTGGGCTGCTGAGTTCCTCCAGCATTTTGTGTGTGTTGCTTTGGATTTCCAGAATCTACAGATTTTCTCTTGTACTCACTGTTCATAAACCTGTAAATTTTTATGTTTTTTGTCTTTTTTTTACCCGACTGATTCTGCACACAGTGCGCTGCATTTTTAAAATTCGAACATGTCATTGCGCTTTTTTTAAATTCGAACATCTCATAAGTAGGTTGTTGTCTTGGGTTCATTTTAAAAATATCTCGTTGCCACTGTTACGTTTTGTAACTCCAAAACATTAAACTAATTAAAAGGAAAAGATGGGAATCGGAAATGTGGTTCTAACTTTGTGTTTTTACAAATGGTACCACAGCATTAAAGCCAGGACCAACAGGCTACGGAACAGCTTCTTTTCACAAGTCATTAGACTTATAAAATCACATGTCTGTACATTGTGATGGAGTCATAACGAAAAGATTTTTACTCCCTCGCATTGTGGAACGGATGTAAAATTTAAATAAATTCAAATTCAATTTTACTTCACACAAGGCGCACATTTATGTCATGATGTATGCAATTCTCTTATCTTTTATATATAACCCATAATTAATTATTTAAACTAATAAATAATGTTTCATCAATAATATATTTAGAATATTACACAAATATTACTGCAGCATTAAATATTAAATATGCAACAGTATTCATTATTATTGATTATACATGAAGATTTTGGAAGAAGTACCCAAAAGCCATGAGTGCCTCAGGAGCTCTAACCTGCTCCATGACAAATTTAAAAGTTTTAAATATATCGGACATCTATAATGCTGAGAAGACTTCAAAAGCTCTGATGTTATCCAATAAAAGCTGCAAAACCTTATAAAGAAGGCAAGATTTTTATAAATAGATGATAGGAGAACTAGTTGGTTCAGCACACCATGAAAATTACCATTTCAAAATTATGGTGTCTTTGACTTCGAAGTAATTCTGAAGGAGATAGAGAAATCAGATTTATCAGAAACTAATAGCATGTAAGTATTAAATAAGTTCAGTAAACTTTTCTAAAGTAGGAAATTTGTTGTTATGGTATAGGATGAATCCCAGGGCTTTGAGGGAAGTGCAAGTGGAAATTGCAGGGACACTAACAATAGTTCAATCCTCTGAGTACAGGATGCTGCCAGAAGCCTGCAGTATGGTGAATATTACTTGTTTCCCCCTGAAAATACTGTTAAAAAAACTTAGAAACTGTGATCTGCAATACAACTGGAGAAAAAGTTTAATTAAGGCAAGCCAGCATAGGGTTATAATGGGTAAACTATGTTTAACCAATATAATTTTTTATGTATAACATAGTTGGTAAGCATAATGCAAACTCTCTATGTTGTACAGGAGGCCTCTAATAAGGTGCAACTTACTAGCAAAGTTGAAGAACTTGGGATAAAAGGGACATTGATGCATGGATTCAATGGAGACTCAAGAGAGACTGCAGATTCTGGAAATCTGGAACAACAAACAAAATTCTGGAAGAACTCAGTAGCATCTATGGAGGGAAATGGGCAGTCAATGTTTCAGGTCAAGACCCTTCTTCAGAACTCAATACAGTATCATCAATATAACATCGGCTAAGTAATAGATAGGAGAGGGTGGTCCTGAATGGTTAATTTTCCCAATGTGGAAGAAGGTGAAGAGCAGCATTTCCTCAGGTATCAGTGTAAAGTCTATTACTTTCTCTCACGTATATCCATAATCCAGCCATGGATATGATCTACAATTTCAAGTGCAAAGAATAGTGAAATTGCAGCAATATCCAAAGCAGTTTATAGAATAGGATGACATATCACAGATTAAGTTTAATGGAGAGAAATATGAAACATTGCAATTTGGTAGAATGAGATGTAATATAGATACAGGGGAAGACAGACCTGGGGTAAAAGACAGACAGGCAAAGTCGAGGAAGTGTTTAATAAGGCATTCACATTCTTGCACTTGATCAACAGTGCTATTGCATGTAAGTACAGGAAAGCAATGCTGAACCTTTATAAGGCCTAGCACAGCCTCAAGTGTTGTAATACATTTACTTCTAGTTGCCTCCCAAACCCTTTCATGGACTTCTCCATAGAAAGAATGAGGGAGCCCTTGGGGATAGTCCAGAGTAAATGAGTGACTACAATGACAAGGACAGATTGAAAGGCTGGGGCTGTTTTCTTTTGAGATGTGCTGCCAGGACTTAAGGAGCCAAGTTATAGGGAGAGGTTGGATAGGCTAGCATTTTCTTTTCACTTGGAGCATGAGGTGATCTTACAGATCATGAGGCACATAATAAGGAGAATGCACTCCGTCTTTTCCCCCATGGTTGGGGAATCAGTTCAAAGTAAATTTACTGTCAAAGTACATATACATCACCATATACAACCCTGAGATTCACTTTCTTGTGTGCATATCCAATAGCTCCATTATAGAGTAATAACCATAATAGAATCAATGCAAGACTAAACCAACTTGGGCAAAAAACCAACAAACTTTGCAAGTACAGAAAGAAAGAAATAATAATAAAAATTAATTAGTAAGCAATAAATATTGAGAACATGAGATGAAGAGTCATTGAAGGTTGTGGGAACATTTCAGTGATTGTGCAAGTTGAGTGAAGTTATCCCCTCTGCTGACTGAGGATAATAAATGTTCCTGAACCTAGTGGTGCGAGTTCTGAGGCTCTTGTACTTTTTTCCTGTTAGCAGCAGCAAGAAGAGAGCATGACATGGGTAGTGGGCATCCCTGATCATGGATGCTGCTCCGTTTTGCAGCATTTTATGTAGATGTGCTCAATGGTGGGGAGGGCTTTACCTGTGATGGACTGGACCGTATCCACTACTTTTGTAGGAACCTTCCATTTAAGGGTGTTGGTGTTTCCATACCAGGCTGAGATGCAGCCTGTCAATATTCTCTGAAGTACACATTTGTAGAGGATTGTCAAAGTTTTAATTGCTATGCTGAATCTTCGCAAACTCCTAAAGACATAGAGGTGCTGCCATGCTTTCCTTTTAATTGTGCTTAGGTGTTGGGTCCAGGTCAGGTCCTCCAAAATAGATCCCCCTTCCCTTCCCTCCACTTTTTTATTCTGACACCTTACAAGAGGGCATGGGTTTAAGCTGAAGGGGAAAGATTTATTAAGAACTTGAGGGCAACTCTTTTTTTAAAACACAATAGTGGTTTGTAAATGGAATGAACTTCAGGTGAAAGTTGAGACAGGTAAACTAACAAGGATAGGAAAGGCTTAGAGGAATACAGGAACAATACTGGCAAATAACCCCAGCTTAGATGGGCATCTTGGTCATCATGGACTAGCTGGGTAGAATGTTTATGTGCTGTAACTGAGGGGAAGATCTGACAGGTTGATAATGGGAGGCTGCCCCCATTGCAGAAGTCACAAGTGCAAAATAGAGAGGGGAATTAATAGTGACTTAAACAAAAACCTACAAGACATGGGTCTGTCAATTTAAGATTGTTAACCAGACAATTAACTGTCCAGTAATAATTTTTGCAGACTTTACTTATTTTCTGCACTTTACATGGAAATGTCTTGATCAACACTATCGTCAGCAGTTTTGCTGGTAACATCAGCAGTCAAAATGCCAAAACTGCAGCAACGTGCCAGACCCTTCCCAAAACTCGTTTTAACAGCATGTTGGTTCATAAAAACTGAAAGGATGCAACATAATCCCTTCGTAAGGTGCTTTTTAATAATAAGGAGAATGACCCAAAAAATTGACAGTCACAAAAGGATATAGGGTTGATGACCAAAAGCAAGTCAAGAGCAGAAGGGTAGAGGAATTTGAGAGATGCGATTTGCGCTATTGACAATGAAGACATCATTAAATTCCTGGATGTACATTAGGTATAGTTTCAGAGAGATGGGAGAGATAACATAGATAGAGGGTTTTGAAAACAGGATAGAAATTTTGAAACCTAGACGGTGGGGGAAACGGGAGCCAGCGGCTGGTTAAGTCAGCAGGAATTCTGGAGGTCCCTCTGCGCCCCAGCTCGTCCACTGCGGCTCCACTCGGGCCGGGCCGGGCCGGGATCGCAGCGGGATACCCGACGCTGGTCCGGCCGTTACCCGCAGCCACGGCCTGACGGCGAGCCTCGGGCCGTTTGTGGTCTCCAGGCACTGACGTTCGGCGCGTTGTGACGCCAGGAGCGGGTGTGCGGTGGAGCCTGAGCGGAGAAGCGGTGTCAGCCTCCGAGTGGGAGCGCAGCGCAGCGCGGCGCAGCGCACTCCTCCCACCCCGGGCCACTCGGCTCTGCCCCTCCCACCCCGGCACGCCGCCGCCGCCTTCATGACGGGCAGCGAGGTAGGCTAGGACTCAGCAGCCCAGCCTCCGCACCTCGCCTAGTGTCCGAGCAGCAGGATGGAGCCGCCTCTGCCGCCACCGCTGCACGGCGACAAGCTGCCGTCTCCGCGCATGTCGCCCGGCTCACCTCGGCCTCAGCAGCGCCGGCGCTCGGGTCGTCTCGGCCTGGAGATGTATCACTCGCTGAGCGGCGCCAACTTCGACCTGTTCACGTCCGACTCGACGGTGTCGCTGCCCTACCTGGACGGCGGGGAGGTGGACTTCAGCGAGAGCGACATCTCGGTCACCCACAAGCGCAGCCACTCGGGCAGTATCCGGCACCGCTACGACGTGGTGGGGGAGCTGGGCTCCGAGGAGGTGCGCTGGTTTTACAAGGAGGATCGCAAGACCTGGAAACCCTTCATCGGCTACGACTCGCTGCGCATCGAGCTCATGTACAGGGAATACAGCGAATTTGTCGCCAAGGCAGGCTCGCCACTTCTAGCCAGACCCGCGCTCGACACCGTGTGTGTCCGCGGCGGTCTGTATGAAGTCAACGTGATAGACAAGGAATGTTATCCCGTGTATTGGCTTCGTAAGTACCTTATGAACTCGACTTGCTTGTAACAGAAAAAAAATTGCCTGTCAAATATACAGTAATTGGTACATGGTCTCTTAAACCTGCCGATGCCGAACTCTGGAGCATTTTTTAAAAAACTGATTTAGGTCTATCTCTTTGCCTCCATGGGCGCTGCTTGGCCCGCTTAGTACGTATGGGTTTTTTTTGCTTAATTCGATAACTTGCCTGCTTGACTCTAAGGGTATCTGAATTACAAATGTAACATTTAAGACATTCAATCACAGTTGTTATAATTTCTAGAATGTGTTTCATCGAGGGTTTGGGACTAAACTCTCCAGTCAATCTTGAATCAATCTAACTCTCCCTGGATTCCATGAACCTAACATTACAGACCAGCCTGTCATACATGACTTTGTTAAAGGCCTTGCAAAAGTCCTACAATAGACAACGTCCACTGTAATACCCCTTAGGTTACCACCTCAAAAAAAATCTCTACAAGGTTTGTCAAGCATGATTTTCTACTCTCAAATCCATGCCAGCTCATTTTAATCACACTTCATCTATTCAAATAACGGTAGATATTGGAATTTTTTCTAGTAATTTCCCCACTACTGTTGTCAAGCTGACTGATCTGTAGTTCCCTTCTACTTTTCAGGAACTAGGCTTCAGGAGTCTAGGACCAGAGGACACAGCCTCAGAATAGAAAAACGCCTGTTTAGAACAGAGATGAAGAGGAATTTCTTTAGTCAGATGGTGGTGAATCTTGAATTCATTTGCTTAGATGGCTCTGGAGGCAAAATACTGGGCATATTGAAAGTGGAGGTTTATAGGTTATTGATTAGTAAGGATGCCAAAAGTTATGGGGAGGAGAAGGGAATGGGGATGAGAGGGGAAAATGAATCAGCCATGCTCGAATGGTGGATCAGACTTGATGGGCCAAATGGCCTACTTGTGCTCCTTATGGTCTTTCTTCCAGGAATCATCACCTTGTCGTGGTGGGGAGGCTTGAGAGATCCTGAGAGCAATGCTGTCTGGAGTTTAGCCATCTGGCACTTGGCTCCTGGTAGGGTTATCCATGAGAGCAAGTTCAAGGAGGAGGATTCAGATGGAGTGATCTAACCAAACCCTCAGCAGTGGAGCTGGCAGGTGATGATAAAGGAACAGTAGTTATAATGGGTGACTTCAATCTACATATAGATTGGGTGAACCAAATTGGTAAGGGTGCTGAGGAACAGGATTTCTTGGAATGTATGCGGGATGGTTTTCTGAACCAACATGTCGACGAACCAACTAGAGAGCAGGCCATTCTAGATTGGATATTGAGCAATGAGGAAGGGTTAGTTAGCAATCTTGTCATGCGAGGTCCCTTGGGTAAGAGTGACCATAATATGGTGGAATTCTTCATTAAGATGGAGAGTGACATAGTTAATTCAGAAACAAAGGTTCTGAACTTAAAGAAGGGTAACTTTGAAGGTATGAGACGTGAATTAGCTAAGATAAACTGGCAAATGATACTTAAAGGGTTGACAGTGGATATGCAATGGCAAGCATTTAAAGATTGCATGATGAACTATAGCAATTGTTCATCCCAGTTTGGCAAAAGAATAAACCAGGGAAGGCAGTGCACCCGTGGCTGACAAGGGAAATTAGGGATAGTATCAAGTCCAAAGAAGAAACATTAATTAGCAAAAAAAAGCGGCACTCCTGAGGACTGGGAGAAATTCAGAGACCGGCAGAGGAGGACAAAGGGCTTAATTAGGAAAGGGAAAAAAGATTATGAGAGAAAGCTGGCAGGGAACATAAAAACTGACTGTAAAAGCTTTTATAGATATGTGAAAAGAAGAAGATTGGTCAAGACAAGTGTAGGCCCCTTACAGTCAGAAACAGGTGAATTGATCATAGGGAACAAGGACATGGCAGACCAGTTGAATAACTACTTTGGTTCTGTCTTCACTAAGGAGGACATAAATAATCTTCCGGAAATAGTAGGGGACCGAGGGTCTAGTGAGATGGAGGAACTGAGGGAAATACATGTTAGTAGGGAAGTGGTGTTAGGTAAATTGAAGGGATTAAAGGCAGATAAATCCCCAGGGCCAGATGGTCTGCATCCCAGAGTGCTTAAGGAAGTAGCCCAAGAAATAGTGGATGCATTAGTAATAATTTTTCAAAACTCCTTCGATTCTAGATTAGTTCCTGAGGATTGGAGGGGGGCTAATGTAACCCCACTTTTTAAAAAAGGAGGGAGAGAAAAACCGGGGAATTATAGACCAGTTACTCTGACATCGGTGGTGGGGAAAATGCTAGAGTCGGTTATCAAAGATGTGATAACAGCACATTTGGAAAGAGATGAAATCATCGGACAAAGTCAGCATGGATTGTGAAAGGAAAATCATGTCTGATGAATCTTACAGAATTTTTTGAAGATGTAACTAGTAGAGTGGATAAGGGAGAGCCAGTGGATGTGGTATATTTAGATTTTCAAAAGGCTTTTGACAAGGTCCCACACAGGAGATTAGTGTGCAACCTTAAAGCATATGGTATTGGGGGTATGGTATTGATGTGGATAGAGAATTGGTTGGCAGACAGGAAGCAAAGAGTGGGAGTAAATGGGACCTTTTCAGAATGGCAGGCAGTGATTAGTGGGGTACCACAAGGCTCAGTGCTGGGACCCCAGTTGTTTACAATATATATTAATGATTTAGATGAGGGAATTAAATGCAGCATCTCCAAGTTTGCGGATGACACGAAGCTGGGCGGCGGTGTTAGCTGCGAGGAGGATGCTAAGAGGATGCAGGGTGACTTGGATAGGTTAGGTGAGTGGGCAAATTCATGGCAGATGCAATTTAATGTGGATAAATGTGAGGTTATCCACTTTGGTTGCAAGAACAGGAAAACAGATTATTATCTGAACGGTGGCTGATTAGGAAAAGGGGAGGTGCAATGAGACCTGGGTGTCATTGTACACCAGTCATTGAAGGTGGGCATGCAGGTACAGCAGGCGGTGAAAAAGGCAAATGGTATGTTGGCATTCATAGCAAGAGGATTCAAGTACAAGGCCTTGGTGAGACAGCACCTAGAGTATTGTGTGCAGTTTTGGTCTCCTAATCTGAGGAAAGACATTCTTGGCATAGAGGGAGTACAAAGAAGGTTCACCAGATTGATTCCTGGGATGGCAGGACTTTCATATGAAAAAAGACTGGATCGACTAGGCTTATACTCACTGGAATTTAGAAGATTGAGGGGGGATCTTATTGAAATGTACAAAATTCTAAAGGGATTGGACAGGCTAGATGCAGGAAGGTTGTTTCCGATGTTGGGGAAGTCCAGAACGAGGGATCACAGTTTAAGGATAAAGGGGAAGCCTTTTAGGACCGAGATGAGGAAAAACTTCTTTACACAGAGAGTGGTGAATCTGTGGAATTGGCTATATTTAAGAGGAAGTTAGATATAGCCCTTGTGGCTAAAGGGATAAGGGGGTATGGAGAGAAAGCAGGTACAGGGTTCTGAGTTGGATGATCAGCCATGATCATACTGAATGGCGGTGCAGGCTCGAAGGGCCAAATGACCTACTCCTACACCTATCTTCTATGTTTCTATGATGACACATCACAACGGCAGTGAGAGCAAAGGAAGGGATTGTAGCAGTGCAGAGTCCCCAGGTGTCTTGCATTCCATGCCACTGGACCCTGGCCCCAGTCTGTCAAGGACCAGGTGGTGGCATCCTGTGGATCAGCCTCTCCACATTAAAGTCACATCCAGATGTTCTCCATTAACGTCCCCATTACGTGGATCCCAGATCGACTTCCACAACCACCAATAAACAACCCGTCAGGAGAACATCATACTTGACTCCAGTAAACATGCTGCTGCTAGGTCTAAGTGCAATTAATTGCCATATTATAAAAGTATAACTTCTGTTTATTTTGGAAATACAAGACTGCAGATACTGAAATCTGGAGTAAAATACAAACTGCTGAGGGAACAGTCCTCCAGCAAGTTTTTTTTTGTTGTTGTTCATCTTTGGTGGAAAGGTTTGAATACTGCTGCATTGCATGCTTCAAACCGGAGGTAACAATCACCATGGAGATAGGGAAATTTTGCTTAATCTAAAGAAAAACAGAAACTTAAATAATGTGATTAAAGGTAACAAATAGATTGGTGATAGAAACCCAGTGATCAGCAGTTTTAGTTTGGTGCAGGTGATGTGCGAGGGCAGCAAACACCTACGTAGAGCACACTTCAGTGTGGTGTTTGTGCATCCTTAGAGGCTTTGTAGAAGATCTGCTGAATTTCACAGATGATTGGTGGACTTGTTAGATGTGAGAAGTCAATGAAAAGGGAACTGGGAAAAACAAACAATTTTGGTTGCAGTGTTCCATAGGCCACGGTGACAACAACTCAAGGGATTAACAAAATAATCTTGGGATCAACTTCTGACTGAGATACACGTGTCTTAATCTCAAAGGAATCTGGAGAATCTGATTGTAAACACATTAACAGTGGGAGGAGCCTGAAGGATTGCTTTGGCCGGAGATGCAATGAAGTGTAGTGAGACGAGCTAAAGAGTCAAAGTCCCTTGGATCCTGGTGCAGTCCCTTGGATTTGTGGCAGCAGTGATGGGCATTCAAAGTGAGACTATTAATTTCAATGGGTTTACAGACACTGGTTTTCAAGAGGAGTTTTATTTAATTTTTATTTTACTTTAACTCATCATTTCTTGATTAATTTCTAGTTTGAGTCACGTTTAAGTACATTTTTACAAAATGAGTGTATTTAAACTGCTTTTAGATCTAGTGATCAAAGATATTTAAAAACTGTTCAAAGGTCTCTGACAGGAGCCTTTTTGGCTTTCAACAGGCCACCAGGCATCCCGTGACCTGTTGCCTGTTCCTGAGCCAGTGCTCATCTTTCCTGCAGGATGGCCATGGCAGCCAGGTCTTGATTGGAGCCACACTACTGCAACTGGTAATTGTGGCCACATGAAAAGAAAAAGGATGGGCATGTTCAGGAAACAAGCCTATTAATTTTCCAACCAAAGGCATCAGGCTGTCTTTTCCTGCCATCTTTTTTCTGCTCGCAGTTTCTTAATCCAGTCTTTTCCTCTTTATTTATGTTTGAATGTTGCCATTATATTCCTTTCTAAGCCTATGATCAATTAATTCACTTTTGATTAAATGAGATGCACGCTTGCTTTTCCTGTTGAGTCAGATCCTAGATTAATTTTTCTTCTGTTACTATTCTATTCCAAATTTGCACCTTCAGCTGTTGCCATGCTTTTTTAAAACAGAATCTAAAGAAGAGCAAGTATAATTGGTCAAAGACACCATTATACATGTTAGTGTGAAATCTGACTTAAAATGAGTAAAATCTGACTTGTACACGGAGACTAAGATGACAAATGTGGATGGGAAGGGGGTAGTTTAATTGTGATTAAAGATTTTGTACAGCCATCCCAGATACTTAAACATTTGGGAATAAGAAGCCACTTACCATCTACAGGGGAAATTAAGATTTTGCCATTGTCAGGATGGGTGCATGTTAGAGATGTTTCAGATAGGTTGAAACATGGTAATGAAGGTGATTAAGGATGCATAAGATGTGTAAGAGATAAACGATAGAAAATAATGCTGGAAACCCATTAGTGAGAAATTGATGTGGGTGTGTATGGTTGTGGAAGCTTCTTATGGCTAACTTAAAGGAGGTAAATGCGACTGGCTGGAAATTGAGAAGTGATTGAGGATTTAAATGAAGGTTGAACCCACAATGGTTATTGAGTTGGGTCACAAAGAAATTGTTGTTGTAGGAGGATGGTTGAAATAGCAAAATAAAAACCTGAAGGAGCATCGAGAATGTAGTGGACAATCCAGTATAGTGGATTCTGTTTAATTGGGCCATCAGTTAATCAGGACAGCTGCTTATTTGGGACAATTCTTAAAGAACAAAAACTGATAGGAAAAAAATAACTGGAATTCCCTTCATTTATTTGGGATACTGTGCCACTTAATTGGGGCATGAGACCGTTGCCAAACAGTTCCTAATTCGCCTCAGACACATGCAGTTATGCAGCCATTAGACACTACACCATGCTTGGAGTGAACAGTTTCTAAATAACCTCCGTTACGTCCACTTGTGTTCAAAAAGCAGTGATTTTTGTCACCGATATTTAGAAAGAAATAAGCAGTAAGATGTGTCCCAATTAATCTGAAGAAAGTTATGGACCACTGTGAAGATAACCAAGAGAGTGTTGTATTTTTTAAAAAAGCATGTTGGCCTTGATGCAACTAGAATTTTTCTTTAATATGCTTGTTGTGTGACAATGGAGTAAATGTTTTTCAATGATTTTTACTTCCGACTTCAAAACCGTTTTTTGTTTTCATGATTTGTTAAATATTGCAAAATATGAATACATTATTTGTTAAGAATGTTAAGGCAATTAATTTTTAAACTTTTTTAAGTTCAACAAAATGGATTGCCTTCTGAGTGAAGGCACTCCATTCTGTTTTAATAGGGAATTAAACCGTTTCTTTCGTTTTGAGCCAGAGAACATGACAATTTTGAAAATGTCACTGTGAGCGTGTATCTATCCATTGTAATTTATACAAATGATTGTTTTTATCTGCCCCACAACAGCTGCACTGTGTAACTGGTTTTGCAATGTTCATTGTCCTGTATAACATTTGTTAAAATCAGTAAAGAGGTAGACAGAGTAATGCATCCATGAGATGGTGTCATGCTTCAATGATTATATTCAGCAGAAGAAATTTGCAACAGTTAAATAAATAATTGAAGCTTATGCATGGTAAAATTGTTGTCATCCAGTATACAGCTATTTAAACAGAATGACTTGCCCCAAACTGGTTTCTATAACATCGATGTACTTGCAAGTCAGATATTAATGGTGATTTATTTGGCACAGTAGATAACCTTTCAATGTCCTTAATATTTAAATTATCATCCCATTTTAAATGTAAATAAGCACAAACTGATTATCTGCTGCTATCACATTTTAGTAGATGTGCTGAAGACTCCTGGGGAAGCGCATCAGATTTTTGTTTGCTCTTTTGACTCATTAATCAATCCATCTATGCTGTGGTAATGCCTCTGATATAGTAACTGTTAGGAGTCTAACAGCACTGCATGTTGTTCAAAAGTACTTGTAATTCTGGCTGTAAATTCAGTGAGGCTTTTGGAAATTGCTGCTTTTGTTACAGCCTTATAATGCTTTCAAAATTACTTCATTCATTTTATTGTGCTGTACAAAATTGGTGTCAAGTGAAGGTTGCAATATTGGTGTCAGCTGAAAAATTCATTCAATGAGTCATTGTAAAATCACATTTCATAATTTTGCAGAGGCTCTTTTTTGATAACACAAGTTTGGTAGAAGCATTTCTTCTCTAGTTGGTGTTTTGGAGTAATTTTTCCCCTAATTGTGAATTTATACTGTATGTTTTAATTATAACTTGTTATTTATCATTTCAGGGTTTAGAGTTGTACAGCATAGAAATGGGCCTTTTAGCTCACTGTGGCAGTGTAGATCTGTTTGGCCATCTACCCTCATTCCATTTGTCCTACATCCTTCAATTCCTTGCCTAATCAAGTGTCTGACTAAATGCCTCAAACTTAGTAATTATTTCCAGTGGCAGCGTAATCCAGATACCAACTAGTCTATATGGGGGAGGGGGGAAATGTGGAAGAAGAGAAAGAAAATTATCCCTCATTCCATTTAAATCTCCTACCTCATGTTTAAAACTATTTTGCCTATTTATACCTCTCATAATCTTATACATTTTTTATCAGGTCACCCTTCAATCTCATTCACTGCAGGGAAAATAAGCATAGCCAATCCAATCCCTCTCCATCCTTATCAATCACCTTGGAACTTCCTGCAGTCACATTTTTCGTGTAGTGTGTTGACTACAACTGCACAGAAAACTCCAAGTACAGCGTAATCAGTGTGTTCGTAAAGTTACAGCTCTTTAAGTTCTATGCCCTGCTCTTTTAAGGTTAGTAATTCTTCATCACCCTCTCTCCCTGTGCAGCCAATTTTGGGCAAAAATGAACTTTGGACTCCTAGATCTCTCTGTACATCAACATGACTGAGTGGCTTGCCATTAATGACATGTGCCATACCCTTATTTGTCTTTCCAAAGTCAATCATCTTGTACTTGTTGGGATTAAATCACATCTACCAATATTCCATCCAGCTTTTCCAACTGTAAGGCTGTATCCTGCTGTTGCCTGAGACAACTTCCTTTCTATCCACAACTTCACCAATTTCTGTGTCATTCCTCCTACATTCACATCCAAGTCGTTAATGTTTGAAGTTGAAAGTCCAAGGTAAATTTATTAACAAAGTACCGTATATGTATGTCACGACATACTACCCTGAGATTCTTTTTCTTCCAGGAAATTCACAGTGAGTACATAGAAACACAATATAATCAATGAAATACCACACACAATAAGACAGGCAAACAACCAATGTGCAAAAGACAACAAACGGTGCAAATACAGAAGAAAATATAATAAATAAGCAGTAAATAGCACTTTCAGTCCTTGAAAGTGAGTCCATAGGTTGTGGGAACAGTTTAGTGAAGGGGTTAGTGAAGATATTCCCTCTGGTTCAAGAGCGTGATGGTTTAGGGGTAATAACTGTTCCTGAACTTTGTGGTGTGGGTCCAGACGCTCCTGTACCTTCATCCTGATGGTAGCAGTAAAAAGTGTATGTAGAGATCTTTGGGTGCTGCTTTCCTGCAACAGAGCTCCTTGTAAATGTGCTCAACAGTGGGAGGACTTTACCTATGATAGATCGAGCTGCATCACTACTTTTTGTAGGATCTTCCGTTCAAGGGCATTAGTGTTTCCATACCATGCGGTGATGCAACCAGTCAACATACTCTCCACTATAGAAGTTTGTCAGAGTTTTAGATGACATGCCAAATCTTCACAAACATCTAAGAAAATACAGATGCTTCTGCCCTTCTTTGTAATTGCACTTATGTAATGGACCCGGGACAGATCCTTTGAAATGATAAAAATGATTGCATCCCCCACCTCTGATCCCTGGATGAGGACTGCCTCACGGCCCTCTGATTTCCTCCTCCTCTGCTCAATAATGAGCTTTTTGATTTTGCTGACATTGTCACGGCATACTCGGCTAGATTTTCAATCTCACTCCTATATGCTGATTTATTACAACCTTTGAATCACCCTAAGACAGTGGTGTCATCAGTAAACTTAACTATGGCACTGGAGATGTTTCTAGCTTCACAGTCATAAGTATAAAGTGAGCAGAGCAGTGGGCTAAGCACGCAGCATTGGGTGCACCTGTACTGATGGTGATTGTGAAGGAGAAGTTGTTGCCAATTCAAACTGATTGGTATCTGCAAGTAAGGAAATCAAGGATCCAGTTACACAGGTTGGTACTGAGGCCTATAAGGTCTTGAAGCTTATTGATTCATTTTGAGGTGATGATGGTGTTGCATGCAGAGCTGTAGTCAATGATGAGCATCCTGATGTAGGCATCTTCACTGCTGAGGTGCTCCAAGGTTGAGGGAAGAGCTAATGAAATGGCATCCGCTGTGGACCTGCTGTAATCGTAGGCAAACGAGAGCGGATCAAACCCATTCCTCAGGCAGGAGTTGATGTGTTTCATCACTGTGGATGTAAGTGTAATTGGACGATAGTCATTGAGGCAGTTTACTACTTTCTTGGGAGCCAGTATAATTGAAACCTGCTTGAAGCAGGTGATACTTCAGACTGCTGAAGTGAGAGGTTGTAGATATCAGCGCACACTCCAGTTGATCAGCAGAAGTCTTTAATACTCGACCTGGTACCCTATCTGGACCAGATGTTTTCCATGCGTTCACCCTCCTGAAGGATGCTCTCACATCAGCCTCAGAGACTGAAATCATGGGGTACTCAGGAGCTGATGTGGGAGTTCATGAAGGTGCCTCCATGTTTTGTCGGGCAAAGCAAGCATAAAAGGCATTGAGCTCACCCAGGAATGAAAGCCTGTTGTCATGTATGTACTTCATATGAAGAGATAGCATTCAGCCTTGTCACAATATCAAACATCCTTCTCTGATTCCATGCCACTTTGCATGTGAAATGGCTTTCCAGAGGTTGAACCTTTGGACCTCTTGTATTTGATTTGGTCGCTAGACCTGAATGCCACTAATACGGCTCTCAGCAGATTACAGATCTCTTGGTTCATCCAAGGCTTCTGGTTGGGAAAGACTCTTAAGTAGTATTACAATGAGTAAAGGTACCAGCAATAATTCTTATGGTAACTACTGGTCATGGGCTTTTAATCAGAAAATCATCCTTCCACCACTACTCCCTGCTTCCTATCTCCAAGCCAACTTTCAATCCAATTAGCTAACTCACCTTGGATTTCTGACTTTAAGGCAAAAGAGAAAAACTGTACCAAATTTTCTTGTCCTGTGTTTTACTAAGCTTATGTGTGGAGAAAGCAGAATCTATTTTCACTGTCAGAACATAAAGAAAGATAAACATAATGACTAAGAAATAAGGGTGTATGAATGTTAATAATTCAAAGTCAAATTAGCATAGACAGAAATGCATATTCAAGGAAAGTTTATTTTATGAAATAAAGTCAGAAATGGCATTTTAAAAGTGTTCAAGAACAATACCTCAAGAGTACCCACACATATAAAGGTTAGTTTACACTGGTGCTGGGATTGGTAGTAATCTATATTTTTTGTTAAACTGGTATGCACATGAAAAGGCGAAGTTTAAAACCTTTTAATGGCAAGCAAATGTGCAGTTGTTACCAGTGTCTCAGTGTATTTCAGTCATATAGTCAGACAACAGGGAAGCGGCCTGTTTGGCCCATCTGTTCCATGCTGACCAAATGCGTATCCATTCTTGTCTCACTTGGCCCATATCATTTTAAACCAGTCCTATCTGTGTATCCAACCAACTGTCCTAGAAATTGTTATTGTAAGTAAAGAGGAAAGAAGGAAAATTTACTCTTAAATATCAAACTATATTGAAAGCTTTTCTATTTTAGCAAGGTATTTCTCAATAGTGGTTCATTTTGGTAGGTCATATTTGAAGATAGAATATAATATTAATGGTAAGACTCTTGGCAGTGTGGAGAATCAGTGAGATATTGTGGTCACCTCATTACAGAAAGGATGTGGATATTATAGAGAGAGTGCAGAGGAATTTACATGGATGTTGCCTGGATTGGAGAACATACCTTATGAGAATAGGTTGAGTGAACTCGGTCTTTTCTCCTTGGAGCATGAGAGGTGACTTATTAGAGGTATATAAGTTGATCAGAGGCATTGATCATGTGGATAGCCAGAGGCTTTTTCCCAGGGTTGAAATGGTTAACATGAGGAGGCATAGTTTCAGGGTGCTTGGAAGTAAGTACAAGGGGGATGTCAGGGGTAAGTTTTTCACACAGAGAGTGCACTGCCTGCGAAAGTGGTAGAGGCAGATACAATAGGGTCTTTTAAGAGTCTCTTAGAAAGGTAAATGGAGCTTAGAAAAATAGAGGGCTATGTGGTAGGGAAATTCTAGGCAGTTTCTAGAGTAGGTTACATGGTCAGCACAACATTGTGGGCCAAAGGGCCTGTAATGTGTTGTAGATTTCTGTGTTTCAATGTTTCACACATTTTTACATAAATATTCATTCATGGTTGATTAATTTGGAAATCTAGTTGCCTTCTCGCAGAACCCCTTTCAAAATGGGCTAAGGAGAAATTCTCATTTTGCTATAAATAACCAGATATTCAAAAGCAAAATGTACATTTATAAATATTTTGTTAAAATGTAAAGAAACTGGCACAAATCATAGCCATTAATTTGATGTACCTGGTAGGGCACTGAAAACCTGTGCTAACTAACTATCAGGAGTGTTCAAGGACAACTTCAACCTCTGACTGCTGCTGTCAAAGGTTCCCATCTGCTTCAAAAAGGGTCCAAGAAGAGCAGGATGAGCTGCCTCAATGACTGTTGCCTAGTTAAACTCACATCTACTGTGATGAAGTGATTCAAGAGGTTAGTCATGGCTGGAATCAACTCCTGCCTAAGCAAGGAACTGGACCCTCACAGTTTGCCTATCGCCTCAACAGGTCTACAGTGGATGCAATGTCACTGACTCTTCACTCTGCCTTGGATTACCTGGACAATAATAATCACAACATCAGGCTGCTGTTTTTTGGTCACAACTCAGTGTTCAATACCATCATACCCTCAGTACTAATCAACAAGTTCCAGAACTTAGTCCTCTGTACTTCCCTCTGTAACTGGATCCTTAACTTCCTCATCGGGAGACCACAATCAGTGCAAATCGGAAATAACATCTCTTGCTGACAGTCAACCTCAAGGATGTGTGCTTAGCTCACTGCTGTACGTTCTCTGCACCCATAACTGTGTGGCTTGCCACAGCTCAAATGCCATCTATAAATTTGCCAATAACACATCTATTGGTGGCGAAACTTCATTTGGTGACGAGGAAATGTATAGGAGTGAGATTGATCAGCTGGTTGAATGGTGTTGCAACAGCAACCTTGCCCTCAACATTAGTAAGACCGAGGATTTGATTGTGGACTTCAGAAAGGGGTGGTCAAGGGAACACACTCCAGTCCTCATCAAGAGATCAGCAGTGGAAAGGGTGAGCAGTTTCAAGTTCCTGAGTGTCAACATATCTGCTGATCTGTCCTAGGGCCAAAGTATTGATGGGATTACAAAGAAGGCATGACAGCAGCTATATTTCATTAGGAGTTTGAGGAGTCTTGGTATGTCACCAAAGACTCTTGCAAATTTCTACAGATGTAGCATAGAGAGCATTCTAATTGGTTGGATCACTGTCTGGCATGGAGGAACCTCTGCACAGGACTTGGAAAAGGCTGCAGGAAGTTGCACCCTCAGCCAGCTCCATCAAGGGTGCTAGCCTCCCCAGCATCAAAGATCTCTTCAAAAGGCAACACTACAAAAAGGCGGGGCCCGCATCAAGGACTTCCATCACCGAAGAGATGCCCTCTTTTCATTGCTGTGTCAAGGAGGAGGTACAGGGGCCTGAGGACACACACAATCAACATTTTAGAAACAGCTTGCTCCCCACCACAATTGGATTTCTGTATGGACAATGAACCCATGTACTTTTTTTTTTCTTTTTGCTGTCTTTTTACACTATTTACTTAATTCTCCTATTTGGAGCATTCACATCACATTGTCTTTTTTTGTTATGTTGCTCCCGCTGCTAATTTCTTTTCTGTCTTTGCCAGTAATATGTCATTCTTGCAGGTATTTCGTTAGCTTCAATTTGATTCCAAATCTAGTGATTGTTTTGTTTGCGTCTTTGTGATTTTTAATATTCACAATTTTTGAGTATTTTTATACTCCTTTAATGCACTTTATAATATTGTGAGTTCCTTTGCATTTCTCTGCTACTGGTATTTCTCCACCAAAATTCAAAATTCTTCTGTAAAAGACAATATGGGCATCGGTTTATTATTGTCACATGTACCAAGATACTGAATCTTACAGCGTACTGTTCATCACTAAGCATCTGAAAACTGAGTTCTGAAGCTCACTCTGTCAAATTTCCCCATGCTACAAGATCTGAAGATGACATTTTTTGCTTTGGTTGATGAAAGATAGCTCATCCACACATGGGATATATAGTTTAAAATCCTCTTGTCAGGAAAAAATGCTTTGGGAGATTATTCTTCAAAGGATTGCCAGTTTGCACTTTTATACATAGAAAAGTCATTTCTTACCCTTATATTTAAAATAATGACCTTGTCATAAGCATAGGACGAAATTTTAATGATAAATTGAAGTAATGCAGCTTTAGGCCTCTTAACTTGCTTTGGTTTGTGGAAATGTTATAAACACATTAAAATCAAAATGGAATGATTAAAACAGAAAGGTTATTTATACTGACTATTCTGCTTTTGTTTAAATATGCGGTGTAGTTTGGTTGGCTTTCCTTTTGTTTTACTTTTCCTTCCATTGTTCTTTTAGTATGAAAGATGCAGGAAATCAACAAAATGTCATTCAGATCAGGCAGCCATGTAAAGACATCTGTAATAATTTGCAGCTTGTTCCAGTACAACTAAGGAAAAAAAATGTTAAGTTATTTTTGTGGCACACAAAATTTGTATCTTGTTTTTCTTTGACTTTGTTGACCATGTTTCTATTGAAATTTTTGTTAACTATGTCTGTACTGTTTGATTTTTGTAGAACCAGATAAGATTTTAGTCATGCGTGGCCAATGGTTTATTGACGGAACCTGGCAGCCTTTGGAAGAGGAAGACAGTGATCTGATAGAAGCTGAACACCTAAAGCGTTTTAGGGGTCAACAGATCCAGGATGTATTTGAGCTGGATGTAGCTAAATCTATGGACGGTAAAGATGGTAAGACAAAGCCTATAATCCTATTTCCTGTTTCATAATCCACTCCGAAGGAAATAGAGAGAGAATTTTACATTTATGCTTGCTATTTGACTATATACAAATCATACAATCTTTATAATTTACTGTTTCTAAGTTGTTGTCCTGACCTTTGAATATTCCATGAGGTTAGACGTTTTCTGTAAAACTTTAAAAGCTACACAGGGCAACAAATGTGAATTGTAGCTTAATATAATCCACTAGCGAAATAGAATTTATTTTCTTTTTTTATGTGGCTTTATATAGCCTGTGTTGACTTTTAACCAAAAATTACTTTCTTGCCTTGTTTTATTAACTGACAAAATATTGTTAAGAAATAGGTAAACATCCTTTCCAGTTTGTTTCTCCCTCCACCAGTGCAAACAAATGGATTGCAGACTTGCAGACTTCATTACTGTATTGGGCCAGTAAATTGGCTGGCCTCTCTTAGTTCACTAATTTAGTTTACTAGTTTCTCCGCTAAAGCTCCCTTGCCACTCAAAGCCCTAGGACAATGGTAGGAATATAACAAGTTTGTAGTTCGATAATTTTATAAATCTGAAAGTAAAGAAAAGAAGAGATGAGAAATTCTTGAATTTCTTCAGAAACTAATATTAATCCATTGATTTACCATTTTAAAAAAAGACCAATTCACAAATCATTGCAATCTTTGTGCACTGTGCTGGATTGGGGTGAACTGAAGACATGTATGCTTAATGGTGTTAACTTCCACATTCTATGTTAAATGGCTTCCTAACCCAGCTCTCAAATTAGTTCCTCTTCTTCAACCTGAAATTGTTGTCATGAAGGCTGTTCATATGAGTTAATCCTCTGGGTCAAAAGTGCGCAGGTTACTGTATCAATTAGTAGTATTCTTGCTTTAACTGTCACTAGTAGCAATTTTGCTTTAATTATCAATTTGTGATCATAAATTAGCATAACATTAAATTCTAGATTTAGACTTGATGCAAGGAATCTTTGTTTTAGGATTTACATTGAACTGGTTGGCTCTCTATATCGAAGGAAATCAACAAAATTGAAGTGTCTGAAAGTCTGAACTTGTGTTATCTAGGCACATATGTTTATGGCAAGGCATCTTAATATATGAACATGGAACTTGGCTCACCTATCCATCCAGTGAGCTTGACGGATTTTGTGGAGACAGAACTGGTGGCATTATTCCAGTATCTTTACTTGCCTGATGTATGGTTCATGTGTCAGACATGGGGATGGGGATCACTGCTGCCAGGGAGATAGAACTGTACAGGCCCTTCAGCTCATGATGTTGTGCCGACCCTTTAGCCTACTCCTATGTGGCCTTCCATTTTTCTTACATCTTTGTGCCTATCGAGAAGTCTCTTAAACGTCCCTACCGCTTTTGCCTCTACCACCACCCCAGCAGTACATTCCATGCAATCACCTCTCTCTGCAAAAGAAAACCCTATCTCTCACATTCCCCCATACTTTCCTCCAAACACCTTAAAGTTATACCCCTTGTATTAACCATTTTGCTCTGGGAATAAGTCTTTGTGCACTCTATCTATACCTCTTATTATCTTGTACACCTCTATCAAGTTACCTCTCATTCTCCTTTGCTCCAAAGAGAAAAACCTTAGCTCACTCAGTCTTTTCTCATAAGACATGCTCTGTAGTCCAGTTGTACTTACATCTTCGGTGATGAAGTGTTTTGAGAAGTTGTTGATGAAACATATCAACTCCTGACTGAGAGGTGACTTAGATCCATTCCAATTTGCCTACCAACGCAACAGGTCCACAACAGACATCACTCAACCTTGGAACATCTGGACAGCAATGATACATACATCAGAATGTTCTTTATCAATTACAGCTCAGCATTCAATACTATCATTCCTTCAAAACTATCAATAATCTTCAAGACCTTGGCCTCAATACCTCCTTGTACAGTTGGATCCTTGATTTCCTTACTTGCAAACCTCAGTCAGTTCAGATTGGCAACAACATCTCCTCCGTAATTTCCATCAGCACAAGTGCATCTCAAGACTGTGTGCTTAACCCTTGCTTTACTCGTTTTACACTTATGACTGTATGGCTAAGCACAGCTCTAATGCCATATTCAAGTTTGTTGATGCCTTAGGCCAAATCAAAGGCGGTGACAAATCAGCATATAGAAGGAAGAGAGAAAATTTGCTTGAATGGTGCCACAACAACAACCTCTCACTCAGTATCAGCAAGACCAATAAGCTGATTATTGAGTTCAGGAGGAGGAAACCAGAAAATCGTACAAAAGGTAGTGGATGCAGCCCAGTCCATCATAGTTAAAGCTCTCCCCAGCACTGACTGTCCATGTCATATGACACGACGGTACATGATCAGAGATAGATGATGATTATTTCTTTCTTTTTGTATTTGCACAATTCATTGTCTTTTGCACACTGGTTGAATCCCCCATTTGGTGCAGTCTTTCAGTAATTCTATTATGATTATTATTTTGTGGATTTATTGAGTATGCCCACAAGAATCTCAGGGTTGTATATGTGACATATATGTACTTTGGTGATAAATTTACTTTGAACTTTGACCCATGAAAACAATCGAATTTCAGGAAGGTCAGGGAAAGAATGAGAATGAGAGCTTCAAGTTCCTTGGAGTGAATATCACCAATCGTCTGTCCTGGTCCAACCATATTAACATCAACAGGCATAAAACCTCGCCAATGATTCTACTTGATTAAGAATTTCGAGAAATTCAGCATATCTCCATCCACTCGTACTAATTTTTGTCAAAGCACCGTAGAAAGCTATCTGTGTGCCACACAGCATGGTAAGGCAACTGCTCAACTAGTCATTGCAAAAAAACCACAGAGAGTTGTGAACACAACTCAGCAGATGATGGAAACCAGCTGCCCTCTATGGGCTCTGTTTACACTTATCACTGCTTCAGTAAAGCAGCAAAGTAATCAAAAACCCCACCTATCTTGAACGTTCTTCTCCAGTCAGGCATAAGATGCAAAAGATTGACAGCATGTACCACCTGGTTTCAGAGCACCTACCCCTCTGTTATGACTATTGACTTGGCTCTTCAGTATGATAAGATAGAGTCTTTGTCTTATAATCTACTTTATTATAATCTTGTGCCTTGTGTCCCTGACTGCACTTTCTCTGTAGCTGTTGTACTTTGCTTTCTGCAATTACTACCTCAATGCACTGTGTAATGATTCTATCTGAATGAACAAAAGACAGACTTTTCACAGTATGTTAATACATGTGACAATAAAAAAGACAGTCCTAACTCCAATTAAATAGAGAATAATGACTATATTTGTGCTTCAGAATTGAAAAATATTTGTACAGTCATAGTGAATAGAAACAGCCCCTTAGGCACAGCTTGTTAATGCTGACCCAGCTACCTACCTCTGAGTTACTCCCATTTACCTGTGTTTGGTCCATATCCCTCTCAACCTCTATCCATCAGAATGAGAATAAGGTTTATTATCACTAACTTATTTAACTTGAAACTTGGTATTTTACATCAACAGAACAGTGCAAAGATATTAAAATTACTCTAAATTACAAACTAAATTGTGCAAACGAAAAGGAATAACTGGTGTTAATGAGTTTATGGACTATTCAAAATTTGATGGCAAAAGGGAAGAAGCTGTTCCTAAAATATTGAGTGTAGGTCTCAGGCTCCTGCACCTCTTCCCTGATGGTAGTAGTGAAAAGAGGGCATATCCTGGATGGTGAGAGTCCTTGGTGATGGGTGGCATCTCCTCTTGAAGATGTCCTCAATGATATGGTGTTATTCTCCTTTTCAAAATGTGCGTAAGAGTAGTTAAGCTTATTACAAAGTGAAGCATTAATACTATGTGTACTGTTAGGCTTTGCCTTGTTGGAAGTAATGGCATGCAAACCATGACACAGCTATTGTGCATTTGATTATGCCTCTAACTTCACATGGAATTACCTTTTGCTTCTCACAGTGGTCTTCCACAGGTTGTACCTGAACATCTTCTAGGATTCTGGATTACCGGTCTTGAACGCCATGCATCTTGCCCTCAGCAGATTGCGAATTTCTGGGTTCATCCAGAGCCTCTGGACTGGAAACCTTGGTGTGCTTTCAAAAGCACTCATTCATCCTCGCAGGTCTTGATGAAATTGGTGAAAGCTGTGGCATATTAATTCAGATCTGAAGATAAATTCCTGAATATGGTCCAATCTACCAATTCAAAGCAGTCTTATAAATGCTACTCTGCTTCTCAACCATGTGTTTGTGGTCCTTGCCACTGGCACTGCGGTCCGCAGTCTCTACCAGGAGTAAAATGGCAGCAAGTGATCAGACTTGGCAAAGTGTGAGTATGGGATGGCACAGTAAGCGTTCTTGGTGGTGTAAAAGGGATCTGGTTCTGCAGGTGACATGTTGATGGTAGTTGGTAAGAGAATGGGTGTATAAAATCCACCTTTCTTAGCAGTACTTTACATAATTATTGGTTTCTCTGGTTGATGAGTGATATATCATACCTCGCCTAGCACGTTTGTACAGAAGTCCTCTTTCAAAGTTCTCAAAAGTCTGAGGTCATTGAATATGAAATAAGTTGAGCAAGATATTTTGTTGTTGTGCTATGGGAGTCCATTCAGCTAGCATGCAGAACATAAACAAACCTTCCAAATAATAATCACAGTAATCCTAAGAGGCAAACCAAAACAGGAAATAAATCAAACCTAGATTCATGCATTTCAGCAGCTTTAGAAAATCTTTTTCTGCCCCTGCATTTAGTTCGTTCTGAATAATATTGTTAGCCTACAAAACCAAAATTGCATTAGAAAATTCTAATGTAATCCTGTAGAAGGGTCTCGGTGGAAAGGTCAACTGTTTATTCCTCTCCATAGATGCTGCCTGGTATACTGAGTTCCTCTAGCATTTCGTGTGCGTTACTTTGGACTTCCAGCAGCTGTAGATTTTCTTCTGTTTTAGAAATTGACAGTTATCAAAGATATAACATTAGTCTCCCTTGAAGATGGTATTCCATTTTTCAATCAGTTTCCAACAAGTGCTATAAACCTTTAAGTTGTTATATACATTCAGTGGCCACTTTATTAGGTACACCTTGTTACGTAACTGGGTGTCTTACCAGCAAAGATAGAAGTATCCGTTGGAGTCTGGTACTTTTTTCAAAACAGTGTTTATTAGTAAAATATACAAATCAATATCAACAATGCAAATATACAGATAATACACGTTAGCAATACTAAACCTAAAAGTGTGGGTATAATAATAATCAATAATAAACAATCTCTATCGTTGTCTAGGGGATAATGAATTGTCATATGTGAGTATAAAGTTCAGTTCAGTTCATGTAGGCTGAGGTAGTTGTTGGTTCTTTTGTTGTAACCGTTGGAGGGAGAGAGAGAGAGAGAGGGCGAGCAAACAGTGACAGCTGCAGTCAGTCAAACCTTCCTTTATGTTTTTGATCCATCGATGTGTTGTTGTGGCCATTCAGGTATGACCCCTCTGTCCTTTAGCTAGACCGTTCTTCTGTGGTGGACTCGTCACCCAGGCAAGGGTGGACACACACACAAGCCCCCACCGGCATCGCTATAAACACTGTGAGTTAAAATTGACCAATCCTTCGTTCGGTCTCCGATGCCCCACACCTTCTCGTGGGTTCCAACACTTAAACAGTGCTCACTAGTGTGTCTCTTGGTGTGTCTGAGGGGTGTCTCCCCAGACCTCACTTTTATCCCTACTCACGGGGTCTTAGGTGTCAATCAGTTTTGAATGGCTTAGTCCATCAAACCAGCCCGCTCCGGCTGTCCACTGAGGAATTTTAATTAACAGAATAGTACCAAGTAAACAATCCTTCTCCAAAGCCATAAGTCTTTCAGGAGTCATAATATGGTGGAACAACAAGTCCCTTCCTCCGTGTGTTATCTCTCCCTTATCTGAAGCAAATGTTCCAGTCCCAGTATGTTTTTGTTCCATCTCTTTCTCTCTCATTAGCAGCATGGCAACAGTAACAGTTTGTAATTCTCCCAGGGGAGGGGGACATGGGCAACTCTGTACCCTTCTGCCCATCAGAGTTGTTCATCCTTCGTAACAACCTTTAATGCAAATATCTAATCAGCCAATCATGTGGTAGCAACTCAATGCATAAAAGCATGCAGATATGGTTAAGAGGTTCAGTTATTGTTTAGACCAAACAACAGAATGGGGAAGAAATGTAATCTAAGTGATTTTGACCGTGGAGTGATGGTTGGTGCCAGACAGGGTGTTTCAGTATTTGAGAAAATGCAAATTTTCTGGAATTTGTGTGTACAACAATCTCTAGAGTTTATAGAGAATGGTGTGAAAACTCCAGTTAGCAGCAGTCTGTGACCAAAAATGCTTAGTTATTGAGAGAGGTCAGAGGAGAGTGGCCAGGCTGGTTGAAAATGACATGAAGGTGATAACAACTCAAGTAACAATGTGTTCTGGTAAGATGGTCACAGCAGCCTCTCTAGGTCCAAACAAAGGTGTGATAGTTCGACCTTTATGTCTTTTGTGTGATTGCAAGACACTCCCTAGATATTGAGAACATCAATTGCTGTAGTTCTGTCCCACTGGCGAGATGTTCGATGGCATTGGAGCTGGAATTGTGGTGTACCATGTTGCTTCCTGCTACAGCCACTAAAAAAGGAAGGTGTCAGAGGCAGCGTAAATCAAACAAATGGTATAAATGATCACCTTGGATGTATTTTGTAATCACGAGACACTGCTAGACATTGGTAAGGTAGAATACTGCAAGTCTGGTTCACTGTTCATTAGTGAAGACTTCTGTACAAAGTGTGCTGGGTAAAGTATGATACATTGCTCATCGATGAGAGAAACCAGTAATTCATCGCCTCGGTTGTTGCGCAGACCAGGACCTCGTGATGCGGGTCGCCTGTTGTAGCCACCCACAGAAGGAAACACCGGAGAGTGCTGCTCCGAGCTGGGTTGGGAGTTGCCCCCCACCCCCACCCCCGGGGTACAGTGGGTGGAAGATAAGGTGGATTCCATCCTTCTGTGGCTGCTGTAGTGCGTGGCGTGCCATTCAATATGTTTTGCACCTTGGCCCGTGAGGAATGCTGCTTCGTTTGGCTGTATTCATGTGAATGGTTGAACTTGTTACAGTGGCAGTGTGCAGTATAGGATCTCTGAACACGCAACATGTCCAACCTTGAAGTTGATGGCCTACAGCAGCAGATGTCCATGAATGTCCACTCAGTGGCTACTTTATTAGGTATAGGAGGTACCTAATTAAGTGGCCACTGAGTGTATAAAGGATAATTTTTGCCTGTTGGATTTGAAAAACATCATAGCTAATATAACTATAAAGCTGTATGCAGACCTAAACAGCTATCTACGGTTTTCGTAGTTTTAGGTCATCTATTTTCACGCCATTTTCAAAATAAATGTTGGTAGTCATAATCCTATTTGGCTTATTAAGTTAGCAGGAATCTTGCTCCCCATTACAGCTTCCAGCTAAATAATGATTTCAAAATCTTTCTCATCTGGTCTTCATTCCCCTTGGTGTAAATTGGAACTTGACATTTAGTTCTAAATTAGTTACTAACTAGTTTACACTTATCCATCTCATTTTCCAATTATAATTTAATTTGCCCTTGCTATAGATTTTATTTAACACATTTTACTGTCTTCTACACCTCTCTCACTTCTGTAGCTTCCTTGAGCCTGTTATGCACCTATTACAACATAATATGTAAAAATATCCTATCAGAAAGCAAGCTGATCTTGCAGCTTGTCTTTCCATAATTAATGTAGAAAGAGCATTTATCAGATGTGTTGCTTTTTCTCAATATCTGCACATCTGGACATCCTTTTTAAGGAATAAATTGAAGTATCTTCTGTAAAGGAGTATTTTTACTTGAGTGAAGAGTTCTAGGAGAACAAGACTGTGTGTTCTTGTGACTTTATTTTCATTATTTAAAAAATAGAATATTTTTTGCAAGAGAAATCATTAACATTCCCTGGGATTTCAATATGAGATGTCCCTTAAAATGGCAAATTAATCTGCTGTCCAGAGGAATTTTGTTCCTTTTAATATTGTTATCTAGCTAATGATTGAATAAATTGTGCTTCATAAATCAAAACAACTATAAAGACTAGAAATCGGAAGTTTAAAAAATAAATGCTGGAAGGACTCAGCAGGTCAGGTACCATCTGTGGGAAGAGAAATGGAGTTGATGGTTCAGGTTAGTAATGATTTTGAAACATCTTTGCGGGGTGGGGGAAAAGAGGTTTTCTTTTCTGAATCGATTTTACTGATGTTTTAGTTGCAACCACAGATTAACCATAAGTAAGAAGTAAGAGTAGGCCATATATTCCCTGAACCAACCTCACAAATCATAGCTGATTGTGAGATCTTGACTTTGGTGCATCTTCCAACACTAACCTCATGTAATTTGATTTCCATTATATCTGAAACCTATCCATCTCCCTTCTTATCTTAAGTAAACTTGTGACCAAAGCTCCCTCAAAACTCTACCTTTCAGTGAAGTTTTTGTATCATGTTGTACCTGCATGTTAATTTTCAGTGGCTCATGTATAAGGAACACAAGGTATTTCTGAACTTTATACCTTTCAAATTCTCATGTTTTGTTTACCAAGCCTCATTTTTTCAACATGATATTGCCACCTAATTTACAACTCAGCAAACCTGGACTTATTATAGTTAATTTTGTTGTCCAGATCATTGATATAGACTGCTGAAAGTCCAAACACACCACATTAAATGGTTTACCTTTATTTGTTTACCTTTACTTGCATGACTTGTCTTCATTATTTGTTTTGCTGGTTAAACTTTAAAAAAACACAAGAGATTTGTCAAATCTGATTCCCCTTTCATAACTCCATTTTTGCCCAGTCCTATCAGTATTTTCTAAGTACCCTTATAACCACTTTAGTAAATTCAAGCACTCTCCTTAATACCTCTCTATCAGACTGATTAGTCTATTGTTCCCTGTTTCCCTCTCCCTTTCTTAAATTTTATCCCACTGTTTTATTGCCTTCCAATCAATGGGAGCCGTTCTGGAATCTTTGGAATTTTGGAAGCTAATGGCTGAAGCATCCACCATCTCCATAGATGCCACCTTCAAAACCTTAGGTCATCAAATTCTAGGTATTTTTTCATCTTTCAGTCACATTAATTTCTCCAATGCTAAGCATTATTTTTAACTAATGCTAATTTCTTTGGGTTGCTCACTCATACTAGATACGTAGTTCTCTGCAGTTTCACAGGACTTTCTGATGACTGACACTAAATGGTGGTTTAATTTCTCTGCCACTTCCTTATTCTCCAGTATAATTTCTCCTGACTTAGTTTGTAAAGGAATCCATTCATCTTTTTGTTAATCTTTACCATCTACCTATCTGAAGAAACTTCAACATTGCTTGATAGACTATTTTCATAATGTGCTTTCCCTCATCGATGCCTTGGTCCTTTTGAACTGTTAAATTTTCCCAGTTTTCTATATGCCTTGGCTTTCTGCCTGCATGTTTTCACTTAACGCATCTAACCTTTAACCCGTTGGCCATGACAGGACTATTTTTATGCCTTAAAGGGATATGCATTTCCTTGAACCATCTATTATTTTGTTAAATGTTACCCATTGCTTGGCTATTGTTATGTCTTTTTAATGTTGCGTCCCTATCTATCATTGCTAACTTGCATGATTTGTCTTCATTGTTTGCTCTGTTTGATTTTAAAACCCTGTTGGTGTACATTATATTTGCAGATTTGTTTTTAATTTTATTGACAGCACTAAGTTGAAAGGCAGGAAAAAATAATGCATTGTCTTTTAGTTAAAAAAAATGAATACTTGTTCTCCTCAGGAGCTGATGTATTGAAATATTAGTTAGCTCCTAAATTTACTTTATTTCTGAGAATCTGGTGGCTGATAAAAGGGAATGGAAGGGAAGCATCAATGAACTACCATCTGGCCTTGAACACTAACTTTTTCTCCTTCGAAGCTGCTATCTACCCAGCTTAGTTTTCCAGTATCTTCTGTTTTTGCATAATGGAAGATATTGCATATTTTGTATAAAGCTACATCAAAGTATTTTTTATATTTGTACCAGATAGGTTGATATAACCTGTTGCAATTCCTTTCTTTCAGTGAGTATTATTTAGAGAAGTTGAAATCAAGATGGCTAAGGATGTGTTCGTTTGGATTATTAATGCACTGATTATATGATTTTGATCAATGTCTATTTAACCAGCTATTGCTAACATATCTTCAAGTTTATCAATATAGTTTTTCTGTGAAGCCATTACTTTGGACTGTTTCTAGTGACTTGGCAATTGTAGAATTGAAGTCATAACGTGACAACCAAAGTAAGAAAATGAAATTTCAGATATGGATCTTGAAACAAAGTCGCATCTGTATCCTGTCTTTAATTTGTATTTGTCGTTTCAGAAATAGTTCAGAATATGGTGCAAGTACTTTAGAAAATAGTGTGAATAGTTTCCTGTTCAGTATTGGAAAATTGTTTTAATTGGAGAGCCTAGAACATACTTTGATTTTGAGATCGATACATTCTAGAGATCAAGAGAGTGTTCACAATATCCATGAAGTTGATCTTTTTTTTTACTTTGTTAGTTTTCTACCAACTCCCTTCCTTCTATTTTCCCTTTCTGTTCAAACGGAGAGGATGTAAGAAAATTGCAGGCACTGCATGTTACAAAAGAAAGTGTTCCCAAGGTATAGTATGAATTGTTCTCTACACCTAGTGTTGGTTAGAAGAGTTTTTCAATTAGCACTTACTCTCTTCCTCTGCTGCTGAACTTAGACTAGTGCCCAAAGTGGAAATGTTTCTGAATCTGAAGTGTTTCCTGCTGCCTCCAGTGCTTTGTCCATATAACAAAAATTGGTCCTTGAATTCATTCTCATAGACATAAGGTACAATCTTTAGAAAATCTGTGACTGAGAGCTAGCGTCGCCTTTTATTAGTGCATGCTTTCCCCCAGTAAATTTGTAGAATTTTCTGGAAAAAGTAATTTAGTTTAGTAGATATAAGAACTCTCAAGTGAGTTTTTTTTAAATTGGTGTAAACCTTTTGCAAACAGAGCTACACGTTATGATCTGTTCAACTTGAAATCTGTAATTTGTTTGTCACCCAAGGACTTCCATCCTTTCAAGGTGGAAGTCCATTATCAATGACATTGTATATGATTGGAGAGCTAGAGATTTGTACTGCCGGAACAACTTTGGCAGCAGTGGACAAAAAGCTCTGTTGTGCACAGAAACTCATTTAACCACCACATAGATTTTCTTATAACTTTAATTTTTCAGCATTTTTTGCTCATGTATTACGAAGCTGTCTCCAATATACAAGCTTGACTTTATTCTTACTTTCTTTCTCTCTTCTGAGCATATTTATCATCTGAAGTCTTTTTTTAAAGGATATCTGTGAAAAAGATTATCTCATTCTGATGTTCTTTCAGAATTTTATCATTCTTTTTTCCCCCTCCCCCTTCCACCCCAAAACATCCCTGCTACAGCTCTGCTTCATTTCTTTTGAACAAAGTCTTTTTGTACATTACAATTGTGCAAGAAATTTCAAACTACAGTTTAGAAAGTGTGTGCTCGTTTGTATTTGCTTAACATTAACTTTCCAGAAATAGGATGTATCCTGATTACTATCGCATGCATTAACCATTTACTATTCAAATTTTATAAGTATTAAATATTATTTTTGACTAATGCTTGAAATGTCTATCGGTTGCAGCCATCCATAGCTTAAAGCTGAGCCGCAATCATGTGGACTGGTATAGCGTGGATGAAGTTTATTTGTACAGTGATGCAACCACATCAAAAATTGCAAGGACAGTTACCCAGAAATTGGGATTTTCCAAAGGTACAATATGATTAAAAATGATTGCTGAATGTCAGTATCATAATTGTGAGCAGCTTAATGTAAGATTGCATATAAAGTATAAGTTTTACAATCCTTAAATGAAGCAAATAATTCAAAGTGAAATTTTAGGATAATCCTTTACTTTCAGTAAGCACATCTGTTCTACTCCTGCCCAGTTAATTGCACGACCTCCCTGTGAACAGATAAGCAACTGATGAGTTCAGCTGTGGTAGGTCCAAAGTTGCCTTTTATTTTCCTCGTTCCTGGTCCTTTCAGTTTTCCGTGTTTTCACAAACCCAGAATGAGTGACTGGTTCACCATTGTAAAGCATCTCCCTTCTTCCCTGACCAGCAGATGAGACTGGTCAATTGCACTAAAATCTGTCTGCTCTTATTTCCTTATGGGTTAAGCGTAGGTTAATCGGTTTTTAATAAGGGTGTCAAAGGTTGCAGGAGAGGCAGGGTTGAGAGGGAAAAATAACTCCAACATATTGAATGGCAGAGCAGACCTGATGGGCTAGACGGCCTAATTCTGCTCCGATGTCTTAAGGTGTAAGCCTTGACATAGGTGGTAGTACTTTTTTAAAACTAGTTTCAGAATAAACAGATTCCTAGCATCAGTAAGACACCAGTCAAGTTTTTGTTGAAAAATTTGATCTACTGTGCATCTTTATGGTCAGAAACCTGTCATGTGATTCTGACTCGCAAATTGCTTCCAAAATTGTGCACTCAAGCTCTTTTTATCTTCCAAATCTTCAAATTTGATCAAGGTGGCTTGTGTAATACAGTCAGCATTGTTACTAATGTAATTTTTCACAAAAAAAAGTTGTAAGCCATTGTTTGATGTTAAGTTTAGAATTCTTGCATTACTTAATGTTCATTTCATTTCCCAAATTATTAAAACTGCTGAAATGCAAGTTTTTCTACTGGGGGGGAGGTGTAGGGGTAATGGAATTCTGTAATGGTTGTAAAATCAATCTGTAAGGTTAACAATCTTGTACTTCTAAAATATTATTTCTGCCTTTTCCACTGATACTGTGAACATTTATGAAAAACAGTTTGCCACACCTAGCAGCTGGGTTATAACTATAATAGGCGGCTGATGTAGCTATCACAGATGGCTGAGTCATGGTGAAGAATTTGGCATCAGAAAACTCCTCTCCAAAATAGCTTCTCCACATAACAGAAACTGACTAGAGACTGTTCTGCTTTGTCTAAAAAAGCATGATGTTAGGTCTCAACAATGCAAAGAAGCAGTGGAACAACTCACTGTTGGTTCTGTCAAATGGAATTAATGGACAGACTGGTAAATTGGAGCGATACAACTTGGAAGCTTAATCTTTTGTGGTCTCTAATGATTAAATATTAGAAATTGTGAGGAATGTGTGCACAAAGGTATCCTGATAGAGGATCCCAGACCAAAACGTCAGCTGTTTATTCCTTTCCATAGATGCTACTTGATGTGCTGAAATTGTCCAGGATTTTGTATGTACTTTTCTGGATTTCCAACATCTGTAGAATCTCTTGTGTTTAGCAATTTTAGATTTATTGGCACAACATCTAAAGCCACTTAGTTTAATAGAAATTGAAGATAATAAAATGGGAACGAAGTAACTTCCCTTTTGCCATAACCATTTAAATACAGTCAATATATATTGCCAGCTATCATAAAGCCATCTAAAGCTGCCAAGTTTGCTATTGAACCCATTTTTATTTAAGTTCTATATACGATGGTGGGGAAATGTTAGAGACATTCCAGAATTAAAAGACTGTGGGGGGGGGGGGGGGGGGGTAGGAAATTGAGTTAATACATTTTTTAAGTGATTGCTACAAATTCTTTGAGTATCGAATATTCTTGCATCTAATTTCAAAAGTAAACTTGTAGTAGCAAAGTATTAAATAGCTTTGCATTTTGTAGAATAAGCCTGCCTGAAATTTTCGTTGGCTAGCTTTTTAGTACCAAAGTAATAGGTATACCTACAATTGCATTCATACTGTTGCTTTTATTAATGCAGCGTCAAGTAGTGGGACAAGACTTCATAGAGGATATGTAGAAGAATCATCACTCGAAGACAAACCTCCAATCCCCACCCACATAGTCTTTGTTGTACATGGAATAGGGCAAAAAATGGACCAAGGTCGTATTATTAAAAACACGGGCATGTAAGTACCTTCTTCGTCATTTCACCCACAGTTTATGAAGAAATAAACTATTTCGGAGTGAATTTACTAAGCACATTATAATTTATAACATGCAAAACTGCCAAATGGCCACTTTGGAAGTTTATTGTAAATTTATTTCAGTATTGTACTTCAAAGTTTGCTCGCTGGTTGTTTATTGTATGTGAAGGGATCGGTGTTTACAAGTTTAATCTGTTTAATTCAATAGCATACCATAAGGAACCACTTCCTCTTATGGTGGCATGTATCAAAATAGAGACTCCCTAGTGTTCAGAAATCTGCTGCAAAAATTTCGTTTGTTTCATCATTTGTTTTTTTTATGGTTGATCCATCTCCCTTTTATCCATTTGATATTTTTAGTTTTTAATTTTTGTGCATTTTATGGGCTTTTTTTGTAAGCATTATGTCAAACTATGTTACTACTAATGCTAGCAGTCAGCTTCTCTACTGCCAAAACTCTAATCTATCTTTGTGTTGCCTGAATATTCTATAGTTTTAGTATTTTTCTAATGGCTTTGTATATCCATTCTGCACAATATTCGTGTTCTAAAAACAAAAAAAATGATGGCATCTATCCTTGCCATCAACAAGTCATCACATTTTTCACTCACTGGCCTCAGAAGCTTCCAAATCAACACTGTTAGAGTCATGACTCAGTGCCATCCCAATCTCTATTTCACTCTCTGTTTCTCTAATTGCCTTCAGATTTGCAATTAAGCGAGAACACTGCATTCCTGATTCTTTGGCTTTGTAACCAGTCCAAATCGGACGTTGCCTTTGAAGGATATGCTCTTGGCAACATAGGCCCCATTTTCTGAAATCCCTTTCTAAGTCACTCCACCTCTTCTTGTGCCTTAAAGCTAGGTTAAAGAATAAGATTCTGAATTGTCAATCTAATTGCATTCCTTTGTGTGAATTTTGTCTTTTTTTTTGTAATTTATTTTTTTTAATTGAAGTTCATCAAACAAACATTTCCATAAAATGTATTTCAGACATTGTACATATATATCATATAATCATATATATCACAAAATCTACACAAAGTATTTATCTGGGGTATACACTTATAGAAAAGAGTGGAAAGAAAAAACAAGCAAAAGGAAAGAACTATGTACAAGTAGGGAGTGATTTTTTACAACAGATTCATTGATTTGTGAGAATAAAATCAGGCCTCTGAGGCATTATGTAGTTAAACCATTTTACCCAGTATGAATCAAATTGTTCCAGCTTATGATTAACAGATGCTATTATCTTCTCCATTTTGTAAATGTCCATTGTAATCTCCATGTATTTAAAGTTGGGCTCTCCTGTGATAACCATTTCCTAGTAAGAGTCTTTTTACCGGCCACCAACAGTATATTCATTAAATATTTATCTCTTTTCAACCATTCTTGAGGTATATATCCAAAATATATGGTCTTACTCTCCAAGGGTATTTCACATTTAAAGATGTCTTGTAGGGCATTGTGTATCCCCCTCCAATAGTTTTTGATAACAGGGCAGTCCCAAAAAATATGATAATGATTTGCATTTTGATTTCCACAGTTTCTCCAGCAAACAGGGAGGTTGCCATCATAATGGGATTTCGGAGAGGGTGTAATAAAATATTTTATCAAGTTTTTCCATCCAAATTCCCTCCATTTCTGTGAATTGGTACACTTCCATTGATATCTCCATATTGTTGTCCATTCTTCCTCAGATATAATTATCCCTCCTTCCTTCTCCCATTTTTTAATGTATGAAGTCGAATGTGTTTTAAGATTTGACAACCCCTTATACATGCTTGAAATGATTCTACTACCATTATCTGAATTATATGCTTTTCTAAAGAGCTCTATCAAGCATGTATTTGCCTTGGTTACATTTTTAAGCGTCTTATTAACATATTGTCACATCTGTAAATACTGATTTTAAAAAATCTTGTTTTTCTAATAAGTGTGTCTCTTTAAGCATTTCAAAACTGAACAGTGTTCCTTCTTTCATTACGTTGCAAAGAACTGTTATTCCTTTAGCTGTCCAGTCCTTAAATCTAGCCTCCAATTTATTTGGTGTAAAATCAGAGTCATATGCACACCATTTAAGAATTGCAATATCTCCCTCTAGATTATATTCTTTTATAGTAGTTTTCCATATTTTAAGAGTCAATTTCACCCATGGGTTATCAATAGTATTTTTGTACCTTTGCAGGTTGTTATCAGCCAAAATTGTTTGTATGGGGATGGGAAGTACCCGCTCCTCAATGTTTTTCCATTGAGCGTCATATGACGGGTTGCACCAACATATCACAGCTCTCAACTGTGCTGCAAAATAATAATCTCTAAGAGAAGGCAAGCCCCATTCCCCCTTTTCCTTTGCTAATTGCAAAGTTTTGAGACTTTTACCCTTTTACCCTGCCAAATATACCTTGATAACATCTTGTTCCATTCATTGAACTGATTTTGATTCATCTCTATTGGTAGGGTCTGAAAGAGATATAACAGTCTGGGCAGTATATTCATTTTAATAGACTCAATCCTTGAACCGAGACTGAAAAAACGAATCAGGCTCCATCTTGCCACATCTTCCTTAAATTTTTTTATATAAAGGCTGATAATTACGTTCTGATAATTTTGCCAAATCTTTTGGCATAATGATGCCCAAATATTTGTAAGACTCTGTGTGCCATGCCCAGGGATATCTACATTCAATTTCTCTTGGTGGGCTATAGTAATATGAAAGTAATTGGGTTTTATCTATGTTGATCTTGTATCCTGATAATTGACCATATTGTTCCAAGGATTCCATCAATTTAGGTAAAGAGTATGTTGGTTGCCCTAGATAGAGCAAAATGTCATCCGCATAACAAGCCAATTTATGCTCTGTCCCTTTAATAGTAATTCCCCTGATATCTTCATTTTGTCTGATGTATTGAGCTAATGGTTCCAGATATAATGCTAAGAGTAGTGGTGACCATGCACAACCCTGTCTTGTGCCCCTTTCTCGGGTAAGGCTATTTGATAAATATCCATTGAATTTAATCCTAGCAGTAGGGTTGTCATATAGTGTCTGTATAGTTTTAATCATTGTGTCTTGGAAACCAAATCTATGTAAAATTCTGTAAAGAAAATTCCAATTAACTGAATCAAATGCTTTTTCAGCGTCCACGCTTATCACTATTGCTTCGATTTTATTTTTTTGTATATGATCCATAATGTGAAGTGTTCTTCATATATTGTCTTGAGTCTGGCATTGTCGTATAAAACCTGTCTGATCATTACGTATCAGTATGGGTAGAAACTCCTCTAATTGTTTGGCCATGATGGAGGTAAATAACCTATAATCTACATTAAGAACGGATATTGGTCTAAATGACCCGCATTCCATTTTATCCTTGCCTTCTTTCGGTATCGCTTCCTTCCAACTGGGTGGCATTTGTGCCTTTTTTAGAGCCCAGTTCAGTGTGGGGAGTAAAACAGGAATTAACTCATTTTTAAATTCTTGATACCACTCTGCCGTATACCCATCTGATCCTGGTGACTTGCTTAATTTAAGCCTACTAATTGCAGCTTTTAATTCAACTTCAGTTATGTCAGCAGTCATCCTTCTATTTTGTTCTTCGCTTAATGTGGGTAACTAGAGAATTCAAGGAGGTGTCAATTTGGGTTATGCTTCCCCCTGGAACTTTGGAATATAGCGTTTTGTAAAACACTTCAAAAGCTTCTTGAATTTCACTTAGCTTATTTTTTATCATTTTCGTTCTTGAGTCCCTAATTCTATGAATTGTATTTTCTGCTATCTTTTTTTTCAGTTTCCACGCCAGTATTTTCATAGATTTCGATCCACTTTCATAATGTCTCTGTCTCAGAAACATTGTTTTTCCTGATTTCTTGCATAGCCAAATTATTTATTTCATTCCTAATTCTTTTAATTTCCCCTAATGCAGGGGTGTCAAACTCATTTTAGGTCACGGGCCGGATTGAGCAAAATGCAGCTTCATGCGGGCCGGATCAGTCGGACGCGTGCGAACGCAGCTTTCGTTGCCTCCGTTTTTTCAGCCTGCTCTCATGTGTCTCCGTCTCTGCTATAACTACAAAGTGTTTCACTTTACAAATTCCGTTTCTTATGAAGAAGACTGCCGAATAAACACTAAAAACCCTGAAAACCTGGTACCTGAATAAACTCAGCATTAGCCATATCATACGCCATAGGTGCTTCGATTACTGGGGCCAGCTTTAATAGTAATTAGATATTATCTCGCGGGCCAAAGATAATTCCACCGTGGGCCTTGAGTTTGACATATATGCCCTAATGTATCCTGTGCCAAATTCAATTTGTGTTTTTTCTCTAGTTCCTTCAGCCTATTTTGTAATTCCTCTAATGTTTTATTCCTTATTTTTTTTCTTATATAAAGATATCGCTATAATTTTACCTCCTAAGACTGCCTTCAGAGTATCCCATGAAATGAGAGGTGAAACCTCTCCCATTATGATTAAATTCTAAGTAGAGACCACTTTCTTTTTTAATTTGTTCCTTAAAGTACAGATCATTGAGTAGACTTGAATTTAGTTTCCAAATAGTATTCTTTGGTTGTAGGTCAAAATCAACAGATAAATATATAGGTGCATGGTCACTTACATCTATTGTCCCAATTCCACAGGTGTTTATTTTATCTTTGTCTTTTCCAAATGTTATGAAATAGTCTATTCTTGTATATACAGAATGTGGAGCAGAATAATGAGTGTAATCCCTTCTGTCAGGGAAAAGGTCCCTCCATATATCAATTAGACCAACATCCTCAAAAAGTGTATTAACTTTCTTATGTAAAGATTTTGTTTCATAGGTTTTTCTATTGGAAGAGTCTAAGTTTGGTTGTAATTGTAAATTTAAGTCTCCCCCACATATCAGGAGACCTTCTGTTTCCGTTACCATAATATCAGTAATTTTCTGAGAGAAACCAATATCACTTCGCAGGGGTGCGTATATATTCAATAGAGTAACTGAATTGCCGTCTATATTCCCCCTTACCAGAATATATCTGCCTTCTTTATCTCTCATTTCGAATAATTTTTCAAAATTTAGCTTACTTGAGATAAGAATAGCAATTCCTCTCCTATGTCCTGATTTATATGAGGAGAAAAACAGATTAGTGAAGCCCACGCTCTTTAGTTTTTTATGCTCATTATCACTTAAATGAGTTTCCTGTAAATATACTACATGGGCTTGTTCTTTTTTTATTTTGGATAAAATTCTCTTGTGTTTGATTGGATTTAATAGCCCATTTACATTAAAAGAAATGAATTTTACCTTGTCCTTAGCCATCTGTATTTATCTGTCAATGTATCATTGAAATTAGAATAAAACTTACTCGATCTACTCCCTGAACAAATAAGAACCAAGAAACTCAAATAATAACAAAAAGGGCAACGAACGTGTGATTCCAAGGCTGAGGTCTCTAGTAAATGACCCTGTGTTGAGCTAGAGGAAATGTCTAGCTGTGGGGGATAACCCCTCCTACTTGTGAGTTGAGGGTCCCCATTGCAGTATTCATAAAAGTCAGTGAACAAATCCATTACACAGAAAAGATTTCCCTGTGTACTCCTATATATACATATATATTTTATATATATATATATATATATATATATATATACACACACAAATAAATATATATATAGATATATACACACATTACACACACACACACACACACACATATATATATATATACATACATATACATACATATATATTTTTTCTCATTTTGGTGAGGAGAAAGGAGTAAGTGAGCGAATAAAGAATAACAGTAATATAAAATCCACATTATAGTAAGTATTTCTCGAGATAGGTATATCACCGTGTACTTTTGCTTCTGTTTAGCTTCTCAACATTTTTAAAGTTAGCCAAACCTTATGGCTTTTCTGAAGGGGGTGAGGACTGTCTTTGGGAAACTCCCGGTCTCTTCCTGATATGTTTCTCTCGGCCTCCTCCCATCTCCTGCCTTCTCATTTCTCGCACTATTTCCCAAGCCGAGCGGGACAATTCATCAGCCAGGCTTTCTTTCGTTTTGGTCATGCTGATGGGCAACCCTCTGGCCTTCATGTCTGTAGTCGCCTCTTCCACTGTCTGGTACAACTGCGTCCCATTGTCATAAAACACTCGAAGTTTAGCAGGGAGTTTGAAATCTAATCTTATTTTGCTTTAATACTCGCTTTGAAGTATTCTTTGCGTTTCTGGAGGACCGCGGGGGGGGGGGGGGTAATCTTGGTCGAAATATATTAATTTATCCTCTAAAAACGCTCTCTTGTTACCCCAGGCCCTTCGTAGAATCTCCGCCTTGGTGCTGTACCAAATTATAATTGAGTGTGGCTTTCTATTGGGTAGGTTTCGGAACAAACGCGCAGTGCGCTCTTTCGACTTCTAGCTCCATAGCCGGGGGAAGATCCAGCGTGTCCCGCAGTAACTTTCCGACAAACTCCGTCATAGACGGGCCCTCCACTCCTTCGGGAACATTGTAGATTCTGATATTTTTCCGCCGTGATCTTCCCTCCAGGTCAAGCAGTTTACCTTCTTGGTGATGTATTATTTTTATTGTCTTGCTCAGTATCCACTCCACTTTTTGAACACGATCTTCCACCTTCTCAATGCGAGTCTCTGCCACCGCTATTTTTTGATTAACGCTGGCGAGCTCTGCCTTAATATCTCGGAGCTGCTGCTTTATATCTTTCTAGACCTCCATTATTTCTTTCAGGATTTCAAAGACATTCACCGCTTCGATTGAACGAGGCCTGGCGGCCGCCTCGCTAGCACATAGTCGGGTAGGAGAGCCGCTCGCTGAACTCCTCTCGGACGCAGGCTCTGCAGTGTCGCTTTTTTTATTTCCATTTCTTCTCCCCATTCTTGCCCCTCTTTTCAGTTCAAATATTTTTCAAAACATATCATATTTGACGGGTTAATGGGGCTTAATACGCGTTTTTCTGGAGGAGCTAGTGACTTAAGCTGCCATTCTCGACGATGACATCACCAAAAACAAATTTTGTCTATTTTTATTTCTATGTTTGTAAAGCACCTGGTAATGTAGCCCTGCATTAAATAAGGACTTTGTTAATCCTAATTTTTCTGCTAACTCTTCTCTGGCATCATATACAATATGTTACATTTCATTTCCCATTTTTTATCTACAAGAATAGATTTTTAAGCTTTTGAATAGCTTTTCATTTTCTTGTTCAAGTGTACAATGTTTTTAATCTTGGTCTAATGTACAGCACATTTTTTAACTGCAGCAATTAGCTGACATTTAAATCCTGCATGACAATTTTAAACAAACGCAAATAAATTTACTTTTCTTACATTATGTAACTTGAGAGATCACTCTCTTTCCCCTCATGAAAATAATTATTTAGCAATTCTGTTAAACTGCAGCAGTAGCACAGTCATGAAGATAGCATACCCCTTTTTGTATATAATCCAGATCCACTTGTGACCACCTTTCTCCCCACTAGTCCTTCTGCTTTGAGGATGACTTGCTTCTACTTCAGATCTTTGAATGGTTGATGAGGCCAACCTGCAGGATGCCACAGGAGGCGTAGGAGTGCTCGATGGGGTTGAAGGGTTGTTAACTTGGGGTTTGTTCTGTTCCTGCTGTTTTAGCTGTGCTTCAAGTTCAAGGTTAATTATCGTTCATCCATACATGAATGTAGCCAAACAACATAGTGTTCCTCTGGGGCCAAGGTGCAAAACACATTACCAACAGCACAGAGTACTCTGCACATAAAGCACATAATATAAATAGCACTCATGGTTGCAATTTCAGAAAAAGGTACAGTGGGGAGACGTCATGTGATGACGTAGGATCGAGACGTGGAAATCAAGCTGTCCCGTAAAAAACCAGTAAAATAATGTTTAAGTGAAGAAAAGTTAGTAAATACTTTTTTAAAATTACTTATAAACTACTCAGGATTGTCTTAAGATGTGCCTCCTAAACAGAAGCAGAAGAAAACTACTACTTTGAAGACAACACAAGTTGGAAAAGAATCAAGGCCAGCCGCTATGAAAGAGCCTCGGGCTCAAGTGTATTTTACCTCCGGCGATACAGAACAGGAAACTGCGGCAACATCAACCGTTTCCAGAAAAAAAGAGCAACAGGAATTGTGCATGCGTGAAGGAAGGGGCATGCGCAAACACAAGCAACCCAAACTACAAATCCCAGCTATGATCAGAACTGAAAGTGAAAGTGAATATGAGGTGGAATCAGATTCTCGGGATAAATCAGACGAAGATGAAGAGACAAACAAAGAAGAGCAACAGGAAGAGGTTGGAGGTGATATTGTAGACATTAAAAAATCTTTGGTGCAAATAATGTATGAATTAAAAACATTAAAAGTAATAAAAATATATTAAAAATATGAAGATAATGTTTGATAAAATGATGACAAAACAGGACAAAATGGACAAGAAAATTAAAAACTTGGAAGAAACAATGGGAAACACCATTGATAGAGTGAATAAAATGGAAGATAATATTTCTGCCTGGACATCAGAAAGAAAACGGTTGTTGGAAAAAGTGGATGTACTTGAAAATTTTAGCAGACAAAATAATATTAAGATTGTTGGACTTAAAGAAGGTATAGAGGGAGAGGATCCAATAATTTTTTTTCAAAAATGGATTCTGGAAATTTTGGAAATGGAAGAAGGAACCCAGTTAATTGAAATTGAAAGGGCTCACAGAGCCTTAAGATCAAGACCTCAAGTTGATCAAAACCCACGATCAATCTTGATAAAATGCTTAAGATATCAAGATAAAGAAAAGATCCTGAAGGCGGCTGCCCAACGTGCCAGAAAGAGAACCGGGCCATTGATGATAGAAGGGAAAACAGTTCTTTTCTATCCTGATATAAGTTATGACCTTTTGAAGAGAAAGAAGGAATTTAACCCAGCGAGAAAAGTTTTATGGGAAAAGGGTTATAAATTTATATTGCGCCACCCGGCAACCCTGATAATTTTTTTGGATGACGGAAAAAGAAGCTTTTTACTGATTATCGGGACGCAGAAGAATTTGCACAAGAACTCCCAAATATTCGCTAACCACAGCCAAAGATTTAAAAGTGAAACGGATTAAAGATGAAGACAGGGACAGTGAATGGAGTTGATGGATGTCAAGGACAGAAGAATATTTAAATATATTCTTAATTATATGATACAGGGGGAGAAAGGTAAAAATTTGAGAAATATTAATCGAGAGTAGTGATATTTTTTTCTTCTCTTATATATACATTTTTATGTTACGGGGGAGCTGGGGGAACTTCGGATCGATTGCTATGGGATTCACGTGTGTAATCATGGTGATTGCCATGACCCGTACAACGGAGGGGGGGTAATGTTGTGCTTTTTTTATTCACAACATTAGTAGGGGGTATTTTGTTATTTTTTTCTTTATAATCTATTTTTCTTTTATCTTTCTTTCTTTGCCTGGACAATCGGGGGGGAGACACATAGCAACATGGAGAATTTTATAAAGATTCCCCAAGGTACTACAAAAGTTGAAAGGTTAGGTATTATAGATTGGAGTAACCCTGTTAAAAATAATGACTACTGAATTTTTTAAGTTTTAATGTTAATGGGCTTAATGGACCGGTGAAAAGAAAAAGAATTTTAATATACATTAAGAAAATGAAATAGATATAGCTTTTTTACAAGAAACACACTTAACAGAGATAGAACATCAAAAATTAAAGAGGGATTGGGTCAGAAATGGTATTGCAGCTTCATTTAATTCAAAGATGAGGGGAGTTGCAATTTTGGTTAAAACTTTACCAATTAAAATACAGAATGTATTAATTGATTCTGTGGGGAGATATGTTATATATTGTCAAATTTTTTAAGAAATATGGACTGTTATGAATATTTATGTATCAAATGAAAATGATGTAAAATTTATACAAGAGGCCTTTTTGAATTTGGCTGACGCACATGACAAAATATTAATAGGTGGAGATTTTAATTTTTGTCGAGACCCAGTTTTAGGTAAATCAACAAAGGTTGTTACAAAATCAAAAGTAGCAAAATTAACTTTATCATTGATGAAAGATTTAAATTTGATTGATATATGGAGAAGAATTAATCCAAAAGAAAGAGATTACTCATTTTATTCAAATAGACATAAAACTTATTCAAGGATAGATTTTTTCCTATTATCAACGAATATTCAAGACAGAGTGAAAAATATGGAATATAAAGCAAGAATATTGTCAGATCATTCCCCCTTGACAATGACAATGATAATGATGGATAAAGAAAAATCGATTTATAGATGGAGATTTAATTCAATATTATTAAAACGTCAAGATTTTTGTGATTTCATGAAAAAGCAGATTCAGTTTTTTTTTAGATACAAATTTATATTCAGTTGTTGATAAATTTATAGTATGGGAAGCAATGAAGGCATATTTGAGAGGCCAGATAACAAGTTATACTTCTAAAATTAAGGAATATATGGTAGAAATAGATCAATTGGAAAAAGGGATTACAAAATTAGAAAAAGAATCTCAAAGATATATGACAGAAGAAAAACGAAGACAACTTGTTAACAAGAAGTTACAGTATAATACACTTCAGACATACTGAACAGAAAAAGCAATTATGAGAACTAAACAGAGATATTACGAACTAGGTGAAAGATCACACAAGATTCTTGCTTGGCAGTTAAAAACAGACCAGATTTCCAAAACGATAAATGCAATTAGAACAAGTGTAAATAAAATTACTTATAAACCTTTAGAAATTAATGAAACTTTTAAGAATTTTTATTCTGAACTGTATCAATCAGAATCACAATGATAATGTCGAGATAGAAAGGTTTTTATCACAAATAACTCTTCCAAAATTGAATTCGGAAGAACAGAAGGAATTAGATATGCCATTTACATTAAAAGAGGTCAAAGAAGCTCTTGGATCACTTCAGAGTAATAAATACCCAGGAGAAGATGGTTTTACGCCTGTATTTTATAAAAAGTTTAAAGATTTACTAATTCCTCCTTTTATGGAGTTAATATACCAAGCGGAAAGAATGTATAAACTTCCAGAATCTTTTTTGACAGCTATTTTAATAGTATTGCCAAAAAAAGATAGAGATCTTTTAAAGCCAACATTATATAGACCTATTTTTTTGTTGAATACTGAGTATAAAATAATAGCAAAAATCTTATCTAACATATTATCTAAAGACTTACCAAAATTAATACATATGGATCACACAGGATTTATCAAAAATATCCAATCGGCAGATAATGTAACTCGGTTACAGCATAATTCATTTGGCACAAAAGAGGGAGGAAATGAGTGTGGCAGTTGCCTTAGATGCAGAAAAAGCATTTGATAGATTGGAATGGGATTTTTTATTTAAGGTATTGGAAAAATATGGATTAGGAGTATCTTTTATAAAATGGATTAAAACCTTAAATACTAATCCCAAAGCTAAAGTAGTGACAAATGGTCAAATTTCAACATCATTTCAGTTAACAAGGTCAACTAGACAAGGTTTATTTGTGTTGGTGATAGAACCATTAGCTGAATTAATTAGAACGAACCCAGATATTATGGGTTTCAGAGTTAACCAGGAGGAATATAAGATTAATTTATTTGCTGACGATGTTTTGCTTTATTTAACAAACCCATTGTATTCGCTGCGTAAATTATCTTCTAGATTGGAAGAATATGGGAAAATATCAGGCTACAAAATAAATTGGGATAAAAGTGAAATTCTACCCCTTACAAAAGGAAATTATAGTCAATGTCGACCAATAACTCAATTTAGATGGCCGATAAATGGTATAAAATATTTAGGTATAAGAGTTGATAATGATATAAAGAATTTATATAAATTAAATTATTTACCATTATTGAAAAAAATTCAAGAAGATCTTGATAAATGGATGACGTTACCAATAACATTAGTAGGCAGAGTAAATGCTGTAAAAATGAATATATTCCCTAGATTACAATATTTATTCCAAACAATACCAATATAAATACTGCAGAAGTTTTTTCAAGAGTTAAATAAATGTGTGAGGAAGTTCCTTTGGAAAGGTAAGATGTCAAGAATATTGTTGGAAAAATTGACATGGAAATTTGACCTAGGAGGGTTACAACTTCCAAACTTTAAAAATTATTATAAAGCAAATCAACTTAGAGTTATTGCATCTTTTTTTGATGAAGATAAACCGGCATGGATTAGAATAGAACTAGATAAAATAGGAGAAAATGTACCAGAATATTTTATATATAAGTGGGAATCTAAATAGATAAGGGAAAAGAAAGAATCTCCTATATTAAAACATTTGATTGATTTATGGGATAAGGTAAATGTTGATGATGAGATAAATAAATCTTTATTAGCAAAGGGACCTTTAATTCAAAATAAACTTATTCCTTTTACAATGGATAACCAATTTTTATACAATTGGTTTCAGAAAGGGATTAGATATATAGGAGATTGTTTTGAAGGAGGTATATTAATGTCATTTGATCAATTAAAGAATAAATACAAAATATCAAACAACACTCTTTTTTGTTATTTCCAATTAAGGGCTTATTTAAGAGATAAATTGGGTCAAACAGTGTTATTGCCGAAACCTAATGAAATAGAAACTTTAATTCAAAAAGGAAAAATTTTAAAAATTATTTCTTATATGTATAGTTTGATTCAAAAACAGGCAATTAAACAAGGAATTTATAAGTCAAGACAAAAATGGGAAACTGATTTGAATATTAAAATTGAAGAAACAAGTTGGTCAAGACTATGTCTTGATAGTATGACAAATACAAGTGTCTGGTTAAGATTAGTGCAATATAATTTTTTTACATCAATTATATATTACACCACAAAAAATAAATAAATTAAACCCAAATTTATCTGATCAATGTTTCCGATGTAATCAAGAAATTGGTACTTTTTTACACTCTGCTTGGTCTTGTTTTAAAATTCAACCTTTTTGGACAAATTTAAGAGTTTTATTGGAACAAATTATTAGAACACAACTTCCACATAATCCAACATTATTTTTACTAAGCGACATTGAAGGGATAAAACCGAAATCCAAACTGAATAAATATCAGAAAGAATTCATAAAAATTGCATTGGTAGTAGCCAAAAAGGCTATTGCAGTTACTTGGAAATCAGATTCATACTTAAGTATAGACCGTTGGAAGAATGAAATTTTCAGCTGCTTTCCACTTGAAAAAATTACTTATAATTTAAGAGATAAATATGAAATATTTCTGAAAATTTGGCACCCTTATTTACAAAAGATAGGATTAAATATATAGGTGCTCCGAAGATAAAAATTATTGATTATCTGGGGAAAGAAATAAATATTTATACTGAAGCTATTATGAACTCCATGGAGCATGTGGGGATCTTCCGATATCCAGGCATTCTTTCTTTCTTTTTTCTTCTCTCTTTTTTGTCCTCTTTCTACAGGGATATGTTAGGGGGGAGGGGGGAAAGGGTTGATAATTTTTTTTTCTTTCTGTAACCTATTTGAAAATCCAATTTAAAAAAATTTATTTAAAAAAAAAGAAGAAAAGGTACAGTCACAAAGGGGGAATAAAAACAACATAGCCCAAGTCCCTAAGTGGCATGACATAGTAAGCTGTCCTGGTCCAGCTCATTCTTTCATCAGTATTCTGATAAATGGATTCTTCTCAAGTTCAGAGTAAATTTATTATCAAAGTAATATATGTTGCCTTATCCACCCCTGAGATTCATTTTCTTTTGGGCATACACTGTAAATCCAAGAAACACAATAGAATCAGTGTAAGATCACACCCAACAGGACAGACAGACAACCAAAGTGCAAAGGAGAGCAAACCCTGCAACTACAAAACAGAAAAAAATAAACAATAAATATTGAGAACATGAGATGAAGAGTCCTTGAAACTGAGTCCATAGTTTGTGGGAACATTTCAGTGATGGGGCAAGTGAAGCTGAATAATGTTATCAAGAGCCCGATGGTTGAGGGTTTTTTTTCACTGTTCCTGAACCTGGTAGTGTGTGTGAGAAAGGGAATGTACTGTAGCGTAGTGACTAACGCAGTACTGTTACAACTTGGGGCATTCCAGAGTTTGGAGTTCAGTCCCATTCCCATTCTTTAAGGAGTTTCTATACATCCTACCCGTAGTTACATGGGTTTTCTCAGAGTCCTCCAGTTTCCTTCCATAATCCAAAGACGTACGGGGTAGGTTAATTGATCATTGTAAATTGTTCTGAAATTAGGACAGGGTTCATCAGATGTGTTGGGGGTTTGCAGGGGCTATGTGGCTTGAAAGGCTGAATAGGCATTCTGTGTGCTGAATCCCTAAACAACTAATTGTGCTCAGTGGCAGGAAGGATTTTACCTGTGATGATCCTATTCTTCCCCCCCACCCCCAACATTCTTTCTTCTTCCCTCTCCCATTGGACAGACAATACAAAACCTTAAGAGCACAAACAGGATCAAGGACAGCTTCTGTCTTACTGTCATCAGACTCTTGAACAGACAGTGAAGCACACTGTTAGTCTCACAGTCTACCTTGTTATGATCATTTACCCCTTCGGTATCTTTTGCAGTTTTTTTTCTGCATTGTTATTGTTTACGTTATTCTAGCTCAATACACTGTATAATGGTTTGATCTGTGGAAGCAGTATGCAAGCCTTTTCACTGTATCTTGGTACATGTGCCCATAATAAACCAGTACCCATCTTGATTGATGAACTGAGTCTATACTTTCTTAAACAAGAGAAAGTCTGCAGATGTTGGAAATCCGAGTAACACACACAAAATGTTTGAGGAACTCAGCAGGCCAGGCAGCATCTATGGAAAAAAGTACAGTTGACGTTTTGGGTTGAAACCCTTCGTCAGGACTATACTTTCTTAAAATAGTTTTAATTCCAGATCAGTGAATAGTAGGGTTGTGACACTAAAATGAATATTTCTTAATGAAGAAGTATCATCACCCTGAAATATTAACTTTTTTCTCACACAGATGCTGTCATGCCGCTGGGAGTATCTTAATATTTTCTATTTTTATTTCTCCATTTTCTGGATACTTAAAGCATTTTTCTCACATTTCATGCTAATTTTAAGCAAGAATCTACTGAAAATTCATCTCTAGCTTTAATGACAAGCTTAAGATAATCCTCAATTTGGCTTTGGAGAATGATTTTCATAGCAATCTAAAATCGTTTTTAAAGGATACAGATAAAATGGCTGAATATATTCCTACTTGTCTTTGATCAACAATCCAGATTAATTGGTTACTCGAAGTATTTTGGTAGAAAATTGTGGTTGCATGAAAGTGGACAATCGATGCCATTAAGCAGCAAGGATTGTAGTGCTTCCAAGAAATAGTCTTTGACATTGGATATTATTTCATCTCCTTGCTTTTTTTTTCTGAGCACTGAAACTAACTTATTAGATACATGAAGCAACACATGCAAAGTGCTGAAGGAACTCAGCAGGTCAGGCAGCATCTTTGGAAGTGAATAGATAGTTGATGTTTTGGACCGAGACCCTTCTTTAGGACTGAAAAAGAAGGGGGAAGATGCAAGAATAAAAAGATGGGGAGATGGGAAGGAAGCTAGCTTGAAGGTGATAGGTGAAGCCAGGTTGGTGGGAAAGGTCAAGGGCTGGATCAATAAGAACCTGAGAGGAGAGTGGACCATAGGAGAAAGGGTAGGAGGAGGGGACTCAGGGGAAATAATAGACAGGTGTAAAGAGGTAAAAGGACAGAGTAGGGAATAGAGGAAGGTGGAGGGGAGGGAACATGTTAACCAGAAGGAGATATCATACCATCAGGTTAGAGGCTACTCAAACAGATTATAAGGTGTTGCTCCTCCATCCTGAGAGTAGCCTCATCTTGGCACAAGAGGAGGCCATAGCTTATGGCAGAGGTGCTCAACGAAGCAGTCTCCCAATTTACAAAAGGTCTCAACAATATAGAGGTGGCTCATCAGGAGCACCGGACACCATTGATGACCCCAGCAGATTTACAGGTGAAGTGTTGCCTCACCTGAAAGGATTGCCTGGGACTCTGAATGGAGAAGAGGGAGTAGGTGTGTGGGCAGGCACTTGGGCCACTTGCAGTGATAAGTTCTGAGAGGGAGATTAATGGGAAAGGATGAATGGATGGACAAGGGAATCACAGAGGGAGCGATCCCTGCGGAAAGCAGGGTGGGGGTGGTAAAGATATGTTGAGTGGTAGGATCCCTTTGGAGATGGTGGAAGTTGCGGAGGATAATGTGCTGGATGCGGAAGCTGATGAGGTGGTAGGTAAGGACAAGAAAACAGCCTTTAGGCTTCTAGACCACTACCTTCAGAAGTATTATTTTGCTTTTATTTGTCTTATTAAGAATGTGTATATTCTGCAGAAAATCATGATTAATGACAATCAGATCACATGTATTAAATAGAAAAATAAATGGGCAAAAGTTAATTTTCTTTAGATTCAACTTCAATAAAGTTCAATCAGATTTCTGGACTTGGTATGCAAATGAAACATGATTAATTCAAATATTCATTGGCATACCTCCATTACGTCCTGTTTAAGTTTAGAGAAAATAAGAAGTCGGACATTTGATACATCCTCTAAATTTGAGGAAACTTGGCAAACTTTTATTCAATATTTTCATATACTCTGATGTATGGCCCTTCCAGTTACCTTTTTAAAGTTTTGGATTTGATCAGAAAGTTTTTCCTTGTTTTTTTTTGCTTTCACTCTCAGTTTGAGCTGCCCAGTTCTCTTTTTCTTGTTTTTTTTGTGTTTTGGGTTTTTTTTTTCTGTACATGTCAATTATAAAAGTTTCTTTTTTTTTCTTCTTATGGATCAGAGGAGAATCAATTACCTTTTTATTACTTACTATTAGACTAATACTATGTTTGATCTTGATAATGTTTATTTTTCCTTTTATTCGAACTTATTGATATAGATATTTGTGATAATTTTCTCTTGTTTATATATGTACTTTTATTTAACTAATAAAAACATTAATAAACAAAGAAGATTAATTCAAGTAATGAATGCACAACCCCTATACAGTGCATGATAAAGATTTATATTGATGTCAAGTTAGTGATGAGAATATAAAGTCAAATATAAGTCAACTCACTTTTATTGTCATTTTGACCATAACTGCGATGTACAGCACAAAGTAAAAATGAGACGTTTTTCAGGACCATGGTGTTACATGACACAGTACAAAAACTAGACTGAACTATGTAAAAAAAAACAACACGGGGAAAAAAAAAACAACTACGCTAGACTACAGACCTACCCAGGATTGCATAAAGTTCACAAAACAGTGCAGGCATTACAATAAATAATAAACAGGACAATAGGGCAGTAAGAGGGCAGTAAGGTGTCAGTCCAGGCTCTGGGTATTGAGGAGTCTAATAGCTTGGGGGAAGAAACTGTTACATAGTCTGGTCCTGAGAGCTGGAATGCTTCGGTGCCTTTTCACAGACGGCAGGAGGGAGAAGAGTTTGTATGAGGGGTTTTGGGGGTCCTTCATAATGCTGTTTGCTTTGCGGATACAGCGTGTAGTGTAAATGTCCATGATGGCAGGAAGAGAGACCCCAATGATCTTCTCAGCTGACCTCACTATCCGCTGCAGGGTCTTGCGATCCGAGATGGTGCAATTTCCGAACCAGGCAGTGATGCAGCTGCTCAGGATGCTCTCAATACAACCCCTGTAGAATGTGATGAGGATGGTGGGGTGGGAGATGGACTTTCCTCAGCCTTCGCAGAAAGTAGAGACGCTGCTGGGCTTTCTTTGCTATGGAGCTGGTGTTGAGGGACCAGGTGAGATTCTCCACCAGGTGAACACCAAGAAATTTGGTGCTCTTAACGATCTCTACCGAGGAGCCGTCGATGTTCAGTGGGGAGTGGTCGTTCCATGCCCTCCTGAGGTCAACAACCTTGTTTTGTTCACATTAAGAGACAGGTTGTTGGTTCTGCACCAATCCATTAGCCGCTACACCTCCTCTCTGCAAGCTGACTCGTCATTCTTGCTGATGAGACGAGACCCACCACAGTCGTGTCATCAACGAACTTGATGATGTGGGTCGAGCTGTGTGTTGCAGCACAGTCGTGGGTCAGCAGAGTGAACAGCAGTGGACTGAGCACGCAGCCCTGGGGGGCCCCCGTGCTCAGTGTGATGGTGTTGGAGATGCTGCCTCCGATCCGGACTGACTGAGGTCTCCCAGTCAGGAAGTCTAGGATCCAGTTGCAGAGGGAGGTGTTCAGGCCCAGTAGGCTCAGCTTTCCAATCAGTTTGAGGGATGATAATGTTGAATGCTGAACTGAAGTCTATGAACAACATCTGAATAATTCAGTTATTTTTTTGCCAAACACGTCAAAGACAAAAGAAAGAAAATTATATTTTGGTGGTATGACTTGTTTCCTATATGCGTTCACTTATATAAATTCATAACAACACAGGTTTTCTATTATATTTGGTAGGATGCGCGAAGCTGCAAGGAAAGTTGAAGAGAAACACTTTCCTTATGCCAGCAATTTGGAATATGTTGAATTTCTACCTGTGGAGTGGAGATCGAAGCTCAGCCTGGATGGGGGTAATTAAAAGTAAACAAGAGTACTATTTGGTTGATGGCTTCTTGTGGATCTTGGTTGAACTAAAATTTGTATATTAAGTACTTATGTGGATAGTATTGAAAAACATTTATATTTCTGACACACATTAGAAATTAATTTAAAATGATGTAGGGAATTCAAGAATGTTCATCTACCTAAGCCACTCCCTCTGGTCTGTCACACTCACCGGATTGTTTCATTGTGACCCATTTGTCACTCCTGCAGTTTAATTTTCTGCTTCAGTCACATTCAAGTCTATGTCTCTGCATTTTGTGAAACTTTGAAAATTAAGTCTCATCTGACATTGGCAATAAACTTGGTTGAAAGAGTCAATTTCACCAGCAAGCTTCCACAAGCTGAAAGGTTATGATGACTGAAGAATAAATTTTGGCTGGAATCCAATAAAGTTTTAAATGAAAACTTCCCTGTTCCCTTTGAAATAGTATTATCATGTGATATTTTACAACTGGCTATTTAATATCTTGTCCCTAACATAAGGTCTGAGTCCTGTGCTGTTCCCACAATAATTCCAATCTGGATTGTGTGCTCATTTGAAGTCTTAATGAGATTGTAGTAACGACCTCTGAGTTGAAGCCTAAAGTGACAATACAGTTCAGAGCTTGTGGATCTTGTTTCAGATGCAGTTTGTTATTAGTAATAATTATGTAATTTATTTTACCCAATGATAATTCTCAGAGCTTAGAAGAATAATGACTGAATTATGTGAGTGGGAACATAGCTGATATGAACATTGTTTCTTATTACAAAATATGCACATTGGACAAGAAACAGAAGGTGATTATTGCTATGGGTGCTAAAGTAGAGATGTTAAAGGAGCATCTTAAGCAAAAATGTTTTGCATAAAATTGGCTACTACAAACTGTTCCGATCTACTTAAAACCAGTTGCAAGGAAATTGATACCTTGATACAAAGGGTAAATATTGATTCAATACTTGGGTAGCTCCACATAATATCAAATGGTCTGTAACTTATTGCAAAATGTTTTTCCCATAGGAAAGGAAATTACAGTCACAAGTTCAGCTCCTGATCATTTTCTGCATGTTAAGTGACAGTCAAAGTAAATTGGATTGTTGTATGTACACATACATGCATGTGCTGATTCAAAGTGCAGCAGCATCACAGACATGTAACATCATAAACAACATTCATAAGAAAAAAGCAAGTTAAGCATAAATTATACAAAAAGAACACAATTACAAAAAAAACAAATAAGGTTGTCATCACAAGACTTGATTGTTTCCTTCTCCTACCCTGTCACCCCTCATTTACTTGTACCACACATGAAAAGCAGGCGTTTGAACAGAAAACAGAAGGCGGATATTGCTATGGTGTTATACACAGTAAGAATTCCTGATTATGGATATGATATTGCAACAGGACTGTAGATTCAAATTTCCTTTGAAACATTTTGTTTAATTATTCAGATGTCTATATGTTAACTTTTGTATTTCCAGATACAGTTGAATCTATTACCCCAGATAAAGTACGTGGGCTTCGAGACATGTTAAACAGTAGTGCCATGGACATTATGTATTATACTAGCCCCCTTTACAGGGATGAGGTACGTTGGCTTTTGGTCTTTTAAGTTTGTAAGTGCCTGAATTTAAATGAGTTATCTACAAGTAATACAGTGGTTTTAAGTTAATATTAGACCATAATACTTAGGATCAGAATTAAGCCATTCAGTCCAGGAGTCTGCTCCACCATCATGACTGATTTATTAACCCTCTCAACCCTATTCTGTCTCCTCCCCATAACTTTTGGTGCCCTCACTAGTCAAGAACCTATCAACTTCCTTTTAAATATATATAATAACTTGGCTTCCACTTCTCATCTATAGCAATGAATTCCACAGATTCACTACCCTTTGGCTCAGGAAATTCCTCCTAACTCTGTTCTAACACTTTGGTCCTAGAATTCCCCATTAAAGGGAACATCCTCTGTATGTCCACTCTTAGGCCTTTCAATATTCAATAGGTTTGAATGAAATTCTTCACCCCTCCCCCCATTCTATTAAACTCTACGCCCAGAGGCATCAAATGCTCCTCAGATGTTAATCCTTTCGTTAAGCCAAAATAAATATTAAAATTATTGTACTGCGAGTTACTTCTAGGAATAAGGAAGTCAGTTACGGGCATTACGTTTGGAAGTAGACCATTCAGTGCTGGAATTTGCAGTAGGATCTGCCTCAGTCATGGGTTTAAGCTCTTTGAAGTATCAGTTTAATAGAAGAGATTATAAACAGTTGCAGATGAAATTCGATGGATATCTTAGAGGCACAATCGGTTCTGCATTTCAAGTGTAATCATGCAGCAAACCTCTTTCAAATTTGAATGCTCATTTAAGTAAAAATGCTGTATACATGCAAAAATGTTAAGAATAAACTTACTTCTACACCATATTATTTAAGAAAGTTTGTCTTTAATTCCAAGTAGGGATTAGTTTAGAGTAAAGTGAAAATTATTCTAGAAGTAATGGATCAGACATGCAAGTTTTATAATTGTACTTTTCAGTGGAAATAGTTTCTTTTCAAATGTGAAATCTGAATGATACAATCTTTTCTGCTGTAGATGACTAAACTTCTAAAACATTCAAAATATATGGTCCAAATTTTTCATTCATAAACAAGACAAAATCATTGATGTTTACAGTGCCAAATTGTATAGTGAAAGTCATGGTGATTGCCAGTAAATTAGCCACTTAAACATATCTTGTTGTTTCATGGCCCTATGCAAAAGAATCAAAGGAAATTTGTAGAATTAGCATGAATTAAAGATATTGACAAGGTAGATGGGCTGTAGTATGTGGAAGAGCAAGCTTATTCACTTGCAAAATTTTGCTGAAGTTGAATTTTGCTGAAGCTTCAGAATGCGATTGCACAAAACAACCTGTGTGTCCTTGCACACTGAACAAATTTAGGATGTGAATTTGACAGATACATGCAAAGCCAAATAGAATGTTGGAATATATTTTGAAGGGACGGGTGGTGTAAAAAGATAAATTGGGGAAATCCTGCTGCACTGCACCTGCTGACACTGCAGGTGGTATACAGCAAAGAGTTTTGCTTTCCTGTTTTGAAGAAGGATGTATTAAATTGGATGCTGTTCAGAGAAGATTCTAATGATGAACTGTTCTATAGATTGGGTATTTGTACATTCCATGAGGTCCAAATGAAACCTCAAGACACTTGAAGGATACTGTCAACTCTGTCTCCGGGAAATCCTATAATTTCACTGAAGATGAGTGAACTGACATCACTGTACTTCCTTGGGCTCCCATCTACAATATAATGTTAGCTTAGTGGGCCATGTCACTCAATTGCCCAATGATAGATTCCTGAAATAGACTCTATTCCAAGATTCATGAATGTGCTCAAAGCCTCCTCTTACTCATGTGAATCCCTGGCTCCATAATCTCTCAAAGTGAAGAAGCTTTCAGAATAGTCTGATAAACTGACCCCGTTCATCGGGAGCGTACAGAAGTCCATCATAAACAGCATCCTTCTGTGCTCACCTAACAACCTACCCCACTTATGTACCCTGTTAGGCACCATCTGTCCCATGTGTAGAGGAATCTGCTATTCCAACATTGGCCACATCAGTACTTTAGAACCTACAAAATTGGAGTGAAAGCAGATCATCCTCCATGCTAAAGAGGCTGCCTTACCAGAGAAACACTAAGACGTACTGAACAAATCTGCATTCAATTAGTACTATCCTTTTTAATGTGGATTGTAATTCCCTCACATTTAATAAAAGGTATTTTTATGATTGATATTTCATTATCTGCTCAATGTTTCAGTTTTAATTTCAGTGCTTCATTAAGTGTTTTAAAAGAAAATATTACACTTTTTTCCCTTCTAATTGCTCTCTTTAATGTGATTGATTACTCAAGCAACTTAAAGCTGGTCAGCATTGATCACATTTGACTGATACATCAGCAACCAGCATCAGAAAAGGGGATGGACAATTAAAGTAAAAGGCAGCTGGAAGATCAGGATGACCCCTACAAACTGACCATGGGTTCTCGATAAAACCATTACCCAGTTAGCATTTGGTTTCACCGTTGTTGATCTACATTAATTGGAAAAAGTGCTATTCATTACTCTTTCACCTGAAAAGACCATCTGGCAAGATTGTGGTAAAAGAGCAGCTAGTGTAGTTGGTTGGAAAGGTGCCATGGGAAGGGCAATGGCTAGAGATTGAAGATTAGAACAGGAAGTCACAAAGTGAACAGTTTTTTGAGAGTGTTGCTTTGAGCGGACGGGAGGATGTCTGGTAGTGGAATCGCATTGAAGATGGCAGAAATTGTGAAGAATATTCTATTAAATATGGTGAAAAATGAGGAACAGAGCAGCTGTCCCCTGTGCTCTGAGCAGAAAGGATGAGAACATATGTGTGGGAAATACTTTAGTTATAGTGGAAATCTCTGTGAAATATGGCAGTGGGGAAGCCATAGTTGAGGGAAAAGGAGGGTAAGTGACATTATTAGAGCAGAGACTTAAGGAAGTGGGAGAATGGAATAGTGTTCTTACTGAGAGCAAACATGAGGGCTGTACCAATACAGGAAGCAGCAAAAGGACAACCATCAATTTGGACCAAAATGAAGATTGTTTCATATTTCCTACAAATAAATGAACGTAAGTTGAGCCCATGTGAGTTCCTCAGGCTACACTTTTCATGTAAATAGAACTGAAGTAGAAGTTGCTCATTGTGAGAAAGAGTTCAGCCAGATATGTCGGTAGAGGCAATCCAGTTGGACTTCACCAAGGAAGAAGCAAAGAGCCCTAGGAGCATTGTGGAGTGGGATGGAACTGTGGAGGGATTGTAATTCCATGGTAAGGATGAACCAGTTGGGACCAAGAAATTGGAAACTGTTAAAGTATCAAAGGTGTCACAGTTGTAAGGGGGGGGGGGGGGTGGAGAAGTTAGTTTACTGAAGGAAGAGCAAGCCAGACCAATGAAACTATGTGGACAGTGCTACTTTTGGGTTGTATGAGGCTAGGAGGGTATAAGGCTGGAGCTCTGGTGGGAAATACAGGTCCATTTCGGCAAGTCACATCATTTGGCTGTACTCCTATCTGCATACAGACAGAACCTAAAGAGCAAGGCTCCAGAGATGAGGATAACCAAGAGGTGGTCATGGGAGGCTGAGGAATAGTTACAGGATTGCATTGAGTCAGTCGACCTGGGCCTTGTTCAAAACTCATCTGAGGACCTGAATGACTACACCAGGGTGGTTACAGACTTTATTAAAACAGCTGTGGATGAGTGTGTTCCACAAAATCATTCAGTGTTTCTCCAGTCAGAAGCTCTGGATGAACAATGAAATCTGAAACCTGCTGAGAGCCAGATCGGAGGCATTCAAGTCTGGAGAACAAGAATGCTACAAGAGCTGCAAAGTGGAGATTCCAGACTAGACTGGAATCAATGAGAGATGCTCAACAGCAGGGTTTGAATGACATAACCTGATACAAAGCTAAATCTTGCAACATAGGGGATAGCAGAGCTTTGCTTCTAGATGAGCTCAATATCTTCTATGCTCACTTTGATCACCAGAACAGGGAGGAACCATCACACATCTCCATGTCTCCCGATGATCCTTTGGTCTCAGTATCTGAAGATGATGTGTGGGCTGCCTTCAAGATGGTGAATCCAGGGAAAGCATCCAGTCTGCATGGAGTACCTGGCCAAGTACTGAAGACCTGTGCTGACCAACTGGCTGATGTGTTCACGGATATCTTCAATCTCTTGCTCCGGCAATATGTGGTAACCACCTGCTTCAAGCCGGATTCAATCAGACCAGTGCCCAAGAAGACTGTGGTAACTTCTGTAAATGACTATCACCCAGTCTCACTTACATACACATTGATGAAGTGTTTTGAGAGGTTGGTGCTGAAACATATCAGCTCCTATCCGAATGGTGACTTGGATCCGCTCCAATTTGCCTACCAAAACAACAGGTCTACAACAGATGCCATCTCATTGGTTCTTCACACAACTCGGGAACAAAGCTGCATATATCAGGATGTTCTTTATCGATTACAGCTTGGCATTTAACACCAGTATCCCCATAAAACTAATCAGTAAGCTCCAAGATCTGTGCCTCAATACCCCTTTGTGAAATTGGATTCTGGATTTCCTCACTTGTAGACTCCAGTCAGTTTGGATTAGCAAAAACATCTCCTCCACAATCTCCATCAGCACAGGAGCCCCACAGTGATGTGTACTTAGCCCCCTGCTCTACTCGCTTTACACCAATGAATCAGTGGCTAACTGCAGTTCCAACACCATATACAAGTTTACTGACAACACCACTGTTGTGGGCTGTATCAAAGGGGGTGATGAATCAACATACAGGAGAGAGATTGAAAATTTGGCTGAGTGGTGTAATAACAACCACCTCTCACTTAGTGTCAATAAGACTAAGACTTGTAGACTTCAGGAGAGGGAAACCAGAGGCCCATGAGCCAATAATCATCAGAGGTGGAGAGGATCAGTAACTTTAAATTCCTGGGTGTCATAATCTCAGAGGACCTGTCCTGGACCCATTATATAAATATAATTGCAAAGAAATCACGACAGCACCTCAACTTCTTCAGGAGTCTGCGGAGGTTTGGCATGTCATTGAAAACCTTGGCAAATTTCTACAGATGTGTGGTGGAAAGTGTGCTGACTGGCTGCATTACAGCCTGGTATGGGACACCAGTGACTTTGAATGGTAAATCCTACCCAAGGTAGTGAGTTTGGCCCAGTATATCACAGGTAAAACTTTCCCAACCATTGAGCACATCTACATGAAATGGTGCTGAAGAAAAGCAGCATCAATCATCAAAGATCCTCACCACATGCTCTTTTCTCGCTGCTGCCATCAGGTAGAAGGTCCAGGTGCCTCAAGACTTGCACCACCAGATTCAAGAACTGTTACTACCCCTCAACCATCAGCCTCTTGAACAAAAGGGGATAGCTACACTCATTTAAGGGCTCTGTTGTTATTTCATGCTCGTTATTTATTGCTATTTATTTATATCTGCATTTGCACAGTTTGTTTACAGTTAACAGTTCCTGATGCTTACAGTTACTGTTCTATAGATTTGCTAAGTATGCCCGCAGAGAAAAAAATCTCAGGGTTGTATGTGGTGACATGTATGTATTCTGATAATAAATTTTACTTAGAACTTTGAGCATGTCTGAGTGAGTGAGTAAGTGTGTGTGTATATGGGGGGCGGGGGGGTCCAGTTCCAAACCAAACTCAGACTTTTCTCACAGCAATGACACCTAACCTATATAAAAGCAGTGATCAAAATATGTTTGGGACTTTTAAATTAAGTATCTTTGCTTTTCTGGCAATACAATTTGGATGTTAAAAATACCTTTGAAAAATAACTGCACCTTGACATCAAATAAATCAATTATGTTAGTTTAGCTTGCATGCATTTGTGTATATTTATAATATTGGCCTTAATCATTATAAATGTTCTTTGAATCCTTTGAAACTCCGGGGGGTGGGGGGGGGAGTGTAGAGTGAGCATTAAAAAACAATGGA